>NC_136527.1:105816322-106043822 GCF_053919585.1 Euprymna scolopes | reverse complement strand
GCTACATATCTATTAGGTTTTGGATATGACCTTAAACTATATCCGATGGTGAGGCCCCAGCTAGGTTGCTTTGGGGAGTGTGAAGCCACCCTTTAATTGCCATTGTTCCCACGTCCACTCTGACCCGAAGTGGTGGTACCTGTAAGGGTCCCAACTATGGGTTAACTACAAATCGAATTGGAAACAACAAATGTATTCTACTAGCATGGGTGCCCGGCGCCGCCCGGGTGTTTGGAAGTGTGTGTTGAGCAAAAAAAAAAGTGGTAGTAGGAAGGCAGGCTCGAACCCGTACCGTGAAGAAGGAAAAGAATGGGGAAAATGTAACGTCTTTGCTGTTACGACCACCGCCAAATCGGAAATGACGTAGGTTTTAATTAAGGCTAGACAATCGAAAGTAGAGGAAAAGAATGGGGAAAAAACGTGACGTCTTCGCTGTTACTACCACTGTCAAACCTGGGGTGATGTAGGTTTAAATTAAGGCTAAACAATCGAAAAAAGGGGACGACTTTCGAAAATATCGTCGAAAAAAAAACGACCGCTCCCTGTAAAAAGTGCCCAGCTGAGGGTGAAGAAATTAATTTTTTGGTATTTGTCGTCTGAAGGTTCGAGCTTTTAAAACGATACTGATCCGTCGCCTCTGTCGAAAGTTTTAGGCAGACATGCAAACATACATACATTTATATATTGGTAGCTCAAATTTTCGACCCAACCCGATTAAAAAGCTTGCCCTATCTCTGAATACCTTTTATGTAAAATTTCAAATGTTTAGACCAGAAATTGTCTGAGTAATTTGGTAGAGACCGCAGAAGTCAATTTCTTTTAACTTTGACACCTATTATGACCCCTTAACATTTATTGTTTGGGCTCAAATCAAGTTATTAAGTTAGATCCATGTCCAAGGAACCTATATCTAAAATTTCAAGTGTTTAGACTCAAAATTATCGGAGGAGTTTGGTAGAGTTATCAAAGGTCAAATCGTTGAACTTTTTAACAGCAAAATTTCTGTCTGAAAACGAATTACAAAGATTTTCCCAAATCTCAGTACCCTGTATATCAAATTTTGAGTCTGTAGACGTAAAATTGAGAGAGTTATTTCGTAGGAAAATGTACACACACACACACACACACACACACACACACACACACGTTCACTTTTATAGATACTAGCATTTCAGCCCGGCGTTGCACGGGTTTTTGGAGGTGTATGTTGAGCAAAAAAAAAAAAAAAAGCGATCAATTTTTTTAACTTTGACCCCTATTATGACCCCTTAACATTTATTGTTTGGGGCTCAAATCAAGTTATTAAGTTAGATCCATGTCCAAGAACCTATATCTACAATTTCAAGTGTTTAGACCCAAAATTGGCGGAGGAGTTTGGTAGAGTTTTCAAATGTGTAATCGTTGAACTTTGACCCCTTAACAGCTAAATTTCTGGCCGAAAACGGATTACAAAGATTTTCCAAATTTTAGTACCCTGTATGTCAAATTTCGAGTATGTAGTCTTAAAATTGACAGAGTTATTGCGTAAGGAAATGTACACAGACACACAGACAGACACGTTCACTTTTATAGATATGTAGATAGATAGATTAAAAAAATTTCTTAAAAATCACTGGATTCGGCATTAAATAACCTGAAAAGGGTTGATATGCCGTAAAACAGACACAACCAACCAACAACATATCTATTCAACCATCGTTTGATATAACCATAGGTTCAAAGCAACATAACACTATTAGCTTTTGCTAACTTCAATCGTGCTGTCTTGGGAAAAAATCAGTAGCGGTAGCCGAATAACGCGAATGCAAATTAGAAAGTGTGTGAGGAAAATGGACGTGTAAAGCCAAAGACGAGGAATGTCCGGCTATTGTCGGCGTGCGGTCAGAAGAAAGAAAGAGAGAGAGAGAGAGAGAGAGAAAGAGAGAGAGACTTTTTAAGTGGTGTCGAGACGGAATAACAACGGTAAAATAGACAGACAGACAGATAGATAGATAGATAGATAGATAGATAGATAGATAGACAGACAGACAGATATATATATATATATATATATATATATATATATATATATATATATATATATAGATAGATAGATAGATAGATAGATAATGGACGTGTAAAGCCAAAGACGAGGAATGTCCGGCTATTGTCGGCGTTTTTTATTTTATTATTTTATTTTTTTTTAATTCAATTTTCACCCCAAACAAGGCACAGTGCCACTTTGAAGCAGGGGGCTACTATCAGGGACTTAATTAGCGGGGTCATTATGAAGGGAGATGAGTAGAAAGATGTTTGTTGACATTACACTTGAACTTCTGCATATCGTTGCAGTTGGGAAAGCAGAATCCCGGAAGGGAGTTCCAAAGACTCGCAGTTCTGGGGAAGAAACTATTGGAGTAAAAGGCTTTCTTGCACCTAGGGATCTCTACTGTAAAGGGATGAAACTTAGTAGCTTGTCGGGTTTGTCGGGGGTAGTTACGTCGGGGAGGTACAAGTGTTTGCAGTTCGTCAGAGCATTCACCATTGAAGTATTTGTAGAACAGGCAGAGGGATGCAACATCTCGTCGATGGGACAGAGGCTGAAGCCTAGATGACAGTTCAGGACCTATCAGGTTGGCGACTCTCTTTTGAACCCTGTCCAGGAGCGAGAAACAAGAAGCAGATGCACCAGCCCAGATGTGACAACAGTACTCCATACATGGGCGAATGGTTGCCTTATAGAGGTAGAGGATACTGTCAGGCGTAAGTAGTTTTCTAGCACGGTAGAGGGAGCCAACCTTCCTTGCAGCAGCCTTGGCAATGCTCTCAATGTATCTATTCCAGTTCATATTCCCTGTAAACGTTAGGCCGAGGAGTTTAAAAGAAGTACTTTCAGGTAATGTGTTCTTGGCCATTGCTATTGGTGGTAGAGAAGGTTTCTTGTAGTTATTGAAGGAAACAAGCTTAGTCTTAGCAGCATTGAATTTGACCAACCATTTTTGTCCCCATTCCACTACGGATTGGAGGTCATCCTCTAGTGTTTCTGCCATTTCCTTGGATATGTGTTCATTTGTTTTCCCCTCATATCTGTTATAGAGAGTGGTGTCATCGGCAAATATACCCATCCCCGAAACAATTTTATCAGGGAGGTCGTTTATGAATATCAGGAATAATAGAGGTCCAAGGATAGACCCCTGAGGTACTCCCGCATTTATGTCGTATTGTTTGGATGTACGACCGTCGAGGACAACTTTGATTTTTCTATTACTTAAGAAGGATTTAATTACATTATGAATTCTTCCAGTGATTCCATATGATCTAATTTTCCTTAGAAGACCATCGTGCCATACCCTGTCAAAAGCCTTAGATATATCAAGGGCCACCGCTCTACCCTCCCCTGTTTTATCCAATGAACGGTATATACGTTCAGAAACTACAGTTAAGATATCTGCTGTTGAACCGGCTTGCCTGAATCCATATTGTTTGTCAGTCAGGAGTTTAGCAGCTGTTAGGTGATGGACTAGGGCTTGATTAACTAAGGACTCAAATATTTTGGCGAAAAGCGGGAGGAGGCTAATGGGGCGATAATTTAGTGGGTCAGTTCTTTCACCAGAATTCTTGAAGACTGGTACCACAGAGGCGGTTTTCCAGCAGTCGGGAAAACAAGATTCGTTAAGGCATTTATTGTAAAGTTTGGACAGAACTGGAGCAACCTCGGCAGAGCATTTTTTTAATAGCACAGCCGGGATGAGATCTGGTCCACACGCTTTTGAGGTGTCTAGGTTTTTTATAATAGCATATACCTGAGAAGGGGTGATTTTCAAATCGTCTAGTGAGGCGTCTGTTCGCAGAGGAAAATCAGGGAGTGAGTGGTGTACCGAGTTCAGTATGGAGTTTGAGGCAAACCGACTGGCAAGCAGATTAGCCTTGTCAGTTGCCGTGCAAGCAACCTCATGATCGTTTGATAGTGGGGGAATAGTTGACTATCCATTATTTACTACGCTGTTGTAGATTTTCCAAAAATCCCGGGTTCCTAATTTCTGTGCTTCGATGCGTTTTCTGGTGGTTTCAGAGTAATCTGTCTTAGCTGTCTCTATCACTCTCTTACAATTATTTCTAGCTTCTATAAACTTCTGTTTATTTGAGCTGGACTTATGTCGGTTGAATCTGCGGAATGCATGCTGCCTTTGACAAATGGCAGCTGCACAAGCAGAAGTAAACCATTGGGGGGAGTGGGGCTTGCTATAGAATTTCCGTGCGGGAACATGTGCTTCAATAGCAGTTTTGAACCATTCAGTGGTCTCATTTGCACACTGTTCCGCTGGAGGAGTAAAGATATTTTGCCATGGGGCATCTCTGATGAGCTCCCTGATGGCTTCCCAATCAGCCTTTTTGTAATACCTCGTTGTTTTGAGTAGTGGGTCTTCAGTTTTAGGGTGAGAATTTAGGCTGATTTCTACCATTATCACAGCGTGATCAGCATTCCCGAGTGGGCTGTGGACATTTGTTGTACAGTCATTGGGAACCGTTGTCAGAAAGAGATCTAGAAGTGAGGCATGTTGATCTTGCTGGTCTGGGAAACGTGTCGGAAATGTAACCAACTGAGATAGGGAGTGGGATATAGAGAAGCTATGTGTTGCGCTACCAGCTACGTCTGTGTGATTAGAGAATCCTAGCCAGTTACTGTGGTGGACATTGAAGTCACCAAATAAATGTATTTGTGCGCTAGTATCGAGGGAGAGTGCTATATCTATGCTGTCTGAGACTTTGTTTATTAGGGTACAAGTGGTGTCGAGACGGACTAACAACGGTAAAATAGACAGACAGATAGATAGATAGATAGATAGATATATAGATAGATAGATAGATATATCTTTCTAACTACATATCTATTAAACCATCGTTTGTTATGAACACCCATGATATATTTCATAGCAACCTACGTTCAAAGCAACATAACACTATTAGCTTCAGCTTGCCTAACTTCGATCGCGCTGTTTACGATATATCTCCGATTCCTTTGAAATATATAATATGAGTGACAGTAAAAAAAAAAAAGTTTCTACTAGTGATTCATTAGAACTTTTATTGAAAAAAAAAAATTAACTATTTATAAACTTGTCTTCCGTCTAAGTTTTATACACTCTTAAACCAAGGCGTCATCAATAGTTTCGAATCATATACCGTTCGTTTGAAACTCTTTGAGTTTAGGGAACACACGGAACTCTGAAAAGGAAAATCAAGACAGCTGGTATTATTTTACCGAATCTTATTGAAGGATATTCTAATATCGAACACGATATTTTAATAACTGGCGGAGAATAACGGAATCGAATCTATAATTAAATGCAAACGAAACCTGTTAATTAAGACTTATTTAAAAGTGGGAGGTTACACTAGTTTACTTCAAGCATTGTTTATCGTGTAAAAGGAATTCAAGTTTATTGAAGACATAACAATGCAGAGGTATAAGAGGTACACTTACACACACACACACACACACACACACACACATATATATATATATATATATATATATATATATATATATATATATATATATATATATGAGCAAACAGTTAATAAAACATGTTAAAAAACACTTTGAAATGAGTTAAAAACATATTTAATCTGAAAAGGAAACACTAGATAAATGGATAGTCCTTAATCCGCGGAGTTTCGAAGAAATACTTTCCTTCTCATCAGAGGGTAGGAATTAGCAAAATGCGGGATCGGATTTTGCATGCAGAAGGAGTGGATGAAACAACTCGAAGATCTTACTTGAAAACAAAATAAGTTAAGCAGAGGGAATATGGTAAAGAAAAAGGTGATTACACATGAATGGATAGTCTGGTGGAAGATAATAATCCAGTGACGGTAAAATCCAAATGTAAAACTTCAAGAAAGTTAAAAGAATTTCCATTTGTACAAGTAAAATCCAAGGAAATATATATATATATATATATATATATATATAAATATATATATATATATATATATAGTAAGTTATAAAATGTATACGGCGATTAAGCTACACAGAATATTCCGCGTTTCATCCACTCTAGGGCTCTTCAGGCTTATGCGCAAATTCTGTGGTTGTTTGTCATTTTTATATGCGCATCTTCTATTGAGATTTTAGTTAGCCGATCAGCTTTCTAGTATCCACCGCGCCCTTCCTATCAGCCAATGAGAATGCATTTATCGGACAAAGGCCTATTTGACCTCTGGTTGACTTGTTCCTTTGTGTGTGCTCTATTTAGCCTGGGTATTTAGTTTCTTGATCTGTTTTACATCTAGGTTAGTGTTTTTTTAATGTTAAGCGGAATATTCAGCGTAGCTTAATCGCCATATACATTTTATAACTTACTAACTAGCTCTACCTACGTATTGAGCATTTTTGAAGTAAATACTTAAAGTTTACGTATAAATCTATACTTTCGTATATTAATTTTATGTGAGTAAATTAAGTAGTTATATATATATATATATATATATATATATATATATATATATATATATATATATATATATATATATAAAGCTGAACGTCTGTATGTGCCTGGTCACGAATAGGCTCCTATATTGTTGACTATTATAGAAAACTGATCACATATAATAATGGAAGATGTATCACACAAATTTAATAAAGACTTTTCATATCTATCTGCGTAAGTATACTTTGATAATTATGTTTCAGTTTGAAAAAATATGGTATAATAAATTTATGGGGTGTTCGTTCGCACCTGACCTCTATAGAATGGAAATATGTCACAAAGTTTAACAAGGTTTTTTAATATAGATCCACAGAATATTGTGATAAGCGTTTCAGTGTGAACAGGTATGGTATAATAAATGATGGGGTTTATCTATTTTATTTTTTACTTTCATCATATTTTGCTTTAGTTTTGATAACCCCGAATTCGAAGCTATCTCTTTACAACCCTTCCTTGAGCGATTTCTTCAGTTTTTATTAATTATAATTTCTACTATATATATATATATATATATATATATATATATATATATATATATATATATATATATATATATATATATATTCAAGTACGTCTGATTGAACACGACAGAATTCTTCTTTTTTCCGATCTTTCTGGATATCTTTTCCATTTGCCAAGCGTTTTATTTTTAATTTCCGAAGTTGTTGTTTTATGTTTCTTTTCATATATAACATGCCTTCTGAAATTAAAATCACATAAATCGAAAGTAAAGATTTATGCGTAAACTTTAAGTATTAGCTTCAACAGTGCTCAAACCATAGGTAGAGCTAGGTAGGAAGTTATAAAATATATATGGCGATTGAGCTACACAGAATATTTTGCGTTGATGAAATGTGTTTTATAACTTACTACACACACACACACATATATATATATATATATATATATATATATATATATATATAGTTAGTAGAAATGGTAATTAATAAAAACTGAAGAAAGTGCCTAATACTGTTGTAGAGCAAATATGCGTTTTATTTTTATTACCGTATTTTTCTGTTAAGTTACATTATTGTTTCTGCTACACGGCCGTTTTTTTGCCGTCTGTAGCTTCCTCAGACTTTTACAGAAACTTAGTTGATTAGTCTGAATTAGAAAAAATAATTTAAATTAAATAATCAAATAAAGAAATTTAATTTACGAAATTAATGAATAGTATTAATACATATTAAATGGACATAGGTAATTACTGGTAATATTGTATGATATTTTGTTTGACTTTTTTTTTAAATGGAGATACAAAAATAGGTAATGTTTAAAAAATACTTTGCAAGGATGAGATATAGGTAAACTATTTTCGCTTGTTTTCTTTTTCTTATAGAGGAAATTGTTTCCATAATGTTTTATTGTTAAAGTGTGTTTTATTCAATAAGTCTGACGACAGACTGTTCTTGTGAAAATTTTCAAACGACATAATGTTTGAATTTGTCCGAATAGTCTTGAAACAATTATTACTAACGATGAAATACACTATTTGTTGCCATCAAACCATTCTTTGAAGTCTTCGTTTTTGTTAAAACAATATATATATATATATATATATATATACATAT
Source organism: Euprymna scolopes (assembly GCF_053919585.1). Classification (NCBI taxonomy): domain Eukaryota; kingdom Metazoa; phylum Mollusca; class Cephalopoda; order Sepiida; family Sepiolidae; genus Euprymna; species Euprymna scolopes. The sequence goes on along the minus strand of NC_136527.1, from coordinate 106,035,775 downwards.
ATATATACATATATATATATATATATATATATATATATATATATATATACAAGCAAACAGTTAATAAAACATGTTAAAAACACTTTGAAAAATAGCTAAAAACATATTTAATCTGAAAAGGAAACACTTGATAAGTGGATAGTTTTATTATATATATATATATATGTATATATATATATATATATATATATATATATATATATATATATGTGTGTGTGTGTGTGTGTGTGCGTGTGTGTGTGGAGGGGTGCGTATTTAACTATATTTCACCCTTTATTTATATGAATCTCTTAATTTATGAAACTCAGTGTAACCACAGAGCATATACAAATAAATGGTGAACGTCTATATTCCAAAGGATGTTTTGAGTTTTTATAAAAATAAAAGAATGCTTAGATATCACAAAACACAATGCAACAACTCTTTCGTTTGTTTTTAGATCCAGGTATTTTTTTGGGTTCTTATTCTTCTGATATGAATGGTTCTGCGCTACGAAACAGGTACTGTCAAGAATTGAACATCTTAACATGCTGAAAGTAATAAACGGTAAGATGGATAACAAATCAAATTTGGAATACATTTTTATTTACTACCATCAGGCGGTCAAGTGGCATATCCATAGTGCTATATTTCGATACGCCTTCCCTTCGTCAGGTGTGTTTTCAACCTTTAAACGCTCATGGTGGGTCTTAATGTAGACTGAGCAATTTTTTTCAGATGCATGACCTATATAGGGCGTGTATTGGTACTCAATATTAGTTATAGTTTTTTTTTATTTAATATTTAGCTTGAATAATTTATCTTTGTATTATTAACTAGTTTTTATTCATTTCTTTACTAATTTTTCTATTTAAAATGAGCAGACTATTGACAGAGTAAAATTGTCACATAATTAAAGAAATAATCTAAAAGACAATCATACCATAATCTGAACAAGGAAAATATAGTAACGGGGTGGTGGCGAATTATTATTATTATTATTATTATTATTATTATTATTATTATTATTATTATTGTTATTATTATTATCATTATTATTATTATCATTATTATCATTATTATCATCATCATTATTATTATTATTGTTATTATTATTGTTATTATTATTATTGTTATTATTATTGTTATTATTATTATTGTTGTTATTATCATTATTATCATTATCATTATTATCATTATTATTTATGTCATCATTATTATTATTATTAACATTATTATTGTGATTATTATTATCATTATTATTATGTTATTGTTATTATTATTGTTATCATTATTATTATTGTTATTATTGTTATTATTATTGTTATCATTATTATTATTATTATTACTGTTATCATTATTATTATCATTATTATTATTATTATTATTATTATTATTATTATCATTATTATTATTATTATTATTATTATTTCACTCACTCGGATTTGTCACACAGGCCACCATGAGTGACCGCTTACTGGCAGTAACCTGTAGACCGAGCCACAACAAGTCTCCTCAGATTTCCAGCGTTCTCCACTTCTTGGCCATTCGTGCAGATAATTGTATGTTATCGCAACAAACGTTTGCCATTGATTTCTCGTTGGCATCAGCCATTGGTGTTTCCTTGGGTTTGGGTGGCAATAAGATTTGAACTGCGCACTTCCATTACATTAACATAATGTAAATGTAAATTCGAGGAAGCAAGTTTATGTACTGACTGCAGGTGATTAAATGACTTAGTGATTAAATGACTTAGTGATATGTATATATATGGATGTATATATGTATGTATATATGTATATATATTTATATATATTTATATATACATATGTATATATATTTATTTATATATGTATTGACTGCAGGTGATTAAATGACTTAGTGATTAAATAGTCTTCTAACGAATGATAAAAAATGAAAATTTAATAACTTCTAAGATATGTATATATATATATATTTATGTATATATGTATATATATGTATATATATGGATGTATATATGTATGTATATATATATGTATATATATATATTTATATATATATATATGTATATATATATATTTATATATATATATGTATATATATATATTTATATATATATATATGTATATATATATATTTATATATATATGCATATATATATATATATATATATATATATATATATATTTCAGTAGTGGAATGGGGACAAAAATGGATGGTCACGTTCAATGCTGCCAAGACTAAACTGGTTTCATTCAATAATTAAAAGAAACCTTCTCTACCACCTATAACAATGGCCAACGACTCTTTATCTGAGAGTACGTCTTTCAAGCTCCTTGGCCTAACGTTCACAGGAAACATGAGTTGGAACAATTACATCGAGGGCATTGCCAGGGCCGTTGCGAGGAAGGTGGGCTCTCTCTACCGTGCTAGAAAACTTCTAACACCCGAAAGTATCCTGTACCTCTATAAGGCCACTATTCGCCCATGTATGGAGTATTGCTGTCATATTGGCTGGTGCATCGACTACTAGTCTCTCGCTCCTTGACAGGGTTCAAAAGAGAGTCGCAAATCTGATAGGCCCTAAACTGGCATCTAAGCTTCAGCCTCTGTCCCATCGTTGAAACGTTGCATCCCTCTGCCTGTTCTACAAGTATTTTAATGGTGAATGCTCCGATGAACTGCAAGCACTTGTGCCCCCACGACGTGAACACCCTCGACAGACCCGACAAGCTGCAAAATCCCACCCCCACACTGTAGAGATCCCTAGATGTAAAAGATCTTTCTACTCCAGTAGTTTCTTCCCCAGAACTGCTAGACTTTGGAATTCCATTCCAGGTCACTGCTTCCCCAACTGTACTGACATGCATAAGTTCAAGTGCAACGTGAACCAACATCTTGCTGCCCAAATCCCTACATAGTACCCCAGTAGATGTTTCTTCTGATAGTAGCCCCCTACACCAAAGTGGCAATGTGCCTTGTTTGGGGTGAAAATGTAATAAAAAATTTTTTTTTTAAGTATGTATATATATATATATATATATATATATATATATATATATATATATATATATATATATATATATATATATATATATATTTGGGGCCTACAAAGCAAAAAAAAAACAACAACAAAACAAAAAGACAAACGTAAGCAGAATTCATCCTAAAACAGCAACATTTTAGCCGGCCTGCTAGGACACTATATATACAAATGGAGGCAAATTTTAGGCATATTTTATTGGTTTTAAAATATAGGTTCTTTTTTTAAATTGTAACTATAGAATACTATTATACTCTTCAAACCCATGGAAAATGTTATGTAGTTTCGTCCTACACAATCAAAGACATTAGCATTTCAATACTCGATTTGGCTACGAGTAAAAATATATCCATATATATATATTCTTTATATTCTTTGAAGAACTCTTAACACCTATTAAACTGTGGGAGGGAATAGGGAACAACTGTATGCGCAGGATAAACTTTAATCTAGGATACAAAATAATTTAAAAATTGACAATAACAATAGAAAATAAACTAAAAAATAAAATAAGAATAAAATAAACATATCTATAATATAAAGCTGAATGTGTGTGTGTGTGTGTGTGTGTGTGTGTGTGTGTGTGTGTGTGTGTGTGTGGTCACGAATTGGCTCCTATATGGTTGACTATTTTAAAAAACTGATTACATATAATGATAGAATATATATCGAGACACAAGAATTGGTATGTTTGATCTTGTAGAACGGTGGTTCATTAAAATTGTGGGGTCTGCGTTCGCGCCTAGTCGTTATCATCCATAATAACACAATAAAATTTGAATTATTTGCAAAGGATAGAAAAAGAATTATAACAATTATATATTTATTTTCGAAATAGGAACCTCCAAAAGTTTTTTTTCGCATAGGCCTGACGACGTCTCACGAGAATGAAACGCGGAATATTCTGTTATTTATTATCATTGCCATATATATTTTCATAAGTTACTATATATATGATTAAAATTCGATAAAAAATTCATATATACGCACACACGCATATATATATACATATATATATACATATATATATATATATATATATATATATATATATATATATATATATATATATATTACCATAGAAAAATGCGAGCATAAAAAGTAATATGGTTAAGCTCCAACATGGAAAAAATAAAGGACTAGTTGTTAAAACTGAAAAAGAAAAGGGCAAGATATTCTAGTAAAAATATAATGAATTTATAACTTAAAATATTGCAGCATAAAGAATTGATTATAGAATGTTATAAATTGCATTTAAAAAAATATAAATGTGATTGGTATTTCTTATAGAGTGGGTTGCATTTGTAAGTACATACGTGCGTTTGTATGTGTTTTAGTCATTAAAAGCTAAAGTATTACTGAACTTCGTATGACAAAAAAATCGTGTAATGTATATATATCTATAAAAGTGAACGTGTCTGTGTGTCTGTCTGTCTGTCTGTGTGTGTGTGTCTGTGTACATTTTCCTACGCAATAACTGTTAATTTTCAGTCTACAGACTCGAAATTTGATATACACGGTACTGAGATTTTGAGAAAATCTATGTGATTCGTTTTCGGCCAGAAATTTTACGATTAAGGGGTCAAAGTTCAACGATTTGTACCTTTGGGAACTCTACCAAACTCCTCTGATAATATATATCATTCCTTAATTGGAATTCATTTTTGAGATGAGCATTATATATATATTAATTTATTTTTATTTCGGACTATTATTCTCATCTTTATTAGTTGTTGTTTTTCATCTTTTTCATGTTAGGAGATTCGAAGTTCCTATCCGTCGCGGTTACCACCTGACGAAAGCCAGAGGAATAGTTGGCCGAAACGTTGTGAATAAACAAACCAATAAAAGATGAAAAACAACAACTAATAAAGATGAGACTAGTAGTCCGAAATAAAAATAAATTGATATATATAATGCTCATCTCAAAAAATGAATTCCAATTAAGGAATAATATATATACCAATTGGTACGGACCCGACTATGGAAGATCAGATAATAAATAAACGTGGATTTATAAGATCAAAAAAATCCAACCTTGCTCGCACTCCGGGGCCCGTGGCGCAGTTGATAGAGACGTTGAATCTCTACAGTTCCAAATGAACATTGTCTGAAGATAGCGGTTTCAATTCCACCCAAAGCGTGCCAGAGGTTAATTGGCCAAAATGTGGTGAGACGACAACAACTACGGATGGCAGTGATGGCTGAGAATGCAGTTAGGAGATTCGAAGTTCCTATCCGTCGCGGTTACCACCTGACGAAGGCCAGAGGAATTAGTTGGCCGAAACGTTTTGAATAAACAAACCAATAAAAGATGAAAAACAACAACTAATAAAGATGAGACTAGTAGTCCGAAATAAAAAATAAATTAATATTCTCCGACAGTTTTGGGTTTAAACACTCAAGTGTTTTAGATATAGGGTCCTTGGTCATGGATCTAACTTAACTTGATTTGAGCCCAAAACAATAAATGTTAAGGGGGTCACAATAGGGGTCAAAATAAAAAAAAAATGACCCTTTTTTTTTTTTTTTGCTCAGCATACACCTCCAAAAACCCGGGCAACGCCGGGCACCCATGCTAGTATATATATATATATATATATATATATATATATATATATATATATATATATATATATATATATATATATAGAGTGATTGGTATTTCTTATAGAGTGGGTTGCATTTGTGAGTACATACGTGCGTTTGTACGTGTTTTACTAATTGAAAGCTGAAGTATTACTCGACTTTGTATGACAAAAATCGTGTATATATTGGGAATAATGCAATTTAGGTTATCTTGATTTGATTAAACTCATATAAAAAAAACAAAAAAAAAACAATTGACCTTCAGCCATTAAAACCCGTTTGGTCCTTTACTTGATCTTTATCATCGAGTCTGCTCCGAACGCAAAATACTTAAAGGGATCTTACCAACACGAAAAGAACGCAAACACAAAAGAATATATAATATATAACACCTTTATTACTGGATTTTTTTTTTTGGTGTGGTTGGGGGAGGGGGCGAAAGGCGATAAGAAAAAAAAAACATTTTATTCATTACGACGCCATTTTCTTTTCTTTTTATATCGTTGTTGTTCGTTTATTATTACTTATTATTATTTTATTTTCCATAAGAAATCACGTCTAAGAAATCACTATGAATTCCTGTTTTTCCTTTTGTGATTCGCTGCGTCCGTTGGAATAAATATCAATAGAGAAAGACAACAAATATGATTTGCTTACGGTTTACGAGAAACGGGAACGGTTTAATCAAAGAGATCATTTGTATTTATTTTTTGTGTGTTGTTATACGCAGCTTTCGTTTTTGTTAATTTGTTTTTATTTTCTTAAGCTTTAATTTGTGTGATAGTGTTCAGAGCAATTTTCATATTTCTTCCTTTTGCTTTCTCTATATGAGTACCAATATAAGTACCTATATAAGAAAGTAACTATATATATATATATATATATATATATATATATATATATATATATATATATATATATGTATGTATGTATGTATACGAGCAAACAGTTAATAAAACATGTTAAAAAACACTTTGAAATGAGTTAAAAACATATTTAATCTGAAAAGGAAACACTAGATAAGTGGATAGTCCTTAATCCGCAGAGTTTCGAAGAAATACTTTCCTTCTCATCAGAGGGTAGGAATTAGCAAAATGTGGGCTCGGATTTTGCATGGAAAAGTATTTGATGAAACGACAAGTAAGTCAAAGATCTTACTTGATAACAAAAAAAAAGTGAAGCAGAGGGAATATGGTAAAGAAAAAGGTGATTACACATGAATGGATAGTCTGGTGGAAAATAAATAATCCAGTGACGGTAAAATCACCATATATAACTTCAAGAAAGTTAATTGAATTTCCATATGCACAAGTAAAATCCAAGGAAATCCCGTAATTGGAAGAAGATGGTCCATAATATCCAAAGGCAGAAATCCATGGAAAAATTTACAAAAATGTGTACAAGGAAAAAACGAAAAAAATCCAATAATATTAATAAAAGAAAAATAAGATATGCTTTTCATTCTATTGGCCGGAATATAAACATAAATAAGAAAGATCAAGGAAGAAAAAAGGGGAAAAAATGGTGATAGAGTTAAATATAAAATAGAGAAACAAATATCAAAATGACCCAGACAGGAAATTTTTTTATTTTTACTTTATTTTTATTTTATTTTATATATATATATATATATATATATATATATATATATATATATATATACATATATATATATATATATATATATAGTAATTTATAAAATTTATATGGCGATTAAGCTACACTGAATATTCCGCGTTTCATCCACTCTAGGACTCTTGAGGCTTATGCGCGAATTCTTTGGTTGTTTATCGTTTATATATATATATATATATATATATATATATATATATATATATATATATATATATATAAAAGATAAACAACCACAGAATTCGCGCATAAGCCTGAAGAGTCCTAGAGTTGATGAAACACGGAATATTCAGTGTAGCTTAATCGTCATATATATTTTATAAATTACTAACTAGCTCTACCTACGTATTGAGCACTTTGAAGTAAATACTTAAAGTTTACGCATAAATCTATACTTTCGTATATCAATTTTATGTGAGTAAATTAAGTAGTTATATATATATATATATATATATATATATATATATATATATATATATATATATATGCACGCCTGTGCAATTGTCTTCCGTTTTCCTGCTTTCCAAGTCTAACGTAAACAAGTTTTTGATGAGCCGTTCCATATAATTTACCAAATTTAATGAATTTCCATTACTAACGATTACTATATTGTCCAATTTCTACTGTACACTATTTAACTTTTATCCTCGAGTGGCCTCTTGTCCTTAAGTGATGATGCCTATGTAAATATATATATATATATATATGTATGTATGTATATATAATATATGTATATTTATATGTATATAAAATATATTTATATATAATATATATATATAGTTACTTTCTTATATATATATATATATATATATATATATATATATATATATATATACTACGTTGTCTGCGTATGTATGTATATATATTAAAAAGTTTGACTAATGTCAAGGTAACCTACATCTAAAATATCATGGGGAAGAGAGTTTGGTAGAGTTTCCAAAGATCAACATTTTTTTAACTTTGAACGTTTTGCAGATAAATTGTCGCCCCAAAAATTCTTGTTGCTTGTCTGAATACCCTTTACATAAAATTTCAAATGTTTAGACCAAAAATTGGTTAAATAGTTTGCTAGAGGCCGAAAAGGTAAAATCTTTTGACCTTTGGTCCCTTACCAAAAAAATTTTCGACCAAAAACCGATTAAAAAGCTTGCCCTATACCTGAATGCACTTTATGTTAAATTTCAAATGTTTAGACTAAAAATTGGTTGAGTAATTTATTAAGGACAGCAGAGATCAATTTTTTTATTAACTTTGACCCCTTAACATTTATTGTTTTGGGCTCAAATCAAATTAAAATGTTAGATCCATGTTCAAGTAACCCACATCAAAAAGTTCAAGTGTCTAGACCCAAAATTGGCGGAGGAGTTTGGTAGAGTTTTCAAAGATTAAATTGTTGGACTTTGACCCGTTGAAATTTTCGGAGGATATCGAGTTTGAAAACAAACCGACAAACAAACATATATTAGATTCATATATTAGATTTAAAAATCAAATAGCGACATAAGAGGGCGTCTCCACGTGTGTTTTGAATTACTTTCTTTTTCTTTTGGAGCGTGCCTATAGGTAACTGTTGTTTTTATTATTCTTATTGTTTTTTAACCTAATCGTAACCACTGACGTTTTCTCTTGACAATATATCGGTTGAAAGACGTCTTGAGATTTTATTTTTTTTATAATCGCTAATTTATAAAAAAAAAAAAAAATTACCCTTAAATCGTTTTTATTAACAAATTTTCGCTTTCCCCTTAATGAATTATTTGTTTCCCAGCTCGGCATATCTCCGAATGTTCAAATCTATTATTAACTTGTATACTACAAAAACTATATATATATATATATATATATATATATATATATATATATATATATATATATATATATATATATATTATAATTACGTATTATATACGTTTAAAACGAAAAACAGCGCATTATTACAAAATAAAGAGACATTTATTTTGTTTGAAAATTATGTTGAAATTCATAAATATGTTTCGAGGCATATATATATAGTGCAAAATTTTGTTGAAATTCAAAGACTTACATTTTTTTCTTTTATATGACTCTTGTTTCTTTTATCCTGGCTCTCTTCATAAGAGCCGTTTCGTTAATGGGATAACAATTCTTTGATTTTCTTTCTCATCAACTCTTCAGATGGAATTTCCATCCGATGTTACCAACAAAGAGTTAATTTCATGCTTGATAAACCTGGTGCGTTTCATATAAATAAACACACACACACACACACACACACACACACATATATATATATATATATATATATATATATATATATATATATATATATCTTTATTCGATTGGCAAAATTTTAGAATAATTATAAAAAAGTGAACCATATCGTAAATTCAATCAACTAAAAAATGGAAACCGGGGTGAGGAAAAGAAAAAAAATATATATAATGGGGCGAGTTATATGTACAATTAAATAAAATAAATAAGTCGATTAAAAAGTTAGAATTATTTGGTAGTCAGGATTAAAAAGTTAGAATTATTTGGGTAGTCAGGTTTTTTTTTCTTAACCTCCTCTCCGCTCGTATTCCATATCACTACCAAATATTCTAAAAAAAAAAATAATAATTTTCAGACTTATGACCCTTGAAAATGTTTGTCTGAACGAAAAGCGCTTTGGGTATATTTTAACGATCGTTTTTTAATCGACTTATTTATTTTATTTAATTGTACATATAACTTGCCCCATTATATATATTTTTTCTTTTCCATTTTTTAGTTGATTGAATTTACGATATGGTTCACTTTTTTATAATATATATATATAATATTCTATATATAGAATGGATCATTTATTGAATCATGGAATACAGGCAAAATTTGGGGGATAGAAGGGACTCTTTATGCCAGGGCATTTCGAAGCCTAATGCTTCTCATCAGAAGAGTAGAGAAGGTGCTAGTTAGCATGGGGAAGATGCTACCTAGCACCTTCTCTACTCTTCTGATGAGAAGCATTAGGCTTCGAAATGCCCTGGCATAAAGAGTCCCTTCTATCCCCCAAATTTTGCCTGTATTCCATGATTCAATAAATGATCCATTCTATATCTACCAATATATAGTTTTGTGTCTTCATTTCATACTCTTGTTGTCCTATTGTATAAGCTCCAATAATTATTGTTGAGCTTGGCATTATCCGGATAAGTCTCCTTTTGTTGAATTGATCTTTCTCTTTTCCTTTTACATTAAGCTATATATATATATATATATATATATATATATATATATATATGATTTTCAGAATGTGAGAGATTGTATATAATACATTCCACAGCCAAACAACGTCGCAGCCCACAAGAGCCATGACAGTCAAAGAACCGGAAGTCCAAGACTCGAGTTTCGCCCTCATTTGGGCTCATCAGTTAGACATATAGCGTTATATATATATATATATATATATATATATATATATATATATATATATATATATATATATATAACGTTATATTCTGTCTGTCTCCATATTTTAAAAGAGTATCACCTCCAAAATTAAAGTCTAAGAGCGGCGCTAGGGGCCTCAAATGATTGGATTTTTATGGGTCTTTAGCCGGTTAAAATGGTTTTTACGGAGTCAAAAATGGATGAAAATTGAAAAAGTCTTTATACATTTTGAACATTCATCTAAGTTTATTTTTAATTTTTAATCGGTCCCTACGCGTTTCACGTTGGTACAGTGGTAACGTCACCAGCTTTCAATACTATAGTTTCGGTTTCGATTCTACCTAATGGCACCAAAATACCTTTTTTTTACTTTTGAAATAGCTACTCTATAATAATATATACGAAATTTGGAAAAATTCAAATATAATATTTAAGCGTATTTTACGACCGAGCCAAGACGAGCCTCCCCCAACCCCAGTATATATATATATATATATATATATATATATATATATATATATATATGTATGTATGTATGTATATATATATATATATATATATATATATATATATATATATATATATATATATAATTTATAAAACTCACTGTCTGTTTACCGGTCTTTTTTTTTTTTTTCAATTTTCACCCCAAACAAGGCACAGTGCCACTTTGAAGCAGGGGGCTACTATCAGGGACTTAATTAGCGGGCTCATTAAGAAGGGAGATGAGTAGGAAGATGTTTGTTCACATTACACTTGAACTTCTGCATATCAGTGCGGTTGGGAAAGCAGAATCCCGGAAGGGAGTTCCAAAGACCCGCAGTTCTGGGGAAAAAAACTATTGGAGTAAAAGGCTTTCTTGCACCTAGGGATCTCTACTGTAAAGGGATGAGACTTAGTAGCTTGTCGGGTTTGTCGGGGGTAGTTACGTCGGGGAGGTACAAGTCTGTTTCCATATTATTAAACTCTGTCTCCACGGAAACTAAAAGTCGCGGAGCGACGCTAGGAGCCTCAAATGAATGGATTTTTTATGAACTGTTCTTTTATGGGTCTTTAGCCGGTTAAAATAGTTTTAAGAAGTTAAAAAGGTGTCAAAATTAAAAAAAAAATCTTTATACATTTTCTACATTCATCCTAGTTAATTTTCAATCAGTTCATATGCGTGTCACGTTAATATGGTGGTAACGTCACCAGCTTTGAATGCTATGGTTTTGCTTCTAGCTGATTACACCCATTATTTTTACTTTTGATAAAAAAACACCGAGTCTATTATAATATGTACGAAATCCGGACAAATCATCATATTTAAGCGCATTTCATGTCCGGGCATAACCGGACACTATCTCACTAGTATATATATATATATATATTTCCACAGCCAAACAACGGCGCAGCTCACAAAAGCCAAGAAGACTCCAAGACTCGCGTTTCGCCATCATTTGGGCTCATCAGTTGGACGCATTCGAACTCAGGATTTGAAACCCGAGCCTCTTGTATGCCAGGCGAGCACTTTACCAACTGAGCAAACACGCCACACGCAAAGATGCTTATTAACTTACACAGATCAAGCAACCTGCGACATAGATACGACAGTAGAATGAACCTACCTCATACCGAACAAGGTACGTGGTCATCCAACCAGCTATTACCCAAGCCGATGGCTCACAAGTAGTAATTTTATACTCGTAAGCACGACGCCATCAGGACAAGTTAACCTAGCGAGCAATCGCTAATAGAATCTTCAGAATGTGAGAGAACATATTATTTCCACAGCCAGATAACATCGCAGCTCACAAGAGCTAAGAAAGCCAACAAACCGGACATCCAAGACTTGAGTTCCGTCCTCATTTGGGCTCATCCGACACATCCGAACTCGGGGTTGGAGTCTTGGACTTCGATCCATCGTTAGTTTGGTTCCTCTGAAGACATCCCATGAATTTGAGCTTGGCAGAATACATGGGGTTGGTTGCCATTACCTTTCTCATCCCAGTGGCATCTGACGCGCCTGTTTGCACCTATTCGTTTTTATTAAATAAGCACGATATCATTGACGTGGGGTGAGGAGAAATGTTCAAAGGAAGAAAGTGTTAGTAGGCCGCCCATTGTTTTCCTGTATGATAGGGACCGAAAACAAGCTAGTCCATCTCTAAGTGGGTCTAATCTGCAGTAAGCGGGAAATCAGTTAGAATACAACGATTCCGATCTGCGGGGGTGGTGAGTCTCATTGAAGATGGAAACATCTTCATCTTCTTCTTCTTGTATCATGGCATGTTTATGCCGTAGATGAAATCATGGTTAGTGTTCTCTACAAGCTTCGGTCCATTGTTCGTCCGAATCCTCTGAAGACATCACATGATTTTTAACTTGGCAAAATACATGGGGTGGGTTCGCATTACCTTCCCCAGCACAATGGCATCTGACTCGCCTGTTTGCACCTATCCGTCGTCCTTAGATCATCCGTATATCTGCAGCCGAATAACGTAGCTCCTCATCCCATGGGGAATTGCTTGGCCTTCGGGCTAAGATCAAACTTCAGAGTGTAGTATCTGTGCTGGCAGATATTGCAATCAAAGACCATATGTGGGAGCAACCCCACATATAAGACCAATGCTCTTGTAGCAATCAGTTTTAGCCAATGTAGGAGAAACCCTTCATACCAATTGTCACTATCCATCTCTCCTATTCCCTGGGGAGCTGGTTCCCCTTTCCTCCATCTCTCCACATTAAAAAACGGTCTTGTGCCTAATTTGCTCAGTGGGGAAGCAAATAAATACAAGCTCTTCATCCCACAGTTCAAAGTGTAGTATCTGTTCCGGCAGATACTGCAATCAAAGACCATATGTGAGGCCACCCCCACATATAAGACCAGTGCTTTTGTAGCAATCAGTTATTGGTCAATATGGGGGTACCCGTCATACCAATAGTCACTATCCAATTCCCCCTCGGGAAAGCTGGTCTCCCTCCCATTCACTCTCCACATTAAAAAACGGCCTTGTGCCTAATTTGCTCAATGGGGAAGCAAATAAATACAAACTCTTCTTTTTTTTTTACACAGTGATCACCACTTATCAAGGCCCGGAAGCCACTCAGAGATAAGGGTTATTGCAAGTACATTACGTTAGTGTGGAGATTTGATTAAGTGTTTAATTAAGGGGGGCGGTTCATTAGGAATTTGTTAACATTGGGCTTGAAGACATCCAAGTTGTAGTCCGGAGGGAAGCAGGCGGACGGAACAGAGTTCCACAGGCGTGCAGTTCTAAGAAAGAAGCTTTGTTCATGGAATCCGCGTTTTGATTTAGGCACAGATATAGAGTGGGGGAAATTTTTCACAGTGGATTCAGCTAGACTGGTGTTTTTCATGAAAGATTGGCGAGGGGGGGACCAGAGATTGGAGTTCAGGCGAGCACCTGCCATGGAAATAACGATAAAACAAGGATAGGCTCGCAACGTCTCTTCTGTGGGAGAGAGGTTGCAGGGTAGAGAAAAGGGCATCCCCCACTAAGCCACGAAGTCTATTTTGTACTCTGTCAGGGCAGGATAGGCTGTTTTTAGCAGCTCCTGCCAAGATATGGCAACAGCTCTTATCTTAACTCTTAATACCATAGAACCGTTGATTTGCTAGACATTCATCCTCCTCCATGGCCATCCAACATCCTGCTGCCGACGTCATCAGAGTTATCTTCTCCTAGATGCATGTTTTAACGAAGACTAGGGATGCATCTCTCCCAGTGAATTAATGCGCCTCCAGATACCAACCTGGAAATTTCTTATGACTCGGCGTGGTACATACATCCTTCACAAATGGTCACCCATCTGATACTTACCAGGCTCATCGTTGCTTAACTTCGGTGATCTCTGTGTCAATATGACTGTGCCGTAATCCACACACTCTATCTGTGTCCTTCAACTAAACGAAAATTCCATGAACAAAGTTTCTTTCCTAGAAGGTCCGTCTGTGAACACAATACCATGTATCTGATTTCCAGTTAACTACAACTTGGTTGCTTTGAAACCGAATTTGAATAAATAGATAATCTAGTCCAATCCTTGTTCCGCCATAACTGATCATGTACTTTCACCATCTAACACTTAACAATATCATAGAATGGCCGCCAAACCTTAATAAATGGTGACTTAACCAAGTAAAAAAAAATAGAAGCTGCATGTGTTTTAGTGGTACAATGGGGAAAGAGGTGGCTTGTTACTTTTAATGCATCTAAAACCAAAATCATCAATGCTCTGATGCCCATCTGGCATCAATTGAAACGAATGGCTCTCGTCTTGGGGAGGCTTTATGTTTTGAAAAGTTTCTGGGTTTGACCTTTACTCCCGATCTGAAACGGAATATGTATATCAAATCCATTGCCGATATCGCTGGAAAAATGGTAGGATACTTCTATCAATCCAGTAGATATCTCACTCCTGATGCAATTTTCTACCTATATAAGTATGGCTAACGATGGAATGCTGTTATCACATCTGGACAGGAGTGTTACATGATAAGGGTTGTCCCCTTTTCATGTAAGTATAAAAAAGAGAGATTTAGTTAAAATGAAAATGAAATAGCCTAGACGAAATTCGAACCTCGTAATTTAGGTCTAGAAATAGATTACGAGAGAGAATTAGCAAATGGAATGTAAAACAAACCATTGTTAAGTTTAGAGATAAAATAGTTTTAAGAAAAGAATGTGCATTGTCAATTCTGTTATGAAAATTCAATTGAAGAATGCAACTATAGGATAATTTAATAAACATGTTTTTAACATATTGGAAATATACGTTACTGGGAATGTAGGTTAAAATTCCTTTTGTAAACAAAGGAAAAAGTTTTGGACACGCATTTCCAGAACACGTGAAAGAAGACACATGTTTTAACATGTGTATGACGTCATGGAAAATGGGAAGTCACGATATAGTTAGAAACTTTAGAGTTAAGCAGAGAGAACTGAGGGAGAGACGGAGAGAGGGTCTGAGGACGACAGACGGGAGTCTGGAGTTGGGATTCGAACGTCTAGAAGCGAGACGGTCACCTTTGAAACTTAGAATGTGAAACTTGAATTCTTGACTATGAAAACCACGACCGGTCGGGAGAAGAAATAAACCCATCATGTGTTTTTATAAACGTCGTCTTTGTGTTGTAATTCTACCAAAAGGTAAAGTGAGAATTTTCATTATATGTCTATGTATATCATGTGGTTTAAAATGTCTTTACATACACAATGTCTCTACACTCAAAGAGCTTCTACACTTCTAAGTGTGAACATTTTATATATATGAATCTCTTTATAACACGAACAATCTCTCAACAACATCCCTCCCTCTAAGACTCTAAGCATCACTTTTAATAAGACTTAACAACGAACAATAACAATAACAGTAATAACAAGAAATACGAACGAAACAATAATAATAATAATGAAAAACCATTAGGTAACATATATAAATACTAAATAATAATAAATTAAAAATGGCGTAATGGAAACATATAAGGTATTTACAGCTTCTCTGCCAATTTTCGGATTTTAATCATGTCAAATCACACTTTATTTCCTTTAGACGGATTGATTGTTGCTATTTCTTCTGATGAGTTAAGGGCAAAATAGATTCACTGATTGATATAATAATTAGGTGACTGATTTTGTGCTAAGAAACAGATACTGTCAAAAATTGTAAATGTCAACTAAATTAAAGGAATAAATTATAAGATGGTCAACATATAACATATAAGATGGTTAACACGAACACGGAACGCAACAACATCTCTCTAAGTCTCTCAACATCTCTCTCTAAGACTCTAAGACTCTCTCTTTAATAAGACTCTTACTAAGACTCTAAGGCACTAAGACTCACTTTTAATAAGTCCTAACAACGAACAACAATAACAAGAATAATAATGAAAAACCTTGTTATATATATATATATATATATATATATATATATATAATAATGAAATATATATGTTATATATATATAAAATAATGAAAAACCTATATATAACAAGGAGCTGCTAGAAATTCTAATTAGACTTCGTAGTTTTTTTTTTTTTTTTTTTTTTTTTTTTTTTACATAGGCATCACCACATTATCAAGGCCCAGAGGCCACTCAAGGATAAGGGTTAAAGAGTGTACAGTAGTGAAATCTTGACGAAATTGTATTTTCGTTTTGAATAAATAGAAGAGAGGGTTTTTTGGGTTTTTTTTTACATAGGCATCACCACATTATCAAGGCCCAGAGACCACTCAAGGATAAGGGTTAAAGAGTGTACAGTAGAAATTGGACAATATAGTAATCATTAGTAATGAAAATTTGGTAAATTTGATAACTTATATGGAACGGCTTCCATATGAGTTTAGTGGGGGGAGGCCCTTCTCTATTCCCAGCAACGTCTTTCTCACAAAAGAGACGTCTGTCTCTGCTTTATCATTATTTTCATGGCAAGTGTTCGTCTGAACTCCAATCTATGGTCCCCCCCCCCGCCAAACTTTCACGAAAAACACTCGTCTAGCCAAAACCACTATCAATAATTTCCCACACTCTTTATCTGTACGTGTGTGTGTGTGCGTGTGTGTGTGTGTGTGCATAGGCGTATGTAGGCGCAACTTAATAGCGTGCCTACCCCATTCTATATTTTCCCCAATCGCCACCGGGTGAACGTTCGTGTCGGCGTTGTTTCTGCTTCTCTATGCCAACCTTGGGCTGAAAAGAAAGAAAGAAAGAACGAGAAAGAAACCCAAAGAAAAAATCTGCCAGAAACGTCCATATTACATTTCATAAAAATCAGTCGGTAGCCATTCATGGAACTTCTAGAGCCGCTGGAAACTTTTGCCGGGGAAAAATGAAACACGGTTCCTCTTAAAGCGTGCAAGAAGGAACTAAACCGCATGGCGAGAAAATATTAAAAAATAAGCAGGAAAGGACGAGTAGACCGGTTAAGAATTTCAGTATTATGCTAATACGGTGCTGTGATCTTTCATTTGATAACCCCGGAGGAAATAGAATCGTGCAAACACGCAAGCTTGTTTAACGACCGATCCTTGTAAGGGCTACGCATGCGCATGGTCTATTGGGACAAAATTTTGGAAATCTGAATTCCACATGAAAACAATTGTATCTACGTATTCCTCGCGTTTTTAAGATGATTATATAAAAAAAAAAAAATACGAAAATCGATAAGGTACAAAAAAAAATTTTTATTAAAGAAAATTAAAAGTAGAATTTGATGAAAACGATCGTAAGACACAGGAGAGTTCAAAAGGGAGGTTATTTTCCATTTCGATTTAAACAAGATGGCGGCAATTTTTCGTCTGCTAACAAAGTTTTTTTTTTTTTTTTTTTAAATGATTCAGGACTATTCAGGTAATTTCGACTGCATAATTTGGAAGCTAACATTGTAATTTATTAGAATTGACCAAGAAAAATCAGTTGAAACCATTTCTTTTTATCTGAAAAGTCCATTTATTGACTACAAAATTTCGTTCCAATAGTGTAGAAGCGTCATTTTTACAGTAGCATTCAATGTTTGTAATTTATTTATTAACTTACCTTGGTTTATTTAATCACAAAACTCTGTTTAATGTGTTTGTTTAAATAAAAGTAGCTAAACCATTATTTTTTTTATTATTACAATAGATTTAAGCATCTATTTACTTGCCTGTCAACGAGGGCAGAGTTAGACACAAGGTCGGATTTTTAATGTGGGCACTATGGATAGGAACAAAAATAAAAAAATTGTCTCGGTCATGAAGGATTTCTCCTCCACTAACTGAGGACATAAAAGATGAAGATATTGAATTCTTTATTCGAGCTAAACTTACAATGTAAGTTTCAACTGGACAAAAAACTTAGGCACAAGGCCAACTCAAAAGGGGGCTAAAAAGGGGGTCGTTGGTCATCCTTGTCACTCCAGAACCAAACAAAAGTTTCTTTTAGCTAGTATCTTCTTCCACCATAATACCGCATTCACCCTTTTGTACTGGGGGACGTCCTTCTTAGAACCCAATTGTTTAAAACATTTTTTTATTAACGTGTAAAAACAAAAAAGATAACAATAATGATGATACAATAATTCATTTGTGCCGAGGGCGGGGGGGGGGAATAAAAAATACAAAAGTAGGACCTTCCCAACCCCATATATGATGATTGCAACATCTTGTCAGACGAGCGCCACTCCCTCAGACACTTAAAGTCCATAAGCCCAAATGCCTGAGGGAGTATCTATACAAAGATGATGTTACAGAGTCTTAGCTTTGTACGACAGCTAAGTCTCTCTATCGGTTCAAAATGTTGAGATCCAGCAACAAGCAAGAGCAAGATAGCCAGCAACAAATCAAACTGCAGACCAGCTTAATGCGGGTACTGGTCTCCCGCTTTATGGTTTTTTAAATCAGAGATTTGCTTCTCCTAGAAAGGTTGCCTTCACTACGGCTTACGGGAACCCTCTCCACCCCAACACATATATACATACACACAAATATACACGGTGCTAGTTGGCCGTTGACCCTGAAAAAGGGTTCATTCGCCCTTTGAAAGGTCTTGATTTTTATCCTTCAGGGAAACTAGCCGCCCTCCTCACCAAACAACTCTGGTGGGGGAACCAGTTTAGTCGCCGGTGACCCGACCATGAGGCAGGTAGTACTGGGTTACATGGTACCAGTAGCATATGACATGACCTGACCATATATATATACATGCATACATACATATATATATATATATATATATATATATATATATATATATAAATTACAATAAGTTTACCAAGGTAATCAAAATGGTAAACATTTGGAATTTACCCATTGGATTGAAATTTTAAATTCGACCGTTTTGGATTTTACCATTTTTGGATTTTTACCCTTCACCGGATTATCCATTCATGTGAAATCTTTTTATCATTTTTCTTTTGCCTCCTGTTCCCCTTACCTCACCCTTTTTTCTTTAACCAAGTAAGATCTGTGACTTACTTGTAGTTTCATTAAATACTTTTATATGCAAAATCCTATCCTGCATTTTGCTAATTCCTGCCCTCTGATGAGAAGGAGAGTATTTCTTCAAAACTCCGCGGATTAAGGACTATCCACTTATCTTGTGCTTCCTTTTTTAAAATTAAATATGTTTTTAACTCTTTTTCAATATGTCTTATAACATGTTTTATTAATCATTTGTTCATATATATATATATATATATATATATATATATATATATATATATATATATATATATATATATATATATATAAATGTATACTTTTTCCTTATTTCGGTTAAAACTATATGTGAAATTCTGAATACAACCATATTAATGAGAAAGTCAAACAAATAGATTAAGTATGAACGCCGGCTTCTTTGATGCAGTAAAAACTGAAAGAATATCTAAATTTAATAAATCGATTAAGAGACCATTGCTTGGATTGATTTGCTATGTATTGCCTCATCATAAGCTAAAGTAATTCTCCCCAATATTAGACCGCCTGTTCCACTTTGGTGTGTAAATGAACCTGAACTCCACTTTGATCTTAACCAAAAGGCCAAGTGCAAAGATTACATATCTATATCATCGACATACAGTCCTGTTCCGTTGTATTACAACTCATCAGTGCCGCTAGACTAGCACCTCTCCCAAGCCCAGGATTGAACCTAGAACCGTCGTGTTGACAGTCGGCAGGTCTACCCCTCGACCACGGAAGTGATGCCCGCAACTAATCTGTCTGAAATCTTGACGAAAACTTGGTGAGACGACAACAACTATGGATGGCAGTAATTGATGAGGATGCAGTTAGGAGATTCAGAGTTCCTATCCCGTCGCGGTTACCAGCTAACGAAGGCCAGAGGAATTGTTGGCTGAAACGTCGTGAAACAACAACTAAGAAAGATGGGAATAATAGTCTGCAATAAGTAAATTAATATAAATAATACTCATCTCAATGATGAATTTAAAGAACACATATGCTTTGTCATATTATAAACAATTTTGTAAAAAATTTTTTTTACACAGGCATCACCGCATTATCAAGGCCAAGAGGCCAGTCGAGGATAACGGTTAAGGAGTGTACAGTAGAAATTGGACAATATAGTAATCATTAGTAATGAAAATTCAGTAAATTTGTTAACTTATATGGAACGGCTCATCAAGAACTTGTTTACGTTAGACTTGAAGACAACCATATTGTAGTCAGCCGGAAAGCACAAAAACGGAAGACAATTCCACAGGCGTGAAGTTCTAAGAAAGAAGCTTTGTTCATGGAATCTACGTTTAGGTTTAGGCACAGATAAAGAGTGGGGGGAATTATTGATAGTGTTTTCAGCTAGACGTGTGTTTCTTGTTAAAGTTTGGCGAGGGGGGGACCATAGACTGAAGCTCAGTCGAACACTTTCCATGGATATAACGATACAGCAGAGACAAACTCGCAACATCTCTTCTGTGAGATAGAGGTTGCAGGGAAGAGAAAAGGACATCTCCTACGAGGCTACAAAGTCTATTTTGAGCTCTATCAAGGCAGGACAAGTCCTTTCTAACAGCTCCTGCCCAGATGTGGCAACAGTATCCCATCCTTGGATGTACCTGGCTCTTATATAGATAGAGAATTGCATCAGTAGTGAGATATCTACTGGATCGATATTGAAGATACGTTCCTCTTTTTGTTATGTTTTTCATTAATGGCACGCTTTATGGTCCTTTTACTGCATGGGTACTAAAAAAATAGGTTGAAATGCCTAAGTTTAAATACCCAAAATCAGACAGAAGGATAAGATAAGGACGTCTAATACACAACGAAAAGTCTATAATCTAATAAAGAAATAGCTGAAATACATTAAAATATTGCTTAAGGTGCGAGTCAGGTGTTTATCTGAAATCAAAAAGTCGGTTACCGACAAACAGTGGTAGAACTGAGAATCCACGCAGTTTCGAATTTCGATGAATATAATTCTAAACTAACACACGATTCGTGTAGTCTGTTACGATGCGGCATAATCACGTTTTATACATCGGTTCCCGTCAGATCACCGAAGTTAAGCATCGATGAGCCTGGCAAGTATGGGATGGGTGACCATTTTTAGCTGTGGTCTCCGCTTATATCGGCACTGTTTCCAGTCGTCCTGGTCTTCTCCTTGCCACTGGACTCAAACAGTGCCGATTCAGGAGAGGCGTGGTTGGGGATTGCGCAACTTTTTGCCACACAATTATACGCGCAGTTGCCTCTGCAGGGGGTATCCTTTGTCTTTCGAGATTGAACGGAGGCATCGTTAAGAAGATATCAATGCGAAAGTGGAAAAACTTGTCAGAAATGTTAAGTCGAAAACGGTCAACTATGTCCAAAGTGACGGGTTGGGGAGATGGTAACGAAAAACGTCCGATGCAAAAAAAAAAAAAGAAAAGAAAGAAACAAGCAGCTAACTTTATTAAAATAAATCACATTCCAAGCATTATTTTTGACGTTCGTAATTTAAATATATATTCGGAAGTATGGGCAACGTGACTTGCGCGTATATGGCGTAATCTAGAGATGCAATTTCCACAAACTCTGCACATCAAATTATGCTGTGACTCGAATGTTGTCTTCTAAATGGTCTATTGCGTCTGGTTTATCAGCATGGATATGGGACTTTACATATACCCAAATAAAATAATCTAATGGGGTAAAATCGCAGGAATGAAGTGTACGAGACAAGTCTGTTCAGTGAAATGATTCATTCATCAAACGTTTCTCTCGATAAATCCGTCGTACCGTTTGTAATTTGTAAACTGCTCGAGTGTCAGTCTTTGCATAATAATTTGTAAAACAAAACTGAACTTAAAATAACCGATAGTTGACAAATCTGCAATTACAGATAATAGAGTGGAATGCAGTCAGCTTCCATAACATTAATTTTTTATAACGTGTTAGTTTATAGTTTTTCTGCAAATTTTCTGGATTTGACGTGCATTTCTTTTGGTTTCAGATGGCATATTGTGTAATATGTAACCGAAAGATGTTGTGTTGGCCATTTTAACTCGAGCGCTTTGATCCGTGATCATAGTATATATATATATATATATGCATTGTATTTCCTCTGACGAGCCATTGTTGAAAATCCATGGATTAAAGAAATTAAAATAACCCCTTCTATATATTTCTTTTGTCAAACAATAAATTCTTAAATCGAATATATGTCTCTATATGTTGCTTTTTCAGAATTTAAAATTTAACCACGAAACTTATATATTGCTCTATTCTTAAACATTGAGCTTTTCCATTTTGGCTAGGATCACCTTGAAAGTATTGCTTCAAGTAATATCTATCAGGATTTTTCATCTGAATTCTATCAGTGTCTTATCTCGCTTATATATATATATATATATATATATATATATATATATATTATTTACTATAATAATTAATGAATACCTACAGGCACTAGTGTTTCATCCTTTTGGGAATCATCAGTGCAGGGTGTCACGATAAACGCCAGTCGATAGATTCGAACCCCGGCAACAGAAGTCATGTGTGGCTTCATTAACAAGAATCTGAACCACTAGGCTACCGTCAACCGCAAGAGGTACAGTTGAATTTAAACATTTATTCTTATTAAATATTTTTAACGTCAGTCAGACTAATCTATTCATTATATGACAATGTGCGTATATGAGTTAAGTTGACCGACTTTATTACAACTGAAAGTGCTCAACGATGAGGAACAAGTTTCTTAAAGGGGCTGATATTCTTATTTACTATAATAATTATTAAATACCTACAGATACTAGTGTTTCACCCTTTCAGGAATCATCAGTGCAGGGTGTCATGATTAACGCCAGTCGAGAGACCCAAACCATGGCAACAGAAGTAATGTCTGACTTTATTAGCAAGGACTCGAACCATTTACCGTGGGGTCCCGATTTCGAATCTCGCTAGATTCAGCCACTCTGATGAGTCGAAGATGACGAAACACGTGTCAGTGGATAATTATATTTGAAAAACAATATATATATAACGCTCCCCATTATTCCCAACTCGCATTTACATAAAAATGCACTTCCGTAAATAATTGAATTCATTCGAAACGTACCGCAAAAACAAAAACATATATATATATATATATATATATATATATATATATATATATATATATATATATATATACTAGATGTACCCTGCCACGTGTTGCTGTGGCTTAATTTCGTGTAATGGAAAATTCTAATAAAAAGAGGAAATGCATGTTTCTTATATCCTTAGTGGCTTGGGCTCGACCAACATACAGTCGATTAAGCCGAAAGTTGCTAAACCATTGAAACGCTAAATAGTTTTCTTTTTTATTGTGTTCAAAAATGTGAGTTTTTAATTAATATTTGGGTACTATACACAGATTCGAAAAAGTTGTTCAAAAACGAATAAATGAAAGCAAAGGTAAGGTAAATTACGTTTCTATCTAACTGGATAATTTTTTAGTGTTTTTATTTAATGTAAAATGTTTAATCGGCTGAAAAACGCAGTGTTTATCTATGTATTTGAAAAAGACGAATAGTCGCGGACTCTGTTGAATACGTTAAGTTTGGGAAAATCAGTTAAAAACTATACAAAACAATGTCAGACACCTACTGATTATATGTTATTGTGACATAGGCTGACATATTCAGTGGGTTTCTGATAGTATTTTGTATAGTTTTTTAGTTTTAAATCATTTTCTCGAACTTAACATCATCAACAGTGTCCATCACCGTTTGTATTTTTCAAATACACTGATAAACACTGTTCTTCGAGCTGACTAAACGTTATAGTAAATAAAACGGGTTTGTATTACTAAATACAGAAACGAAAAAGTTGTTGAAAAATAAATATAACAAATAAATGTTATCAAAGGCAAGATAAGTTACTTTTCTATCTAACTGGATAAGATTTTAGTGTTTTTATTTAGTGTAAAATGTTTAATCGGTTTGAAAAAATGTAGTGTTTATCTGTATATTTGAAAAATACAAATGGCGGCAGACTGTTGAACACATTAACTTTGGGAAAATGAGTTAAAACTAAAAAACTATACAAAATACTGTCAGGAACTCACTCAATATATGTTACTGTGACATAGGAAGACATGTATTCAGTGGTTTTTAACAGTATTTTGTATAGTTTTTTTAGTTTTAACTCATTTTCCCAAACCTAATGTGTTAACACAGTCTGCCGCCATTTGTAATTTTCAAATATAACAGTAAACACTGTGTTTTTTGAGCCGAATAAAAATTTTGCATTAAAAAAACAAAAAAAAATATCCATTTCGGTAATAAAGTAACATATCTTGCCTTTGATAATATTTCTTAATAAGGTCACGTGAGTCGATTAATGGGTGCTAATGCACTTACTGATCCGCGCTATTTTTTTAAAATCGTATTTCCAAGCTTAATTAAAGTTTTATGTTTTTTTTGGTATGTTTTTTAGATTAGGTCCACCTCCACAATTTACTTTTAAATGACGACTTTAAAGGTTTCCGACTATGCTGAATACAGAAATCGCATTGAAATTTTGCAGAAATAAGTAGTTATCAAGATATAGATAGTTGTTTTATGCATTGTATTCTTTGGCGGCCATCTTTGTTACGCGCATAGATTTGTTTATGAAGCACGCAAGCGTGTAAAAAAGACGGCTGCCAGAGATTACAATGCATTATACAAATTTTTAATATCTCGATAACTACTTATTTCTGCAAAATTTCAATACGATTTCCGTATTCAGCATAGTCGAAAACCTTCAAAAGTCGTCATTTAAAAGAAAATTGTGGAGGTGGACCTAATCTAAAAATTTACCGTTTTTTTTTCATTCAATTGTAAGGTTAAAGTACAGAATAGGTACAAAACACCCTCTTCTCCCAATGTTAAGAATGGCTTTTTAAATAATAACGTTATTATTTCAGCACGGATCAATAAGTGCACGAGTACCAAATTTCTTTATAAGCATTCATATTTTCTTATATAAAAACAACTTCTGTAAAAAAAGAAAAAGAAAAAACGTGCACTTTCAATCTTTGTTAAAAAAAGGTTTTCTTGAAAAAAAAACAACAAAAAAATACGGTAAAAAAAGCAAAGAACAAAACGTTAATCGGTATTCATGCAGAGAGTGATCCTTGCTGAAATAATAACGTTATTATTTAAAAAGCCATTCTTAACATGGGGAGGGAGTTTTGTACCTATTCTGTACTTTAACCTTACAATTGAATAAAAAAACATATCATAAAACTTTAATTAAACGTGGAAATGCGATTTAAAAAATAGCGCAGATCACTCTCTGCATCAGCACCGAAAGTACAGAATAGTTAGAAAACATCCTCCCTCCCCATGTTAAGAATGGCTTTCTAAATAATGTTAATGATTCAGTACTGTTCCTTGTCTGCTTAAGTTTAACTTTTGTTTATTAAATTTTTAGGTGAAAGTCCAGAATAGTTACAAAACACCCCTATCCCCATGTTAAGAATGGCTTTCTAAATAATAACGTCATTATTTCAGCGGGGTAGCTTCTCTGCATAAGTACCATGTTTTGTTTTTAAATTGTTAGGTGAAAGGACAGAATAGTTACAAAATACCATCCCCATGTTTAGAATGTCTTTCTAAATAACATTATTTCAGCACGGTATTTTCTATGCATACGAACTATCTATTTTTGTTTATTAAATTGTTAGGTGAAAGTATAGAATAGATGCAAAACTCCCTCCCCATGTTAAGAATAGCTTTCTAAATAACGGTATTATTTCAGCACGGTACCTTCTCTGCATAAGTACTATCTTTTGTTTATTATATTGTTAGGTGAAAATATAAAATAGTTGCAGAACACTCTCCCTTTCCCATGTTAAGAATGGCTTTCTTAATAGCGTTATTTCAGCACGGTACCTTTTCTGCATAAGTACCATCTTTTGTTTATTAAATTGTTAGGTGAAAGTATAGAATAGTAACAAAACGTCCTCCACATGTTAAGAATGGCTTTCTAAATAACGTTTCTATTATTATGGTACTTTCTCTGCATAAGTACCATGTTTTGTTTATTAAATTGTTAGGTGAAAGTACAGTACTCATGCAGAGAGTGATCCGTGTTGTAATAATAACGTTAATATTTAAAAAGCCATTCTTAACATGGGGAGGGGAGGGTGTATTTTAACCTTACAATTGAATAAAAAAAACATATAATAAAACTTTAATTAAACCTCAAAATACGATTTAAAAAATAGCGCGGACCACTCTTTGCATTAGCACAAAAAATAACTGTACTTTTACCAACCAATCTTATATCGAAAAACAAAAACAAAAAAAAACTCAAACAGCAAACGACAAACTTTTTTTGGCCTTATATAATAAAGAAAAAATGTGTAAATTAAAAAATTTGGAAGATAAACAGATGAATTATGTTTTTTTTGTTTTTTTTTTTTACTCATCGAGTAAGCAGAAAATGAAATCTACTTCTTTTTCGTCAATTCGTGGCTATGAAATGAATCGAACCGGAAGTTCAGTTTTATCAACAAAGCAGGTTCGCACTAACAGTAAAAAAAATATATTTATTCTATTTAATATTTTAATAATTCGCGAGGTAAATTTATTTTAATAGCATAAAAACATCCCTCGACTCTAAAGATGGGTTGTCTGAAAATTTCAAATAAATTGGTAACGAAGAAATATGTTTTTATTCACTTGTAACAAACCAAGAATTACATTTATATATATATATATATATATATATATAACTACTTAATTTACTCACATAAAATTAATATACGAAAGCATAGATTTATGCGTAAACTTTAAGTATTTACTTCAAAAGTGCGCAATACATAGGTAGAGCTAGTTAGTAAGTTAGAAAATGTATATGGCGATTAAGCTACACTGAATATTCCGCGTTTCATCCACTCTATGATTCTTCAGGTTTAATTATCCACTGACACGTGTTTCGTCGTCTACGACTCATCAGAGTGGCTGAATCTAGCGAGATTCGAAATCAGGACCCCACGGTAAATTGTTCGAGTCCTTGCTAATGAAGCCAGACAAGACTTCGGTTGCCATGGTTTGGATCTCTCGACTGGCGCATAAGCCTGCAGAATCCTAGAGTGGATGAAACGTGGAATATTCAGTGTAGCTTAATCGCCATATACATTTTATAACTTGCTATATATATATATATATATATATATATATATATATATATATATATATATATATATATATGAACCGAATCAACCTGAACCGAAACATTGCAATCGGGATATTTGCCACGGAAAAAACACACTGGACCGACTATAAGCATCGATTATTGTGTGTTCATACTTGGCCTCGGGGCAACAGGGGGCGCTTTCTTAATAGCCAGATATATCGTCTACTGGCATGCAAACGATGTTTGACATAATTGCACAACTGGATGGACCGTGGTGTTTTTATTTTATTTGTGATGTCCAAGGAGAACCATTAGGATAAAAGTGGTTCGATCATAACAAGTGATCGATAAATTGATTACGGACTTTGCACAGCCATAGACTATCTTCAAACTACAAGTTATCGATGTTTTCATTGCAGACCCGCAAAGCAGTTTATGATAAATTATTATTTGGTGTTATTAATTTATAATCTTATAGTTCTATTTTTACTATATATGTGCAATACTTTAGTCTATATTAACAGTAATTAATTAAAATGATTGAGTATGCAGGGTGGAACGATAAAATTTTCGCCCTAAAGAACACAACATCACAGCTTTATTTAATTTTTTTTTTAAAAATCAATTCAGGTAACTTAATTATGCATGAGATTTGACATCTATTCAATGTAGCCGCCTTCAGCCTCAATCACCGCCTCGATACGGGTTCAGAACTGGGAGCATGCCTTTTCCACAAGCGCCGGCGGGAGCTCGGCGAATACTCGACAGATGAACGCGATCTGCCTGGCTTTAGTAGTTTGGAAGGTCATGTTCGTGATGTTCTCGACGTATGACCAAACGAAATAGCCCAGCGGGTTCAGGTCGGGGGAAGAAGGGGGCCACTGATACAAGTGTACAATGTTGTAGCACTGTTAAGTTAAGCCCCACTCAGAGTTTGCCCTCATTTGAAACCACGCCAAAGACCATCACAGTGGTCGGAAAGTTTGGCTGCTAAAAGGTCAAAGTTGTAGACTCCACCAAAACTCCTCCACTAATTTTAGATTAAAACGCTTGAAATTTTAGATGTAGGTTTCATGTACCTGACACAGAGTTTTACATATATATATACATATGCACAAGTTATGAACAGTACAAAGCTCCGAGCAAAACCGGGCTTAACTGCTAGTATATATATATATATATATATATATATATATATATATATATATATATATATATATATATATATATATTATTTTGCCCTATATATATTTTCGCGCCTTTAACATTTCCTGTCTGGGTCGTTTTGACTTTTGTTTCCCTTTATTTTATTTTATATTTAACTTTATCATTTTTTTTCTTCCCAGATCTTTTTTATTTATAGTTATGTCTCGAAAGTAGAGTGAAAAGCACATCTTATTTTTCTTTTATTAATATTATTTATTTATCTTTTTTTTTCCTTGTACACATGTTTGTGAATTATTCCATGGATTTCTGCCTTTGGATTATTATGGACCATCTTCTTCCAATTACGGGATTTCCTTGGATTTTACTTGTACAAATGGAAATTCTTTTAACTTTCTTGAAGTTTTACATTTGGATTTTACCGTCACTGGATTTTTAATCTTCCACCAGACTATCCATTCATGTGCAATCACATTTTTCTTCACCATATTCCATCTGCTTCACTTTTTTTGTTTTCAAGTAAGATCTTTGACTTACTTGTTGTTTCATCAAATACTTCTGCATGCAAAATCCGATCCCGCATTTTGCTAATTCCTACCCTCTGATCAGAAGGAGAGTATTTCTTCGAAACTCCGTGGATTAAGGACTATCCATTTATCTAGTGTTTCCTTTTAAGATTAAATATGTTTTTAACTCATTTCAAAGTGTTTTTAACATGTTTTATTAACGGTTTACTCATATATATATATATATATATATATATATATATATATATATATATATATATATATAAACACATATGTACATTATGTATGTGTTGTTTATGTCTTTGGTTAATTCTTATGGATAAAATAGTTATCAACGTAAATGTGTTTTGCCAGATATAAGGTTCATGAGGGCGGCTGCCTATACCGAGGTTCGATCCCGCAACCACACACATACGGGCATATACATGCATTAACACGCATGATAATGTACTGAATCTTATAGAAAGGATAGATGGAATGTAATAATTAGCTGAAAAAAAAAAGACATATTTGAAACGAATGAATGAAATCCCCTAAGATAGAGACAAAAAAAAAATAAACAAACCAAAAGCCCTCGACTTTTAATATGGCGGCCGTAATTTTCCCCTTCGCTATTCTTCGCGCGCGTACGTATAATTATTGGTTACGCTCTAATTGTTAAGGGGACGCGCGAAATATTGAGAAATTGCGAAGTATGATGATCATTGCGTAAAAACGTAACATGTTATTAATCGTTTCATCAGATCATATAATTTATTGAGAGAAGAAGCTGGAGATTATAACATCATCAGGCCGATTTGGAGATCATCTTTTATTCATTTGCTGTAAGAGGCGTTTTATATATATATATATATATATATATATATATATATATATATATATATATATATATATATATATCTTCTATACTCCTATAAATTCGGGAAAACAAGATTCGTTAAGGCATTTATTGTAAAGTTTGGACAGAACTGGAGCAACCTCGGCAGAGCATTTTTTTAATAGCACAGCCGGGATGAGATCTGGTCCCCAATGTTTTTGAGGTGTCTAGATTTTTTATAATAGCATATACCTGAGAAGGGGTGATTTTCAAATCGTCTAGTGTGGCGTCTGTTCAGAGGAAAATTAAAGATTGAGTGGTGTACCGAGTTCAGTGTGGAGTTTGAGACAAACCGACTGGCAAGCAGATTAGCCTTGTCAGTTGCCGTGCAAGCAACCTCATGATTGTTTGATAGTGGGGGAATAGTGGACTGTCCATTATTTACACGCACACACACACACACACACACACATATATATATATATATATATATATATATACTCCTATAATAATAATAATAATAATATATATATATATATATATATATTCATATATATATATATATATATATATATATATATATATATATATATATATATATATATATATATATATATACTCCTATAAATTCGTTTTTCTTTTATGGGTATTGATATTCATATTAAAACCCCTCTTTTCTATTTATTGTATTTATTTGCTTCCCCACCAAAGCAAATTAGGCACAAGGCCGTTTTTTAATGTGGGGTAAAAACCAGCTCCCCTAAAAGTAGGAAAAAAGGGGGCACTCTGGTTAGCAAAAATAATAATTGTCACCAGTATAAAGGGTTTCCTTTCCATTGACTGGTACAAATTATCTTAAGTGTAGCATCTGCAGAACAGATGGTATTTATTTGCTCCCCCACTGAGCAAATTAGGCACAAGGCCGTTTTTAATGTGAGGTAAAAACCAGCTCCCCTAAAAGGGGTCACTCTGGTTACCAAAAATAATAATTGTCCCAGTATAGAGGGTTTCCCCTCCATTGACTGGTACAAATTATCTCAAGTGCAGTATCTGCCGGAACAGATACTACACTTTCATCCCGGCCCGAAGGCCAAGAACAATAGAAAAAAGGCAAGGTATTTATTTGCTTCCCCACCGATCTAATTAGGCACAAGGCCGATTCTTTATGTGAGGAGTGAAGGGGAAATGGGGACCAACTCCCCGGGGAGTGGGGGTGCTGGATAGTGACAATTGGTATGAAGGGTTTCCCCTACATTGACCAAGGTCTTATATGTGGCGTTGCCCCCACATATGGTCTTTGCTTGCAGTATCTGCCGGAACAGATGCTATACTTTGATCCCAGCCCGAAGGCCAAGAATAACAGGGTATTTATTTGCTCCCCCACCGAGCAAATTAGGCACAAGACCGATTTTTAATGTGAGGAGTGAAGGGGAAATGGGGATCAATTCCCCGGGGAGTAGGGGAGTTGGATAGTGACAATTGGTATGAAGGGTTGCCCCTACATTGACCAAGGTCTTATATGTGGGGTCGCCCCCACATATGGTCTCTGCTTGCAGTATCTGCCGGAACAGATGGTATTTATTTGCTCCCCCACCGAGCAAATTACGCACAAGGCCAATTTTTAATGTGAGGAGTGAAGGGAGAGGGAAGGGAAAAAGGGGACCAGCTCCCGAGAGGTGGGAAATGGGAGCTGGTTAATGGTCAGGCATGTGGGGTTGCCCCCACATCTGGTCTTTGCTAGTCATAGCTGGTCTTTGCTAGTCATAGCTTGCAGCATCTGCCGGAACAGATGGTATTTATTTGCTCCCCCACTGAGCAAATTATGCACAAAGCCGTTTTTAATGTGAGGTAAAAACCAGCTCCCCTAAAAGTAGGCAAAAAGGGGGCACTCTGGTTACCAAAAATAATAATTGTCCCAGTATAGAGGGTTTCCCCTCCATTGACTGGTACAAATTATCTTAAGTGCAGCATCTGCCGGAACAGATGGTATTTATTTGCTCCCCCACCGAGCCAATTAGGCACAAGGCCAATTTTTAATGTGAGGAGTGAAGGGAGGGGAAAGGGAAAAAGGGGACCAGCTCCCGAGAGGTGGGAAATGGGAGCTGGTTAAAGGTCAGGTATGTGGGGTTGCCCCCACATCTGGTCTTTGCTTGCAGTATCTGCCGGAACAGATGGTATTTATTTGCTCCCCCACCGAGCAAATTAGGCACAAGGCCGATTTTTAATGTGAGGAGTGAAGGGGGAATGGGGACCAGCTCCCCGGGGAGTAGGGGAGCTGGGTAGTGACAATTGGTATGAAGGGTTGCCCCTACATTGACCAAGGTCTTATATGTGGGGTCGCCCCCACATAGGTCTTTGCCTGCAGTATCTGCCGGAACAGATGGTATTTATTTGCTCCCCCACTGAGCAAATTAGGCACAAGGCCGTTTTTAATGTGAGGTAAAAACCAGCTCCCCTAAAAGTAGGCAAAAAGGGGACACTCTGGTTACCAAAAATAATAATTGTCTCAGTATAGAGGGTTTCCCCTCCATTGACTGGTACAAATTATCTTAAGTGCAGTATCTGCCGGAACAGATGGTATTTATTTGCTCCCCCACCGAGCAAATTAGGCACAAGGCCGTTTTTAATGTGAGGAGTGAATGGAGGGGGAAGGGAAAAAGGGGACCAGCTCCCGAGAGGTGGGAAATGGGAGCTGGTTAATGGTCAGGCATGTGGGGTTGCCCCCACATCTGGTCTTTGCTAGTCATAGCTAGTCATAGCTTGCAGTATCTGCCGGAACAGATGGTATTTATTTGCTCCCCCACTGAGCAAATTAGGCACAAGGCCGTTTTTAATGTGAGGTAAAAACCAGCTCCCCTAAAAGTAGGCAAAAAGGGGGCACTCTGGTTACCAAAAATAATAATTGTCCCAGTATAGAGGGTTTCCCCTCCATTGACTGGTACAAATTATCTTAAGTACAGCATCTGCCGGAACAGATGGTATTTATTTGCTCCCCCACAGAGCAAATTAGGCACAAGGCCGATTTTTAAAGTGAGGAGTGAAGGGGAAATGGGGACCAACTCCCCGGGGAGTAGGGGAGCTGGATAGTGACAATTGGTATGAAGGGTTGCCCCTACATTGACCAAGGTCTTATATGTGGAGTTGCCCCCACATATGGTCTTTGCTTGCAGTATCTGCCGGAACAGATGGTATTTATTTGCTCCCCCACTGAGTAAATTAGGCACAAGGCCGATTTTTAATGTGAGGAGTGAAGGGAGGGGGAAGGGAAAAAGGGGGACCAGCTCCCGAGAGGTGGGAAATGGGAGCTGGTTAAAGGTCAGGTATGTGGGGTTGCCCCCACACCCGGTCCTTGCTAGTCATAGCTAGTCATAGCTTGCAGCATCTGCCGGAACAGATGGTATTTATTTGCTCCCCCACTGAGCAAATTAGGCACAAGGCCGTTTTTAATGTGAGGTAAAAACCAGCTCCCCTAAAAGTAGGCAAAAAGGGGGCACTCTGGTTACCAAAAATAATAATTGTCCCAGTATAGAGGGTTTCCCCTCCATTGACTGGTACAAATTATCTTAAGTACAGCATCTGCCGGAACAGATGGTATTTATTTGCTCCCCCACAGAGCAAATTAGGCACAAGGCCGATTTTTAAAGTGAGGAGTGAAGGGGAAATGGGGACCAACTCCCCGGGGAGTAGGGGAGCTGGATAGTAACAATTGGTATGAAGGGTTGCCCCTACATTGACCAAGGTCTTATATGTGGAGTTGCCCCCACATATGGTCTTTGCTTGCAGTATCTGCCGGAACAGATGGTATTTATTTGCTCCCCCACTGAGTAAATTAGGCACAAGGCCGATTTTTAATGTGAGGAGTGAAGGGAGGGGGAAGGGAAAAAGTGGGACCAGCTCCCGAGAGGTGGGAAATGGGAGCTGGTTAAAGGTCAGGTATGTGGGGTTGCCCCCACACCCGGTCCTTGCTAGTCATAGCTAGTCATAGCTTGCAGCATCTGCCGGAACAGATGGTATTTATTTGCTCCCCCACTGAGCAAATTAGGCACAAGGCCGTTTTTAATGTGAGGTAAAAACCAGCTCCCCTAAAAGTAGGCAAAAAGGGGGCACTCTGGTTACCAAAAATAATAATTGTCCCAGTATAGAGGGTTTCCCCTCCATTGACTGGTACAAATCATCTTAAGTGCAGCATCTGCCGGAACAGATGGTATTTATTTGCTCCCCCACCGAGCAAATTAGGCACAAGGCCGTTTTTAATGTGAGGTAAAAACCAGCTCCCCTAAAAGGGGTCACTCTGGTTACCAAAAATAATAATTGTCCCAGTATAGAGGGTTTCCCCTCCATTGACTGGTACAAATTATCTTAAGTGCAGCATCTGCCGGAACAGATGGTGTTTATTTGCTCCCCCACCGAGCAAATTAGGCACAAGGCCGATTTTTAATGTGAGGAGTGAAGGGAGGGGGAAGGGAAAAAGGGGACCAGCTCCCGAGAGGTGGGAAATGGGAGCTGGTTAATGGTCAGGCATGTGGGGTTGCCCCCACATCTGGTCTTTGCTAGTCATAGCTAGTCATAGCTTGCAGCATCTGCCGGAACAGATGGTGTTTATTTGCTCCCCCACTGAGCAAATTAGGCACAAGGCCGTTTTTAATGTGAGGTAAAAACCAGCTCCCCTAAAAGGGGTCACTCTGGTTACCAAAAATAATAATTGTCCCAGTATAGAGGGCCTCCCCTCCATTGACTGGCACAAACCATCCCAAGTGCAGCATCTGCCGGAACAGATGGTATTTATTTGCTCCCCCACCGAGCAAATTAGGCACAAGGCCGATTTTTAATGTGAGGAGTGAAGGGAGGGGGAAGGGAAAAAGGGGACCAGCTCCCGAGAGGTGGGAAATGGGAGCTGGTTAATGGTCAGGCATGTGGGGTTGCCCCCACATCTGGTCTTTGCTAGTCATAGCTTGCAGTATCTGCCGGAACAGATACTACACTTTGATCTTGTCCCGAAGGCCAAGAACAATAGAAAAAAGGCAAATTAGGCACAAGGCCGATTTTTTATGTGAGGAGTGAGGGGCAAATGTATGGGTTGTGGAAATGCATTCACTAGCAAAAGATCTATCTAATTTGCATATTCTTTTAAACATTCATTTTAATTAATTCCCTATTAGTTTTTTTTTTCGGTTTTCTTACGGCATGATCTTATGGGATGATCATTTTTAGTTAACTATTACGTGTAATTATATTCATGCAGATATTCTACATGATTTATACATTATATTTTCGTAAAATCTTTACAGTAAACAAAAAATTGTTTCCATATATATTTCTGTTTAATCTATTAGGCTATCTACCTATATATCTTAAAATGTAAATGCGTCTGTCTGTCTGTGTGTCTGTCTACATTTTCCTACGCAAGAACTCTGTAAATTTTTAGTCTACAGACTCGAAATTTGATATACAGGGTACTGAGATTTGGGAAAATCGATGTGATCGGTCTTCCGTCTGACATTTTGCGATTTAGGGGTTAAAGTTCAACGATTTGACATTTGAGAACTCTACCAAACTCCTCCGATAATTTGGAGTCCACACACTCGAAATTTTGGATATAGGTTCCTTCGACATGGATCTAACTTAATAACTTTATGTGAGTCCAAAACAATAAATTTTAAGGGGTCATAATAGGAGTCAAAGTTTAAAAAAGTGACCGCTTTTTTTTTTTTTTTTTTGCTCAACATACACCTCCAAATACTCAGGCAACGCCGGGAACCCATGCTGGTATATCTATAAAGTGGAAATGTCTGTTTGTCTGTCTGTCTGTCTGTCTGTGTGTCTGTGTACATTTCCCAACCAACTCTGTCAATTATCGGTCTACAGACTCGAGATTTGACATAAAGGGTATTGAGATTTGAAAAAATCGTTTTAATCTGTTTTCGGTCAGACATTTGTCTGTCAAGGGGTCAAAGTTCAACGATTTGACCTTTGAAAACTCTACCAAACGTCTCCGCCAATTTTGGGTTTTAACACTTGAAGTTTTAGATGTAGGTCATGAGTCAGACTTTTTAATTTGATTTGAGTCGAAAATTATAAATTTTAAGGGGCCCAAAATTGGTCAAAAGGGGTCAAAGTTAAAAAAAAAAATGGACCTCTGCGGTCTCTACGAAATTACTCAGACAAATTTTGGTCTAAACATTTGAAATCTTACATAAAGTGTATTCACACGTAGGGCAAGTTTTGAACAGTACACAGGGCCCGAGCAAAG
Source organism: Euprymna scolopes (assembly GCF_053919585.1). Lineage (NCBI taxonomy): Eukaryota > Metazoa > Mollusca > Cephalopoda > Sepiida > Sepiolidae > Euprymna > Euprymna scolopes. The sequence continues at coordinate 105,999,291 of NC_136527.1, read as the reverse complement.
CGGGGCTGTACTGTTAGTTTATATATATATATATATATATATATATATATATATATATATATATATATATATGTGTGTGTGTGTGTGTGTGTGTGTGTGTGTGCGTGTGTGTGTTACTTATATATATGTGTGTGTGTTTTACTTATATATATATATATATATATTCAATTTGTCTTTGCATATGCAGTAATTTGTTGCTACAAAGTCATGAGCATGTTTCAGTAACTAGAAACCTCTTCAGGCAACAACGCTTATATTCTTTTTTTTTTACACAGTGATCACCACTTATCAAGGCCCGGAAGCCACTCAGGGATAAGGGTTATTGCAAGTACAGTACGTTACTGTGGAGATTTGATGAAGTGTTTACTTAAGGGGGCGGTTCATTAGGAATTTGTTAACGTTGGACTTGAAGACATCCAAGTTGTAGTCCGTTGGGAAGCAGGCAGACGGAACAGAGTTCCACAGGCGTGCAGTTCTAAGAAAGAAGCTTGTATTCAAAAACGGAACTCTTCTTCTCTAGTTACTGAAAGCTAGAAGACCGAAACATGCTCATGACTGTGTAGCAACAAATTACTGCTTATGCAAAGACAAATTGAAAATGTAACTTGCTCTACTTCCGTATTGAGCACTCTCGTATTAACCCCGATATATTTCACTGGTTACCCTACCTTTGAAAAGTAGCCACCTCAAAGTATATATATATATATATATATATATATATATATATATATATATATATATATATATATATATATACAGAGGGAGGGAGAGAGAGAGAGAGAGAGAGAGAGAAGAATAACAGTATAGTTACATTCACTTCTCCGCTGTATTAAAATTTCGGTACATTTTTTTTACAGATCCGTTCCGTTGTGAAGAGACAAACGATTCGTTGTTAGGCCAATGCCGTCTATTTTCGTGCATATACTCTTCAGAAAATTTTGAAATTCTTTGTATGGATTAAAAAAAAGGTGCGTGGGAATATAATATAGCTAAAGAAATAAGCTTATTTGGAGACTTCACATAGTCTGTGTCGGCAGCCATCTTTTTTATGGAACGACGAAGTTGTCGCCCTAAAGATGCTAAATTATTCCATTTACATTTGATGAAAACCAATTTTCTTTATTTATTGAAGACCATCTACTAGTTGCCCAGTTTTGTGCAAATCTCAAGAGCGATAGGATCCTTCTATCATGTCTGAAAGTGACACAATGTTCAACGAGCGAGGTCGAAGATAACCCGCTGTACAACCCATGCCAAGTTATTTCCATGGCAAGTGCTCGTCTGAGCTATAATCTCTTGTCCCCCTTCACCAATCTTTCACGAGAAACACCCGTCTAGCTGAAACTACTGTCAATAATTTTCCCCACTCTTTATCTGTGCCTAAGCCCAAACGTAGATTCCATGAACAGAGCTTCTTTCTCAGAAGAATTGTGGAACTCTCTTCCGTTTGCCTGTTTCCCACCTGACTACACTTGGATGTCTTCAATTCAACATAAAAAAATTCCTGACAAACCGCTTTCTTAAGTAAGACACTCAATCAAAATTTTCAATACTAATGATTTCTACGATATTTTCTAATTGATTATCTCATACTGTAAACACAATAACTCCTATCTCCGAGTGGCTTCTGGGCCTTGATAAGTGGTTTTAAGTGAGGGCCACATCATGCCACCTTACATTTTCGAAGACTCTAACAGAAAAACAAACTAACCTTAACAGAAAACAACTTAACCCCTAAATGAAAAGAAAAAAAGAACCTAACTTTAACCCTAACATAAAAAGAACCGTACTCTAGCAGAAAAAAACAACTAAACTTAACCTTAAGAGAACAACAGTCTTTCCCAAACAACAAAAAGTATTTTTTTCATTTTAATTGTTTTTCTTATATTCGTTTGTTAGCGTTTTAACCATAGGCTAACGTTTTCGCCTTAAAACCCCTAAGAAAAACAACTCAAACTCAACCACAACACTGAAAGGAATTAAACCCAACAGTAAGAGAAAAACAATTTGTTTCTAACAAAAACAAACAATCTAACCCTAACAGAAACACAACCTGACTCTAACAGAAAAACAAACTAACCCTAACATAAAAACAACTTTACCCTAACAAAAAACGAAACCTGACATTAACCCTAACATAAAAAGAACCGTTCTCTAGCAGAAAAAAACAACTAACCTTAACCTTAAGAGAACAACAGTCTTTCCCAAACAACAAAAAATATTTTTTCATTTTAATTATTAATTATTTTTCTTATATTCGTTTGTTAGCGTTTTAACCATTGCCTTAAAAAACCCTAAGAAAAAACAACTCAAACTTTACCATCAACACTGTTATGGAGAGTAGAACCGTATTGTGGATGCGTTATCGGCAGCTCCCGTTACTCTCGCTTCTTCTTATTTGTCCCTCAGTCCTCATTTTTTAATGAGTGATTTTTCTGACAAAGGGAGAAGAAAAAGCTGTATTCTAGGTTGGCAGTATTTTGCACAAACAGTTGGCAGAGGTGCCGGAAATTTTCTGTTTCTATGTCTATCCTTGTAACCATGTCACTAGTAAGGGTGCTGGAGGTAAACGTTTTATCTGGGTTGACGTTATCCGCCTGATAGTCAGGGACCCGAAACTGGGATTAACCACTAAGGAGGCTGCCCTATCAGCAGGTGCAAAGTACTGGGGCTGCTGTATTGCCATTTGGTGAATGGACTCTGAACTATGCAGTAGCTTCTGGTGGAGCCTCTCGATGCCATATTAGTGGGTAATTGTTACGGCTTTACCTTATAATGTTCTACAAAAAAAAATTATTCGTTTCTTTTTCTCTCTTAGTTTCCCCTCTCTGTCCTGCTCTAAGCAAGTCTGACGACCTAGTCCACAAACTCCAAAATTCCATCATGACAAGTTTCAATAAAAAATACACGATTAAACCCGGTTCTCCAACTTCCAACGTAGACACCAACTACCATGTCTCCTTCTCCAACATCAGGGGTCTACGTTCTAACCTTCCAGAGGTTGAAACCCAATTGCAGGAGACTAAACCAGACCTTTTATTTTCAAGTGAAACTGCCATTGGACAGGCTATTTGCCTAGAAGAGTTCGCAATTAAAGGATACTCTAACTTAACTTCCAAATCTGACAAGATCGCCATGGACATGAAATATGTGCCTATATTAAAGATAGCTTTCCATGTGGTAGGGACATCTCCAGAGAAGATCCTAACTTACCCTACATGTGCTTCCGGGTTGCACTAGCTCACACTACTGCATTTATATTTACTCTCTATCGCCCCCACAACAACGGAGTTACTATCTTTAAAAGCATATCTGAGAAAATTGACCAAGTCCTAGCTGCTTATCCTTCAGCTAACATTCACGTATGTGGAGAGTTCAATGTTCACAAGGTGGAATGGTTGACCCACTCAAACAAGACCGATGATGAGGGGAGGTTCTGTCATGATTTCTCCATTGCTTATGACCTCACTCAGATTGGTCACAAAACGCACCTGTGTGCCCGACAATGACGGCCAGTATCTGAATCTACTAGACCTTTATTCTCACAACTTGCCCTGAACTATGTTCAGTTTCTGTTCTGTCTCCTCTTGGATCTTCCGACCACTCTGTTGTATCAATTAAGATAAAAATGAAATATAATAAGTCCCCAGACGTACCTCTCCATCGTACAGTATATCGATACACTATGGCTGACTGGGATAGCTTCCGTAGATTTATATCGGATCTACCTCTGCATTTCATGTTTAAAAAGGATGTGTCCTCTATAGTATCAGACCTGGCAGAATGGTTAATTGTAGGTATAGACCGTTTCATACCCTCGAAAAAGTTCCAGCAAAACCTAACAGCCAGCCATGGTTCTCTCCAGAATGTGCTGCTGCCATTGCGCACAGAAATCACTTTTTCAACTGCTTCCAACGGAATAGATTTATGGAAACTAAAGCCGCTTTCAGGACTGCTAGCAACCATTGTAAAAAAGTAATAAAGAACGCAAGAGAGTTAATCTCATCAGCATCAGACAAAGCCAAACTCCTTGCCAAGAACTTTGTAGCTAATTCTAGCCTTTGCGACCAAGGCGCCAACCCTTAATATTTCCTCCTGTATCAGAAAACACACTATGTGATATACATATATCTGTATGTGATGTTGCTAAGCTAATCAAAAACCTTGATTCCAGTAAAGCAACAGGCCTTGACAGTATTCCAATTATAGTACTCAAAAAACTTCAACCAGAACTAGCGCCCATACTTACAAAACTGTTTAAACGCTGTCTTAAGGAGAATTGCTTCCCATCACCCTGGAAAATGCTGGAGTCCCTCAGGGGTCCATCCTGGGCCCAACTCTCTTCCTGATCTACATTAATGATCTTCCCAATCACATCCTTACATCATGTGTAGACATTTATGCTGACGACACTACCATTTATGGTAGCACATCTAAGACAGTAAACGACCAAGTTCTCTCCAATTCTCTCTCCTCTGATCTTGAGCACGTAGTACAATGGGGAAAGGAGTGGCTGGTTACTTTTAATGCATCTAAAACCAAGCTTCTCTCTTTACATCATCAACATTCTGATCCACATCTGGCATCAATTGAAATGAATGGCTCTCGTCTTTAGGAGGCCTTAAGTTTTGACAAGCTTCTGGGCTTGACCTTTACTCCTGATCTTAAATGGAACACGTACATCAAATCTGTTGCCAAGGCAGCTGGAAAAATGGTGGGATCTTTCTATCGATCCGGTAAATATCTCACTGCTGATGCTATTCTCTATCTATATAAGAGCCAGGTACGTCCAAGGATGGAATACTGTTGCCACATCTGGGCAGGAGCTGCTAGAAAGGGCGTATCCTGCCTTGATAGAGTTCAAAATAGACTTCGTAGCCTCGTAGGAGATGTCCTTTTCTCTTCCTTGCAACCTCTATCTCACAGAAGAGATGTTGCGAGTTTGTCTCTGATGTATCGTTATTTTCAGGGAAGGTGTTCAACTGAGCTTAAATCTATGGTCCCCCCCTCGCCAAACTTTCACAAGAAACACTCGTCTAGCTGTACACACTATCAATAATTCCCCCCACTCTTTATCTGTGCCTAAACCTAAACGTAGATTCCATGAACAAAGCTTCTTTCTTAGAACTGCACGCCTGTTGAATTGTCTTCGCAAATCGTACATATTATAATCTAGGGGGTATATAAAAAGTTCTACGAAAGAGTAACCCCCCTCCTCGAGAAGCCCAGCAAAAAAACCCTTTGCTGGACATACAAAAACGCGCGCGGCCGTTTTGTCTTTTATATATGTAGATACTGAAGTGTTCCCCGTTAACATCTATGCATTTCTGGGCACGTTTAACAATGTTTGCAGATACTGCCTGTAGATCTCCTCTGATAGCGTTGGTAATGTTCTCCTTTAGTTGGTCTAGATTGTGAGGATTATTTGCATAAACTTTTTGTTTTAAAATCCCCCAAAGATAAAAACCACATGATGACAAGTCCGGGGAATGTGACGGCTATAGCCCTTTGCTTATTGTTCTCTCTTCCGTAAACATGTCATGAACTCATGTCAGTGATCTGTGAGACGTGTGTGGCATGTAGAGCCATGTTGTTGGGAAAAGAATTGCAGTTTTTCTTGCGGTGTCAGTTGGTCGGTAAGAGAAAGATTACAGAGAAAGGGTTACTTTTAAGTAGGCTACCTAATGTGAAAAACAAAGTTTTACTTTTTTCAACTTTAGAAAAAAATGAGAGATGGGCTACTTTTAAATGGGCCGCCCAATCTGAAAAAAATTTTCGAGAAAGAGAGATAGGGCTATTTCTAAATGGGGCGTTTAATGGGGAAAAAAATTAGAGAATCGGGCTACTTTTAAATGGGTTGCTTAATGTGAAAAAAATAAATTGTGCTACTTTTAAATGGGCCGCTTAGTGTGAAAAAAAATCAGAGAATCGGGCTACTTAATGTGAAAAAATTGATTATACAATACTATTAAAATATCGTGTTTAAGCGTATTGTATGACTGGGCAATGACAGGCATCCAGCGAGTCACCAAATCAAATAAATAGCTAAGATACTACCACAAACAAAGGAGGCGGGTTCTCTCTACCCTGCTAGAAAGTTACTGACACCTGAGAGTGTCTTTTTACCTCCAGAAAGCCACCATTCGCACATGCATGGAGCATTGTTGCCACATTTGGGCTGGTGAAACTCTCCCTCTCTAAGTCTAAAATAGTCTCTAATCTAATCTGACCCCCCCACCCCCACAGTCAACCAGGCTCATATCGCAACAATGTCGGATACCATTACTGGTAGCGCTAAAGCATGGGAGGCAATAGCACAACGAGACAATGAACATGTTGATCAGATTTATTTATCACATTTTTTTTTATTCTACCGAAGTTTCGTGAATAATAAAATAAATAAGGTATTATCACAAACCAAAGAAGGTGGGTTCCCTCTACCCTGCTAGAAAGTTTATCACACCTGAGAGTATCCTTTGTGAGCCTGTCTCTGCTTTATCGTTATTTCCATGGCAAGTGCTCGTCTGAGCCCCAATCTATGGTCCCCCTCGCCAATCTTTCATGAAAAACACCTGTCTAACTCCAACCACTGTCAATAATTTTCCCCAATCTTTATCTGTGCCTAAATCAAAACATAAATTCCATGAACAAAGTTTCTTTCTCAGAATTACACGCCTGTGGAACACCCTTCCGGAAGTCTGTTTTTAAGCTGACTACAACTTGATTGTCTTCAAGTCCAACGTAAACAAATTCTTAATGAACCGTCCCATTAAATCATCCAGTTTAACAAATGTCTACTACTAAGGCTTACTTAATAACCCTTATCCTCGACTGGCGTCCGGGCCTTGATAAGTGGTGACCCCTTTGTAAAAAAAATGTTTTTTCACACTAGCGAACTCATTTTTATCAGACAGGCGTTTAATCAAACCGCACACACATCCATACATACAAACGCTTGATCTTTTAGCTAAACACGATTATGGCTCTTTAACTCTGGTAACACCCTGCCTTGACATCAGAGGGCGACACGACTATGTCACTTCCTGTTTTATAGATTCCTTTCATTTTTTTGCTGGACTTATAGGAATAATTGCTTTAATAAACACAAGGCCAAACGATATTGCTTTTAACAGAACAACAACAAAGGGTTTATTTAAAAAATGCGAGATTTTATCTCAAACTGGAGAGAAAGAAAGAAAGTATAAATGTATGTTTTAAGGTGTCGTCTGCCATCAGACTGCAGTCCTCAATAAGTAGCAGTGGGAGGAGTGAATGAGAGAGGTCTGTATAGGTTGCTTGCTGGCGTCTCCCTGGCGATCGCAGCTGCGATTCCAAAGGGCTAAAAATAGTTCTTAAGGGGACAGCTCAAATCAATGCACCCTGCCAGCCGATTGGTCAGTATGGCTGAATCATTTGCCACCGGGCATTGATCCGCTTACAGTAAACAGTTTGTTTACTGCTACAGACTTTCGATATCAAGATGAAATGATTGTAGTGTATGTAGATTTTTACGAACTAATATAATGATTGTAGGAACATTTTTGCAAACTAAAATAATGATTGTAGGAACATTTTTATGAAGTAAATTAAAGATTGTACGTACATTTTTACGAACTAAAATAATGATTGTAGGAACATTTTTACGCACTAAAATAATGATTTTAGTAACATTTTTACAAACTAAAATAATGATTGTAGGAACATTTTTACGAACTAAAATAATGATTGTTGAAACATTTTTACAAACTAAAATAATGAGTGTAGGAACATTTTTGCGAACTAAAATAATGATTGTTGGAACATTTTTACGAAATAATATAATGAGTGTAGGAAGATTTTTGCGAACTAAAATAATGATTGATGGAACATTTTTACGAACTAATATAATGATCGTAGGAAAACTTTTACAAATTAAAATAATGATTGTAGGAAAATTTTTATGGAGTAAATTAAAGATTGTATGTACATTTTTACGATCTAAAATAATAAGTGTAGGAACATATTACGAACTAAAATAATGATTGTAGGAACATTTTTACAAAATAAATATTGATTATAGGAAGATTTTTGCGAACTAAAATAATGAGTGTAGGAACATTTTTACGAACAAAAAACATGGTTGTAGGGAGATTTTTACGACATAAAATGATGATTGTAGGAACATTTTTACGCACTAAAATAATGATTGTAAGAAAATTTTTACAAACTAAAATAATGATTGTGGGAAGATTTTTGCGAACTAAAATAATGAGTGTAGGAACATTTTTACGAACTAAAATAATGATTATAGTATCACTTTTACGAACTAAAATAATGATTATAGGAACATTTTTACGCACACAAATAATGATTATAGGAACATTTTTGCAAACTAAAACAATGATTGTAGGAAGATTTTTGCGAACAAAATTAAGGATTGTAGAGACATTGTTACGAACTAAAATAATGATTATATGATCACTTTTACGAACTAAAATATTGAGTGTAGGAACATTTTTACGAACTAAAATAATCATTGTAGAAAATTTTTACAAACTAAAATAATGGTTGTAGGAACATTTTTATGAAGTAAATTAAAGATTGTACGGACATTTTTACGATCTTAAATAATGAGTGTAGGAACATATTACGAACTAAAATAATGATCGTAGGAACATTTTTACAAATTAAAATATTGATTGTAGGAAAATTTTTGCGAACTAAAACAATGAGTGTAGGAAAATTTTTATGAACTAAAATAATGATTGTAGGAACATTTTTACGACATAAAATAATGATTGTAGGAACATTTTTACGAAGTAATATAATGATTGTAGGAACATTTTTACGAACTTAAATAATTATCGTAGGAACATTTTTACGAAATAAAATAAGGATTGTAGGCACATTTTTATGAAGTACAATAATAATTGTAGGAATAGTTTTACGAAAAAAATAATGATTGTAGAAACATTTTTACGAACTAATATAATTATTGTAAAAACATTTTTACGAACTAAAATAATGATGGTAGGAACATTTTTACGAACTAAAATAATGATTGTAGGATATTTTTACGAACTAAAATAATTATTGTAGGAACATTTTTACGAACTTAAATAATGATTCTATGAAAACTTTTTACGAACAAAAACTATGATTGTAGGAACATTTTTACGAACTAAAATTATGATTGTAGGAACATTTTTATGACTTAAGTAATGATTGTAGGAACATTTTCACGAACAACATTAATGATTGTAGGAACATTTTTAGTAACTAAAGTAATGAGTGTAGGAACAATTTTACGAACTAAAATAATGAGTGTAGGAACATATTTTCGAACTAAAATAATGATTGTAGGAAATTTTTTACGAACTATAATAACGATTGTAGGAACATTTTTACGAACTAAAATAATGATTATAAGAACATTTTTACAAACTAAACTAATGATGGTGGGAACATTTTTACGAACTAAAATAATGATTATAGTATCACTTTTACGAACTAAAATAATGATTTTCGGAACATTTTTGTGCACACAAATAATGATTATAGGAACATTTTCGCAAACTAAAATAATGATTGTAGGAAGATTTTTGCGAACAAAAATAAGGATTGTAGGAACATTGTTACGAACTAAAATAATGATTATAGGATCACTTTTACGAACTAAAAAATTGAGTGTAGGAACATTTTTACGAACTAAAATAATCATTGTAGGAACATTTTTACAAACTAAAATAATGATTGTAGGAACATTTTTATGAAGTAAATTAAAGATTGTACGTACATTTTTACGATCTTAAATAATGAGTGTAGGAACATATTACGAACTAAAATAATGATTGTAGGAACATTTTTACAAATTAAAATATTGATTGTAGGAAAATTTTTGCGAACTAAAACAATGAGTGTAGGAAAATTTTTATGAACTAAAATAATGATTGTAGGAACATTTTTACGGCATAAAATAATGATTGTAGGAACATTTTTTCGAAGTAATATAATGATTGTAGGAACATTTTTACGAACTTAAATAATTATCGTAGGAACATTTTTACGAAATAAAATAAGGATTGTAGGCACATTTTTATGAAGTACAATAATAATTGTAGGAATAGTTTTACGAAAAAAATAATGATTGTAGAAACATTTTTACGAACTAATATAATTATTCTAAAAACATTTTTACGAACTAAAATAATGATGGTAGGAACATTTTTACGAACTAAAATAATGATTGTAGGATATTTTTACGCACTAAAATAATGATTGTAGGAACATTTTTACGAACTTAAATAATGATTCTATGAAAACTTTTTACGAACTAAAACTATGATTGTAGGAACATTTTTACGAACTAAAATTATGATTGTAGGAACATTTTTATGACTTAAGTAATGATTGTAGGAACATTTTCACGAACAAAATTAATGATTGTAGGAACATTTTTAGTAACTAATGTAATGAGTGTAGGAACAATTTTACGAACTAAAATAATGAGTGTAGGAATATATTTTCGAACTAAAATAATGATTGTAGGAAAATTTTTACGAACTATAATAATGATTGCAAGAACATTTTTACGAACTAAAATAATGATTATAAGAACATTTTTACGAAGTAAGATAATGATTTACGGAACATTTTTACGAACTAAAATAATGATTGTTGGAATATTTTTCGAACTTAAATAATGATTGTATGAACATTTTTACGAACAAAAATAATGATTGTAGGAACATTTTTACGAACTAAATTAATGATTGTAGAAACATTTTTACGAACTAAATTAATGATTGTATGAACATTTTTACGAACAAAAATAATGATTGTAGAACATCTTTATGAACTAAAATAATGATTGTAGGAACATTTTTACGAACTCAAATAATGATTGTAGGAACACTTTTGCAAACTAAAATAATGATTGTAGGAATATTTTTACGAACTAAAATAATGATTGTAGGAAGATTTTTTCGAACTTAAATAATGATTGTAGGAACATTTTTACGGACTAAAATATTGATTGTAGGAACATTTTTACGAACTAAAATAATGATTGTAGAAACATTTTTATGGAATAAAATAATGATTATAGGATCACTTTTACGAACTAAAATAATGATTTACGGAACAGTTTTACGAACTCTCATTGAAATAAACATTTAACCCAAGATAAGACTAATCAATGGGTCTAAGGGTTACAATGTTAAAAGAAAAAACTTTTTTACATAGGCATCACGACTTATCACGCCACTCGAGGGTAAGGCTTTAAGAGTATACAGTAGAAATTGTACAATATATTAATCGTTGTAATTGAAATTCGGTAAATTTGTTAACTTATATTAAACGGCTCATCAAAAATTTGTTTACGCTAGACTTGAAGATGATCATATTGTAGTCAGTATGAAAGCAGGAAAACGGAAAACAATTCCATGGGCGTGCAGTTCTAAGAAAGAAACTTTGCTCATGGAATCTACGTTTAGGTTTAGGCACAGATAGTGGTGGAAATTTCTTCTAGACGTGTGTTTCTCGTGACAGTTTGTCGAGGGAGGACCATAGATTGGAGCTCAGTCGAGCACTTGCCATGAAAATAACGATAAAGCAAAGACACATTCGCAACATTGCTTCTATTAGATAGAGGTTGCAGGGAAGAGATACGGACATCTCCTACGAGGCTACGAAGTCTATTTTGAACCCTATCAAGGCAGGACAAGTCCTTTCTAGCAGCTCCTGTGCCCAGATGTTGCAGCAGTACTCCATCCTTGGATGAGTAATCGCGTTTGATTTGAACAGAACTTTTGTTTTAATAATGAAGTAGACAAGTGTACATATCAAACCATATATTGCATCGACATATCCAAACTTTTGCACGATATGTGTATGTTGCAAAACTTTAAATCTTTTGCAGGTAGACTGATGGTCGAAATTGACGTGGCTAAGCGATGATGCATCGCTGGTCGTTGTCTGTAGGCGACTAAAAATCTACGAGGCTAACAAAGCATGTCAGTTACTAGCAAAAACGTATGACCAGGTAAGATTCAACCATTTTATTTTTGAGCTGGGTATTCTAAAGGGACGAATTTTACTATGAAAATTGTGATGGTCAAGAATTACATCTGAATTAGAGCTTTTTTTTATTATGTGAATACTTCCGGTTGTCGTGCTGGTTCAATTTGTCTGCTTGGTGATGCAAACTAAAAGAAAAATACCCCCAGCTGGACGAATTAGAAATTGATAATAATATTTAATAATAATATTGTTTTGAGAAGGAACCCTATTTACTGGCATGTGGAAGTATTCACATTTGTCTTGTCTAAATTTGAGTATTGAGCAAGGCGGATGTGAACCATAAGTAAAGCTTCCAAAGTTGAAACTTTTGATTGGCAATTACATTTAAGTTGCAGATTTATTTAATTAATATGCACAAACGATTTTAGCAAAAGCCAATTAGAGCGAATTCAATTTTTACGTTATGAAGATGGATTGGCTAAATGATAACCCAGATCCCGCCACCCGCCCTCCCGTGTGTAGAGCGAGTTTTGGACAGGTTAGCATGCCCAGCCAACCAGCTTTCCTGGCCAATGTCATCAAATACTAAACGATAAACTCTATCTTTATTCTCTTTGTTGTATATTGGTATGTTTCGTCTCTTCATGATTCTCAATCGCTTACCATCTATATATATAAAAGCGAAAGTGTGTATGTATGTATGTATGTATTTCTTCCAAAGGGTGAATGAACCCTTTTTCGGGGTCAACGGCCAACTAGCACCATGTGTGTTTGTGTGTTGGGATGGAGAGGGCTCTCGTAAGCCGTGGTGAAGGCAACCTTTCTAGGAGATGCAAATCTCTGATTTAAAAAACCATAAAGCGGGAGACCAGTATCCGCATTAAGCTGGTCTGCAGTTTAACTTGTTGCTAGCTTTCTTGCTCTTGCTTGTTGCTGGATCTCAACATTTTGAACCGAGAGAGAGACTTAGCTGTCGTACAAAGCTAAGACTCTGTAACATCATCTGTGTATAGATACTCCCTCAGGCATTTGTCTATAAAAATGGTCCTGTGGCGATGGAAAAGTTGTGACGCTTGGAGGCTTGAGATGCTGGAAGCATGTAATAATTGATCTCAATGACCGTCTTCAGTATCATGCCTGCTTGAGCGTGTGAATTCACCAATACGACTAAGAAAAAAACGTCATTTTTGGGCTCATGGACATTCAGTGTCTGAGGGAGTGGCACTCGTCTGACAAGACGTTGCAATCATCATGTATGTAGGTATGTTCACTTTTTGTGTATGTCTGCAAAAGGCTTTTTTCGTCGGCCTTCTTGCACGGCTCGCTCCTTCTTAAAACTTTATATCACGTGTAAATCGTAATATCTACAAGTTAACAACGGGGGTCGCCTGTCTATTTAATTTGCCCGACTTTTAAACGTTAAATATTCCACATATTTGGATGGCCGCGTGCTGCTTTCGTTTTTCGGTATAAAAAAAAGCGAAACTCTATTCGAATAGGCAGCTGGCCCACGGTCAGTGGTCTTCAGAAAGCGATGTAACGTTTGGCAATGTCGGCTTTTTTTCATATCAGATATTTAACTGTTGAACAGCCATTGCTTACGTCATGTTTCCACCTTCACGTCAAGGCTTCGGGGTTCAAGCCTACCTTCCTACTAAAACATTTTTTCTTTTACGCCACCAAGCACCCGGGCATGTTTTGATCAACCCTCTCCTCAACAACACACCTCCAAACACCCGGGCAACGCCGGGTAACCCCCGCTAGTTCATTAATAAAAGATGGGCTCCCAATTACATAAACAGAGTATCCTATCCTCAACACCTTTACCTCTAGAAAGCGATCATTCGCACATGCATGGAGGATGGTTGCACCATTTGGGTTGGTGAAACTCTCCCTCTTAGTCAAGGTCCAAAAACGAGTATTTAATTTAATCTGACCCCCACCCCCCAATCCCCATTGTCAACCAAGCTCACATAGCAAGAATGTTGCATTCCTGTGTCTGTTTTATAAGTACTTCAATGTAATTTACTTGGGTGAACTCATTGCACTTGTAGCCCTCGACGAACATTTCCCGGTAAACCTGTTTTTTTTTACACAGGAATCGCCACTTATCAAGGCCCGGATGCAACACGAGGATAAGGGTTAATGAGTATACATTAGTCAATGTGATTATAGCGTAGTAAACATAAGTAGTGGAAATTTTGTAAATTGGATTACTTAGGGGGACGGTTCATCAAGAATTTGTTTACGTTGGACTTGAAGATAATCAGATTGTAGTCAGCTGGAAAGCAGGCAAACGGAAGAGAGTTCTACAGGCGTGCATTTCTAAGAAAGAAGCTTTGTTCGTGCAATCTACGTTTGGTTTAGACCCAGGTTTAGTCAAGTGCGTGTGTGTGTGTGTGTGTGTGTGAGAGAGAGAGAGAGAGAGAAAGAGAGAATAATAATAATGATAATAATAATAATAATAATAATAATATTAATAATAATAATAATAATAATAATAATAATACAAGTGTCTCTCCAATCTCTTAGAACCTACGACACTAAAGGTCGGCGTATTTTAACACTGAGAAGAAAAAACACAGAATTTATTATATATATATATATATATATATATATATATATATATATATATATATATATACATGTAAATAATGGACAGTCAACTATTCCCCCACTATCAAACAATCATGAGGTGGCTTGCACGGCAACTGACAAGGCTAATCTGCTTGCCAGTTGGTTTGCCTCAAACTCCACACTGAACTCGGTACACCACTCACTCCCTGATTTTCCTCTGCGAACAGACGCCACACTAGACGATTTGAAAATCACCCCTTCTCAGGTATATGCCTGTTCTACAAATACTTTAATGGTGAATGCTCTGACGAACTGCAAACACTTATACCTCGCCGACGTAACTACCCCCAACAAACCCGACAAGCTACTAAGTCTCATCCCTTTACAGTAGAGATCCCTAGGTGCAAGAAAGCCTTTTACTCCAATAGTTTCTTCCCCAGAACTGCGGGTCTTTGGAACTCCCTTCCGGGATTCTGCTTTCCCAACTGCAATGATATGCAGAAGTTCAAGTGTAATGTTAACAAACATCTTTCTACTCATCTCCCTTCATAATGACCCCGCTAATTAAGTCCCTAATAGTAGCCCCCTGCTTCAAAGTGCCACTGTGCCTTGTTTGGGGTGAAAATTGAATAATATATATATATATATATATATATATATATATATATATATGTGTGTATATATATCTATTTATGTCAGGTCATGTCATATGCTACTGGTACCATGTAACCCAGTACTACCTGCCTCATGGTCGGGTCACCGGCGACTAAACTGGTTCCCCCACCAGACTTGCTTGGTGAGGAGGGCGGCTAGTCTCCCTGAAGGATTAAAAACAAGACCTTCCAAAGGGCGAATGAACTCTTTTTCTGGGTTAACGGCCAACTAGCACCGTGTATATTTGTGTGTGTGTGTGTGTGTGTGTGTGTGTGTGTGTGTGTGTATTGGGGTAGAGAGGGCTCCCGTAAGCCGTGGTGAAGGCAACCTTTCTAGGAGAAGCAAATCTCTGATTAAAAAAAAAACATAAAGCGGAAGACCGGTGCCCGCATTAAGCTGGTCTGCAGTTTAATTTGTTGCTGGCTATCTTGCTCTTGCTTGTTGCTG
Organism: Euprymna scolopes; assembly: GCF_053919585.1. NCBI lineage: Eukaryota > Metazoa > Mollusca > Cephalopoda > Sepiida > Sepiolidae > Euprymna > Euprymna scolopes. The sequence continues at coordinate 105,983,613 of NC_136527.1, read as the reverse complement.
GATCTCAACATTTTGAACCGAGAGAGAGACTTAGCTGTCGTACAAAGCTAAGACTCTGTAACATCATCTGTGTATAGATACTCCCTCAGACATTTGGAATAATGGATTTTAAATGTCTGAGGTGTATACGGGCATCTCCCCCCCTCTCTCTGGCTTTCTTACTCTTTCTGTTTTCTCTCTCTGTGTCTCTATAAGAGAATAGAGAAGGAGAGAGGGAGAGAGAGAGAGAGAGAGAGAGAGAGAGAGAGAGAGGTGAGTAAACGTGGAGGTAGACACGTTTACCAGAACCAAAGGTCAGCTGACCAAATTACGTATGTGGCACTCGTCTGACAAGACGTTGCAATCATCATCATCATATATATCTATATATATATATATATATATATATATATATATATACAGATATATATATATATATATATATACATTTACAAACGAAAAAAAAAAGAAAAAGGAAAAAGAAAGAAATCTTTAATCTAATCCTCCTCCACCCACCCCCCACTGTCAACCAAGCTCACATCGCATCGTGTTGCATTCCTTTGTCTGTTTTATAAGCATTTTAACGTAATTTACTTTGGTGAACTCATTGCAAAAACTGACAGAGGAGTTTGGTAGGCAAGAATTTTTAAACAAATAAATATACGCACACATAAATATATATGTATATACAAATACAAAGAAGTTTGTGTTTACTATAATTTTTTTATACAAATATTACGCAAGTATAAATCCTGTTATAATATTAGCTGAGTGTATATAGACATTATACCCACTAGCAGATGACAGAGATATTTATAAATATCATGCACATACGCTATACACTCGTTGTATAGACGGTTATACGACAAAAGGTCATAAAAAGTCTCTAATCTAATCTGACCCCCCCCACCCACATCGCAACAATGTTGGATAACTGTGCCTGTTTTAAAAGTATTTTAATGTAATATATTTTAATAAACTTGTAGCCCTCGACGAACATTTCCCGAGAAACCTGTTTACCAGCAAATTCCCACCCCTTTAATGTGCTGATACCTAGATACCAGAAAGCATTCTACTCTAAAAGTTTCTCCCGTCTAATTGCTAGACTTTGGAATTCCCTGCCTGCTTCCTGCTTCCCTGGCTGTACTGACATGCAAAAGTTTATATGTAATGTAACCAGGCATCTTACGCCCAAGTGGCAATGTGGCTTGTTTTGGGGGTTAACAAAAGTATTTTAATGGCGATTTTCATTCTGCATAATTTCTTAGTTTGTGCTGGAAAATATGACGAATAGGTTTAGATCTACTAGATAGGGACAGATAGGACACGCATTAATTCCAAGAAAAAAAGGAACTTCAAGGATATTTTACGCGCGGGAAAATGTAATAAATTTTCGGTTTGTTTTTATCTGATTCTGACCAGTTCTGACAGCAAAAACAAATGTGATGAATGACTTTTACCATCTATAATATAAATCTCACCTGTCTGTTGAAATGTATGTATGTATGTATGTATGTATGTATGTATGTATGTATGTATGTATGTATGTATGTATGCCTGCCTAAAACTTTCGACGGATTTCACGAGATGCTATCGTTTTGAAGCTCGACCCTTCGGATGAAAAATTGATGGAAACGTTTTCAAAAAATTAAAGATAATAAATCGCAAAAAAAGAGAAAAAACTTATCGTATTTTACGTTTCATTAATAACAACAACAACAGCAGCTCAAAAACATTTTTTTCTTTTATGACTTTTTTAAAATGCGTTTATTTTTACCGATCCTTTTAAAACATACCATATATATAAATCCCACCTGTCTGTTTAAATGTATGTATGTATGTATGTCTCGCAAAAACTTTCGACAGATGCGGCAGATTTTCACAAGATCGGTATCATTTTGAAGGTTGACCTTTCGGACGACAAATATCGAAAAATTGGCTAAAAATATTAATTCCTTCACTGGACATTTTTATACAGAGTGGGGTCGCTTTTTCCGCCGTTATTTTCAAAAGTAATCCCCTCTTTTCGATTGACTAGCCTTGATTTAAACCGTCGCCACTTCTGGTTTGGCGGTAGGCGCAACAGCAAAGACGTCACGTTTTTTTTTTTTCAAGTTTTTTTCCGATACGGGCTCGAGCCTGCTTTCTACTACCACTTTATTTATTATTTATTTAGTGCTCAAAACACACCTCCAAACACCCGGGCAAAGCCGGGTACACAGGATAGTGTTTTTATATGAGATATTATCTCTAGCTTTACATATGTTATATGTACGTCTTGTAATGTTGTGACCCTTTGAGCTGTGATCATAGCGTAGTATTTGTGTTAACTGTGGCAAGCAGGGTCAAGGGTCAAAACATTATTATTATTATTATTATTATTATTATTATTATTAATAATAATAATAATAATAATAATAATAATAATAATAATAATAATAATAATTGATTTGAGCGACAGCTGGTCGCTGGATCAATTATTATGATTAGGAGAATAAACAATTTAATTGAGAAAAATGATTGAAGTAACTCATTTATTTTCTATCTTCACATTCTTTTTGCGATCTTATTATATTATTAATAAGTAAATAAATGTAAACATGATTTTTGGGTGGCATAAACAAATAACTAGATTGAGTTACATCAGCTGTTGGTCTGAGACACGTAATGAGAGACTTGTTGAAATGTAGATTTGATGAGATTCTAGTCGGTCGTTAGCTGGACATCAAAGGGAACGGACGACTCAAAATGACGTAGCGTTATTTCAGCCAGCCAAGATGTAAAAACGTGTAATCTCTGAAGATGCTGGCCGGATCATGAAAATAAATGTTCGTAAATAATTTAGGTATGTGTTGTGTTATCTGCATCTGTTAAAAATGCCTGTTTGTCTACAACTGTTTCCTGTTAGAACTGTTGCATAAATGTTAAACTATACACACTAGACGATCGACTAAATGATACGACATATATACATACACGCATTTACACGTACATGAATATACAGATATAAAACCCAACTATTAAACGTGTACGTCGTTATGGAATATATTCACATACACATTACACAGCAGACCCCCTTTTTAGAGCCCCATAATATCACAGTATTTGTAAGGACCCAAATTCGTTGTGTGTGTGTGGGTGTGTATATTTCAGGTTTTTCTTATCAATGTGTATCCAGAGTGAAAAGTTGGCCTAACTGAATAGACGTTATTATTAGGATGAATTAGTTATGCTTGTATTGTTATGTGGAGCGTTCATGCTCCTGGATGAACCACTGCAGAGTCGTGGATTAAATATTTATATACATGAAGTGGGGAGAGGTAAATAGGTTCAAATTATTAATTTAAAATACATTAATGCAGACGACACTGACATAAGAAGTCAGTTTCACGAATAATTTTAAAGCGATCAACAGAACATTTTGAGCCAATATTAAATTGATACAACAATATATATTTTTCACTGACTCAATTATTTGTTCACAATCTATAGAATCGTTTTTTTAAATATTTTTATCTAATTTATTATAGCATTACAGTTAGAAAGCTTTTAACAGTTCAATAAATTAATTTTTATATTCATTCAGGAAGAGTCAACCAGAAAAAAAAAGTTAAAAAAGAATACAACCTATTAATTTTAATTCCACACATTGGACACAATAGATGTAACATTATGTGGCATTTTTGAATCAGTAATGCGGAAGATTTTTCTGAATCTGAATTTCATATATATATATATATATATATATATGTGTGTGTGTGTGTGTGTGTGTGTGTGTGTGTGTGTATATATATGTGTGTGTGTATATATATATATATACTAAATAGTAAGTTTATTTTTATGACTTTTGAAACATTTTCTCTGAAAAGGAAACCCTTTTTCCTATCAAATTAATTTAACTCTGAGTCTTGTGACTTAATCTTATTTTGAATCGAATTATTTTATCAAAATTGTAAACTTAAAAGGTAATGCAACAAATTAGAAAATTTGACAAATTTATTAATGCTACTTTTACTTTCTGATATTTTATAAGTAATTATTTTATTATTACACGACGACAATTCTTTTAATACATCGGCAATGAGAATTCAATTATTGAATGAGGAGATTCAATTAACATTATGTAAGGAGAGTGTTTCATATTAAAGTTCTTTTAAAAATACGATAGATAAAAACACATTACCTTTCAGTGGATGACAACAACGACAACAAAGATTTAACAAATAACATGATATTTATTCTTCCAATTGGATGAGATTATGATCGATTTGTGCGAAATTTCACACGATGATCCTTTATGACCTTTAAGTGTTCTAACATAGGGTTTGTATCGGAATGTCTTCGCTAAGTATCAATGTATATATATGTCTATATATATATATTGATATATATATATATATATAATTTATCATTTAGATATTTATTTCTATATTTTCTACGTGCATAAAATTAAGTTATCTATCTATGCATGTGGCAAATATTTAAATAATCATTAAAATTATAAATTATTTACAAATAATACGACCCAAAAATATTGGGGCGACTAGAAAATAAACTAAGGGCAGATAACCTCTCCTTAAAAGCACTCAGGGAGTGAAAAAACTACAACAGTATCGCTTACAAAAAAAAACACTCTTATATATATATACATATATATATAAATTCCCGTTCACATACACCTTTCAAGATAAAGCTAGAACCCAGAACTAGATAGAATCAAGCAATTGCATCGACAACGGACAACGCCAGACCCAAAGTGGGTTTCGATGTACTGCATCTCATCAGTGACGTGCTCCGACATAGGCGCGAACCCATGTCGTCGCACTCATGAAGTGTGCAATACTGACGACCTAACGATATGGGCCATGGCGCAATCTATTGACTATGCCTCGATTTTTTAAATTCTTATATTTTCATCCAGTTCTACATTCTACGATGTGACAAGCAACTGTCTGGGGAGTCGGCTAATTTCAGTTAATGTTTGTAGATGTGATATCTACCGCCTGCATACCAGCAGTAACTATCTTAGTTGTATATGACGCGTTGCTTGTCACATCGTAGAATGTAGAACTGGATGAAACTGTTATTGTTCTATAAATAAATGTGCTGTGATCCTCAATTTTCTCTTGGTCGTATATATATATATATATATATATATATATACACACACACATATATATATATTCATCTATACTCCTATAAAGTTGTTTCCGTGTTAAAATAAACACGAGACATTTTTTTATGATTTCAATTTATCCATCCATCCATACTCCTATAAATTCGGTTTTCTTTTGTGTGTATTGATATTCATATTTATTTAAAAAGGAAATACAATTTTCTTATATATGGGTCGTAGAATTGCATTCAGTAGCAAACGATCTAACTAATTTGCATATTCTTTTAAACATTCATTTTAATTAATTCCCTATTAGTTGCTTCGGTTTTTTAATGGGATAATCATCTTTAGTTAACTATTACGTGTAATTATATTCATGCAGATATTCTACATGATTTATACTTGCATAATATTTGCGAAAAAAGTATATAGTGAACACAAAATTGTTTCCATATATATTTATGTATGCGTATATATGATGATATAGAACTTATGATCACCAATTGAAGTATAACTATCTATCTATCTATTATATCTATAAAAGTGAACGTGTCTGTCTGTCTGTCTGTCTGTCTGTGTGTCTGTGTGTCTGTGTACATTTCCCTACGCAATAACTCTGTCAATTTTTAGTTTATAGACTCGAAATTTGAAATACCGGGTACTGAGATTTGGGAAAATCGATGTGACGGGTGTCAGCCAGAAAAATGGCTGTTAAGGGGTCAAATTTCAACGATTTGACCTTTAAGAACTCTACCAAACTCCTCCTACAATTTTGGGTCTAGACACTTGAAATTTTAGATATAGGTTCCTTGAATCTGGATCTAACTTAATAAAGTGATTTGAGCCCGAAACTATAATTTTTAAGGGGTCATAATAGGGGTTAAAGTTTTAAAAAATTAACCATTTTTTTTGTTTTGTTGCTTTTTTTGCACAGCATACACCTCCAAACACCCGAGCAACGCCGGGCACCCCTGCTAGTATATCTATAAAAATGAACGTGTCTGTCTGTCTGTCTGTCTGCCTGTGTGTTTCTCTGTCTACATTTCCCTACGCAATAACTCTGTCAATTTTTAGTCTACAGACTCGAAATTTGATATGCAGGGTACTGAGATTTGGGAAAATCTATGTGATCCGTTTTCGGCCAAAAATTTGGCAGATAAGGGGTCAAAGTTCAACAATTTGACCTTTGAGAACTCTACCAAACTCCTCCGACAATTTGGGGTCTAAACACTTGAAATTTTAGATATAGGTTCCTTGGACATGGATCTAACTTAAGCCTTTGATTTGAGCCCTGAACAATAAATGTTAAGGGGTCAAAGTTTAAAAAAATTGACCGGTTTTTTTTTGTTTTCTTTTTTTTTTTTGTGCTCAGCATACTCTTCACACCCGGGTAACGCCGGGCACCCATCCTAGTATAAGAATTAAAGTGACAATTAACATCAGAGCGCGGTGGAGGTTAGTGGAGTAAGGGTGGGTTCTCAGAACTCAGTGTCAATCTCTATTTGTTGCTCTCTCTCTCTCTCTCTCTCTCTCTCTCTCTCTCTCTCTCTCTCTCTATTCTTTTATTTTTAAGGATTGACCTGATAACCTTTTTCTCGCCAGCTTTGTTTATTGTTTCCCAAACTTCTCTAGGTCACAGTTCCCGTGTCGATTGGCGTCATCTTAACACATTTCTTTTTCGGTAATCCTGGGTTCCAGGCACCATCAATATAGGTCACTTTATTCCTGGGATTGACGTCATTATGATGTATTTCTCCCGACGGTCCCAGCTCACTCCCAAGACCATGAATTACAGGTCAGCTCACTACAGGTCAACTTACTCCTGGGATTGACTCACCTTCTCCGTAATACTTATATGAAAATAGTTTACGATAAATACTTACATCACTGATCCAAAAGATGTATGAAGATTTATCTGAAATACTAAAATTGAAAATGATAGGCGTCAAGAAAAAATATTTAGAGAAGAGACAAAGGAGCTTGTAAACCTAAGGAGAGACAGAGAAACTTCTTAATGATGCTCCTCCTAGATTATAGCTAGAGTAGTGACAAAATCAGTAAAATTTCTCAGGTGTTCAAATAAATTGAGTTGAAGGTCAAAAATGTTCAGCATAAAAATTTAATTTGAGTATGTACTTTCTTTTTATCTATATACTAGCCTGGGTGCCCGGCGTTGCCCCGGGTGTTTAGAGTTGTGTGTTGAGCAAAAAAAAAGTGATATCCGTGACGCGAAGGTTCAAACCCGTAACGCGACCGGAAGTTCGGAACATTAAAATTAGGCAAAGTCAGTTCAACCAATATAATGACTTGCAAAAATGGCTCGCAGAAAACCGACCCTCCTTGTAGAAAACTGCCCAGTGGAGGGTAAAGAATTAATGTTTTTAGCCAATTTTTCGATATTTGTCGTCCGAGATGTCAAGCTTCAAAGTGATGCCGATCTCGTGACAATCCGTCGCCTCTGTCGAAAGTTTTAGGCATACATACATACATACATACATACATACATACGTTTACACAGGCAGGTTAGATTTATATTATAGATTATAGATGCCAGAATGCTCTTTCTCTCGGGTGCAGGCTTTTCAAATCCCATTTTCCCGACCTTTACTCACAGCTTCCCGGCGTGGGAGGGAGATAAAGAAAGCTTAAATTCAAATGTAATGAAAATAAACATCTTCAATGACCTCCATTTAGAATTGCTCTATAAATCTTGTCTCTAATCATTGTTTGTCTATGACAACATGTCTTGTTTTAGATTAACATTTTTTTTAAACTACGGGTGGTTCTTCTTTATGAGAGCGTAATTAAAAAATCGAAATATTGAATTTTAAGTCAAACGAATAGTATCTATACTTAACTGTCATGTCGCAGTAACAAACATATCCAAAAAATCACGAAAAACGATCAGGCAGAAAGTTAATTATTAATGAAAACGGTTTTCGGAGACAATTAGCGAAAGCTGAGTTTTGCTAAATTGACTTAAGAGTTCAGAAAATATTTAACTTGCTTGGTTACGACTGGAACTCTCTAGTTCCGTTTTTAGCTACGCTCAATTCTCGTTGTCTTCAAAAACTGTTTTCGATAATAGTTCATTTTCTACCTTATTACCTATAGTAATTTTGGGATATGTTTATTACTGCGACATGTCGATTAAGTAGATGTGGATTATGCTTTCCTCTCTATTCTTTTATTTTTAAGGATTGACTTGATTACCTTTTTTATCGCCAGCTTTGTTTATTGTTTCCCAAACTTCTCTAGGTCACAGTTCCCGTGTCGATTGGCGTCATCTTAACACATTTCTTTTTCGGTAATCCCGGGTTCCAGGCACCATCAATATAGGTCACTTTATTCCTGGGATTGACGTCATTATGATGCATTTCTCCCGACGGTCCCAGCTCACTCCCGAGATCATGAACTACAGGTCAGCTCACTCCCGGGGTCACGAACTACAGGTCAGCTCACTCCCGGGGTCATGAACTACAGGTCAGCTCACTCCCGGGGTCATGAACTACAGGTCAGCTCACTCCCGGGGTCATGAACTACAGGTCACCTTACTCCTGGGATAGTTTCGTTTTTAGCTACGCTCAATTCTCTCTGTCTTCAAAAACTATTTTCGATAATAATTCATTTTCGACCATATTACCTATAGTAATTTTGGGATATGTTCATTACTGCGACATTACTATTGATTTTATTTGCAATTCAATATTTAGATTTTTTAACTTCGCTATTATAGCGAATAAGCGTCCAGATGTGCGTCAAGGGGGAGATGAAAATTATAATTGTAAATGACCAAATTCTCTCTGATCCTCTCTCCTCTGATCTTGAGCACATGGTACAATGGGGAAGAGGTGGCTGGTTAATTTAATGTATCAAAAACCAAGCTTCAATCTTGACAACATCAACGCTCTGCTCCCCATCTGGCATCAATTGAAATGAATGGCTCTCGTCTTGGGGAGGATTCATGTTTTGACAAGCTTCCGGGTTTGACCTTTACTTCTGATGTGAAATGGAACACTACATCAAATTTGTTGCCAAGGTCGCTGGAAAAATGGTGGGCTCCTTCTACCGCTCCAGTAGATATCTCACTGCTGATGCAGTTCTCTATCTATATAAAAGCCAAGTACGTCTAAGGATGGAATATCATTGACACATCTGGACAGGAAGTACTAGAAGCAGCTTATCCTGCATCGACAGAGTTAAAAAAAAAAGCTTAGTGGGGGGGGGCTTTTCTTTTCCCTGCAACCTTTTTCCCACAGAAGAGACGTTGCGAGCCTGTCTCTGCTTTATCGTTATTTTCGATGCAAGTGTTCGTCTGAGCTCCAATCTATTGTTCCCCTCACCAAACTTTCACGAAAAACACTCGTTTAGTTGCAACCACTATCAATAATTTTCCCTACTTTTTATCTATGCCTAAACCAAAACTTAGATTCCATGAACAAAGTTTCTTTCTTAGAACTGCACGCCTGTGTAACTGTCTTCCGTTTGCCTGTTTTCCAGTTGACTACAATTTGGTAGTATTCAAGTCGAACGTAAACAAATTCTTGATGAACCGTCCCCTTAAGTAATCCAATTTACTTAATTTTCAGTACTAACCATTACTACGATATTTTCCCGATGACTGCTGTACACCCAATAACCCTTATCCTCGAGTGGCTTCCGGGCTTAAATAAGTGGCGACTCCTATGTATAAAACAAAAAGAGAGACTGCAATAAACAGATACGCAGATATACTGAGAGATATATAGAAAAAGGACAAAACTGTTCGCATGCGTTTCTCCCTAGGGGTGTAGAATCGGGAATCTAGCCTACAATATCTGGGGCCTGATTTGAATTCAATCTCCCCCGGCGTTGCAACCATAAAAAGCTGCAACGCGTAAATCGGAAAAGCGGCGATGGAAATTGGATGGGGGTGTAGGATGTGTTGTCTGCCTCGTTTTTGAATTTATGATTGAAGCCCTGGTTTTCATTAGATACAAGCTGACAGCTGTGCGCCTGCGCTAGTCAGTTTTGAAAACAACTTCCGCTCCCTGAAGGCGCATAAATATGTCGCCCGCCGGGGCAAACACTGATCAGATATCTCTCATGAGTGACCAACAAGGTTTGTACCATACAAAAGGCTTATACTCTACAAAAGTAGATGGTTGTATGGGTATTAATTCGGTTTGAACTGACTTAGACAATCAGTAAAATCTCTTTCTCTCTCTCTCTCTCTCTCCCTCTCTCTCTCTCTATATATATATATATATATATATCTCCCTCTCTCTCTCTCCCTCTCTCTCTCTCTCTCTCTATATATATATATATATATATATATATATATGTTATTTGTGATACGTTTTGAATGAATTCAACTATTTTTACTAAAGTGCATTTTTACCTAAATGCGAGTTAGCAACAATTTTCCCTTTGACCAATTTAATACCCACAAATGTATAATATAAATTGTTTTTTTTTGTTTTTGTTTTTTGTACGTGTTTCGTAGCCTACGACTAATCAGAGATGAATCTAGCGAGATTCGAAATCGGGACTTCATGGTAAGAAGCCTAAACTCTTACCACTGGTCCACATTTTTTTTGTATGGCTCACTTGCAGTTTCATTAAATACTTTGCAAGCAAAATCCGATTCTGAATTTCACTTACTCTTTGAAAATTAAATGCTGAAGTGATTTTTAACATATTTTATTAATTGTTATTCTATATATATATAAACATATATATCTACACACACAATTATATATAAAAAAATAATTCTTTCCTTACCTCCACATTCCACATGTACTCTCACTAAAAAGCTTCTAATCTCCCAGAAAAAAATCTTCCTCGCAATAATTTTATAGGCCCCAAAAACCCTTTTTAATATTTATGTTTTACCCTCGTCAATACGGCCCATAATCCCACCAACACATATCCACTCACCTACTTCACTTCCCCATCTTCATTTCTTATTTTCACAGGGATAGGTTGTCATGACAACCAGATTATCATCTCCCCTTACTACACTTTTTAAACTTTTAAACAATACCCCTTCCGCTTAATCCAGCACGTAATAATATTCCACATTTATTCTTCAAATCACGTTCTTTTTGATAACCTCACAGACCGGACCCCTTCATCTGTGCCACTAACATATTTATTCGTTGGACCATTCATAATTTCCAACAGCATTCTCTCGAAATACTATAAACATTTCTACCAATTTCTCGGGTATACATGATTTTGGACTCAACCACCATGAGAACACACTGTCACGTGAAACCATTTTTTTCTTCTTTTTACTCCATCTGTTCCATTGCTCCATTTTCCATTTTTATCCCACTCCATCTATTTTTCATTTTCACGCTAGTATGATCTTTTAATACTTTGATTCTTTAAATATTTTACAGGAAAAATTTCTTTATACATTTTGCTAATTCCTCCCCTATGACGATCAATAAATGTGTGTTTCACCCTTGCTAAAGTGTTTCTTGGCATATTTTATTAAATCTATGTACGTACAATTATATATATATATATATATATATATATATATATATATATATATACACAAATATATATTTATATATGTACAAATATATACATATATATAAACAAATATATATACATACAAATATATATATATATACATACAAATATATATACACACACACACATATATATATATATACATATATATATATATATATATACAAAATCAGATCCCTCATTTTGCTAAACTCTACCCTCTTATGAGAAGGAAATTATTTCTTCGAAACTCCGCGGATTAAGGACTATCCACTTATTTTGTGCTTCCTTTTTAAAATTAAATATGTTTGTAACTCTTTCTCAAAGTGTTTTTTAACATGTTTTATTAACTAGTTGTTCTTATGTACAAATATATATATATATATATATATATAGAGAGAGAGAGAGAGAGAGAGAGAGACAGACAGAGACAGAGAGAGAGACTCTCGTGGATATATATAGACTCTCGTGGATATTCTTGGCCTGATGATGTGATTTTCCCTGACAGGGTGGTCACTGAAACATGTTTGCATATGTGTAGCCATTAGCTATCACATCCAACATATTTATATATATATATATCTGAAACAAATATATGAATATATAAATCCTCGCAACAGCTACATGGTAGACAGCTGATGATCCCCGTTTTCTATTTAGAAAAGTTTTGTAAAGGTTTGTCTTTTCATTCTTATATAGTTAAATTCTATTTTATAATTGAAGACTTTTGCGACATCGGCCCATGCAAGTGCTACAATTTTAGTTAATGGCCTTTTTTCATCCTTATGTAAATGAATTATTTTTTATAATTATAAACTTTTTAGAAGTCGGATTATGTAGGTGCATAGTCTGCGATAGGTTAAAGTTATTTTTTTTCCAGGAATTTAAACTGCATTCTTAATTTATATTTTTTATATATTTTTTTTCATACAAAGCTTCTTCAGACACACACTCTCTCTCTCTCTCTCTCTCTCTCTCTCTCTCTCTCTCTCTCTCTCTCTCTCTACCTCTCTCTCTCTCTTTCTCTTTATATATATATATAAATGCAGTTTAAATTCGTGAAAAAGATATATATATATATATATATCTTTTTTCACGAATTTAAACTGCATTCTTTATTTTTATTTTTACATTTTTTAAATCAAAGCTTCTTTATATATATATATACATATATATATACATATATATATATATATATATATATATATATATAGTAATTTATAAAATATATATGGCGATCAAGCTACACTGAATATTCGGCGTTTCATCCACTCTAGGATTCGTCACGCTTATGCGCGAATTCTGTGGTTGTTTATCGTTTAGATATGGTCCTCTTCTGTTGAGGATTTTAGTTAGCACATCAGCTTTCTAGTATCACCGCGCCCCTTCCTATCAGCCAATGGGCATGCATTTTATCGAACAAAGGATCTGTTTTAAAACTAGTTTAGTGGTTTAAGGCAGACCTTTTCTTTTTTTATATATATACAAATATACATATGTGCACACACATATATGCACACACACACACACACATATATATATATATATACATACATATATTTTATATTTTCATATTCATGTTTATCTAATTTATTTATTTATTTTCTATTGTTTTTATTAGTTTTAAAACTATTTTATATCGCTATACTAGAATCAATTTTATTTTGTGAACACAGTCATTTGCTATTTCTCTTCTACAGTTTAATAGATTTTGGGGTTCTTTAAAGTACAGGATAGCAAATTTTTCATGAAGGCATAATTTACATGGGTCGTCTAAATGCCTACACGTGGTAGCTTGTCTTATTATTTTCCATTCGACTACCGGCGAATGTCCGCTTTCTTTGAGTTCCCAGTATTTATTCGCTAGTGTTGTTTTTATACGGTGTTTTTTTATTATTGAATGTACTTTTGTGGTCATAGTATCGGGTTTTGAAATCTAAGGAAGTCATGCCTACGTAATATTTTATTATAGTTATTGGTGTTTTGTTGCTTATATTTGATATCGATATTTTTGTATCCACTATTTTTTAGGGCTGTTTCGTAGATATTGGTTGACCTATTAAATGCATTTTCATCGCTTAAGTTATTACTGAGTCTACTTAGGATCGAGTTAGGAACTATAATAAAATTAAAAATAGAAGAAAAAGAACTATAATCTGGTATACGGCCCCATACAATCAAATGTTAAAAACAAAACTTGGCAAGAAATTTCTAGATCTTATTGAAAAACACTTTCCCGCAACCAACCCCTTACACAAAATCTTCAATAAAAATACCTTAAAGTTATCCTACAGTTGTTGCGAAAATTTAAAGATGATAATTAAAGCACATAATAACAAAATACTGAATAAAAACAATGTAAACAACAACAAAATAAACAATAAAAAAGTAGACATCATGACAAAAATTAAACTAACACTAGCAGAAATAATAATAATAATAATAATAATAATAATAATAATAATAATAATAATAATAATAATAATGACAAACCAACCCCGGACAAGAACAACCATACCATAAATAAAAATACTAATAACGAACAAGATAAATGCAACTGTAGACACCGCACACTTTGCCCAGTTCAAAATAAATGTCTAACAAAAAGCGTAGTTTATCAGGCAACAATATTTGCGAAAGAAAACCCGAATAACAAGAAATATTACGTAGGCATGACTTCCTTAGATTTCAAAACCCGATATTATGACTACAAAAGTACATTCAATAATAAAAACACCGTATAAAAACAACACTAGCGAATAAATACTGGGAACTCAAAGAAAGCGGACATTCGCCGGTAGTCGAATGGAAAATAATAAGACAAGCTACCACGTGTAGGCATTTAGACGACCCATGTAAATTATGCCTTCATGAAAAATTTGCTATCCTGTACTTTACTTTAAAGAACCCCAAAATCTATTAAACTGTAGAAGAGAAATAGCAAATAACTGTGTTCACAAAATAAAATTGACTCTAGTATAGCGATAGAAAATAGTTTTAAAAATAACAAAAACAATAGAAAATAAACAAATAAATAAATTAGATAAACATGAATATACATAAACGATCACACATGTATGTATGCATATATATGTATATATGTGTGCAGATATGTGTGTAAACATATGTATATTTGTATATATAAAAAAAGAAAAGGTCTGCCTTAAACCACTAAACTAGATTATAACAGATCCTTTGTTCGATAAAATGCATGCCCATTGGCTGATAGGAAGGGGCGCGGTGGATACTAGAAAGCTGATTGGCTAACTAAAATCCCCAACAGAAGAGGACTGTATTAAAACGATAAACAACCACAGAATTCGCGCATAAGCGTGACGAATCCTAGAGTGGATGAAACGCCGAATATTCCGTGTAGCTTAATCGCCATATATATTTTATAATTTACTAACTAGCTCTACCTACGTATTGAGCACTTTTGAAGTAAATACTTACAGTTTACGCATAAATCTATACTTTCGTATATTAATTTTTGTGAGTAAATGAAGTAGTTATATATATATAAATATATATATATATATCATTTACTCACATAAAATTAATATACGAAAGTATAAATTTATGTGTAAAATTTAAGTATTTACTTCAAAAGTGCTTAATACGTCGGTAGAGATAGTTAGTAATTTATAAAATATATATGGCGATTAAGCTACACTGAATATTCCGCGTTTCATCCACTCTAGGATTCTTCAGGCTTATGCGCGAATTTTGTGGTTGTCTGTCGTTTATATATATATATATATATATATATATATATATATATATATATATATATATATATATATATATATATATATATATATATATAACTTTTCAATGAATAAGATCTTACGGTGTAAGGTGGTTGCAGTTATTGTAGGTATGATTGTTAGAGTGAAAATGACTCCGACACCAAATCTTCATTACAATAAGACGCATTCAATATCATAATTACGTACATATTCGTCCTTTTATCAGATTATACGTCTCTTTAGCAAAAGAAGTAGATGGTAGAATGAGGGCTACAGAGGGATGGTAGGAGTAAGAGAGAGAAAGAGGGGATAATAATAAGGAACACTCGAATGAGTGATGACGATTTGCGTATATTTGTGTGATGGAAATGCAGAGAGACGTTTGCAGTAACCCTCCCCCTCTTCCACCTCAACACGCGGACACAAAACCCTCAATCAATCATTACTTTATATTTATACTAAGTAATAAAAGAGACAGCCAGCAAGAAACGATCGATTTGCAGCGTCCTACGACGAATTAAAATGGACATGAACCCTGGAAGTTATCATGACCAATTTAAATCTATCTATCTATCTATCTATCTATCTATCTATCTATCAGATAGACAGACGGATAGACCAACAACAGACCGAGAGACAGACAGATCGACAGACAGACAGACATAGCCGTTTAGATATTAGATGATATAAGTTTCATATAAATTGGATATGTTTGAAGTCTTAAAGGAGGTTCAACCAAAAAATACACTTGGAGGTCTGAGTCCACTGCCATTGCCTTCCCCAGCAAAAACTATGCACACGATTCAAATGTTATTTTTAAATAAAGGACATATTTGATGTTTTAATACTCCTTTTTAATACTCCTTAATTGTCCTTTAGGAGTAAAATTTTAGATTCAGGAACAATTCTTTTTTTCTTACTATTACGTCTTCTCTTTTGATTTCTTCCTCTTCGTTCTTTTTCTTATTCGCCTTCTTCTTCAACCTTTTCCTCTTCCTTATAATAGTGAGAAGAAGAAATTGCCATTTCCGCAACATATCTATCTTCTATCTATCTATCTTCTATCTATTCTATACTCCTATAAATTCGTTTTTCTTTTGTGTGTATAAATATTCATATTAAAACCCCTCTTTTCTATTTATATTAAAAAGAAAATACAATGTTCTTATATATGGGTCGTAGAATTGCATTCACTAGCAAAAGATCTAACTAATTTGCATATTCTTTTAAAAATTCATTTTAATTAATTCCCTATTAGTTTTTTCGGTTTTCTAATAGGATGATCATCTTTAGTTAACTATTACGTGTAATTATATCCATGCAGATATTCTACATCATTTATACTTGCATAATATTTGCGTAAAAAGTGTACAGTAAACACAAAATTGTTTCCATAGATATTTATGTATACGTATATATTTTTGTTTAATCTATAGAAGCGAACGCGTCTTTCTGTCTGTCTGAACATTTTCCAACGCAATAACTCTGTAAATTTTCAGTCTACAGACTCGAAATTTGATGTACCGGGTACTTAGATGTGGGAAAAGAAATTTGGCTATTAAGGAGTTAAAGTTCAACGATTTGACCTTTGAGTACTCTACCAATGTCCTCGCCAATTTTGGGTGTAAACACTTGAAATTTTAGATATAGGTTCTTTGGACATGGATCTAACTTAATAACTTGATTTGAGCCCAAAACAATAAACGTAAAGGGGTTATAATAATACTCTCTGCTTTTGCATACTTTTAAATACTCTCTGGTTTCGCAGAGTTTTAAATACTCTCTGGTCTAGCGGACCTCTAAATACATTCTGGGCTTGCAGACTTTTAAATACTCCCTGAAGTTGCATACTTTTAAGTATTCTCTGAGGTTGCTGAATTTTCATACTCTCTGAGTTTGTAGATTTTAAACGCTCTATGGACTTGCTAACTTTAAATACTCTATGAGCTTGGAGACTTTGTAATACTCTCTGGGTTTGCAAATTTTTAATAGTCTCTGGGCTTGCAGGCTTTTAAATAGTCTTTGGGCTTAAAGACTTTTAAATACTCTCTCGGCTTGTAGGCGTTTAAATAGTCTCTGGGCTTGTAGACTTTTAAATACTCTCTAGGCTTGCAAGCGTTTAAATACTCTCTATGCTTGCAGGCTTTTAAATACTGTCTAGGCTTGCAGGCTTTTAAATATTCTCTGGGCTTGTAGACTTTTAAATACTCTCTAGGCTTGCAGGCTTTTAAATAGTCTTTGGGCTTTAAGACTTTTAAATACTCTCTAGGCTTGCAGGCTTTTAAATAGTCTTTGGGGTTTAAGACTTTTAAATACTCTCTAGGCTTGCAAGCTTTTTAATAGTCTTTGGGCTTTAAGACTTTTAAACACTCTCTAGGCTTGCAGGCTTTTAAATATTCTTTGGGCTTTAAGACTTTTAAATACTCTCTAGGCTTGCAGGCTTGTAAATAGTCTGTGGGCTTGTAGACTTTTAAATTCTGTCTGGGCTTGCAGGCTTTTAAATAGTCTCTCGGTTTTCAGATTTTAAATAGTCTCTCGGTTTTCAGATTTTAAATACTCTCTCGGTTTTCAGACTTTTAAATACTCTCTGGGGTTGCAGGCTTTACATAGTCTCTGAGCTTGTAGACTTTTAAATACTGTCTAGGCTTGCAGGCGGTTTAATAGTCTCTGGGCTTGTTGACTTTTAAATACTCTCTAGGCTTGCAGGCTTTTAAATTTTCTTTGGGCTTGTAGATTTTAAATACTGTCTAGGCTTTCAGGCTTTAAAATAGTCTCTGTGCTTTTAGACTTTTAAATACTCTCTAGGCTTGCAGGCGGTTTAATAGTCTCTGGGCTTGTAGACTTTTAAATACTCTCTAGGCTTGCAGGCGTTAAAATAGTGTCTGGGCTTGTAGACTTTTAAATACTCTCTAGGCTTTCAGGCGTTCAATAGTCTCTAGGCTTGCAGGCGTTTAAATAGTCTCTAGGCTTGCAGGTGTTTAAATAGTCTCTAGGCTTGCAGGCTTTTTAATACTCTCTAGATTTTCAGGCTTTTAAATACTCTCTGGGCTTGCAGGCTTTTAAATAGTCTCTTGGCTTGTAGACTTTTAAATACTCTCTAGGCTTGCAGGCTTTTAAATAGTCTTTGGGTTTGTAGACTTTTAAATACTCTCTAGGCTTGCAGGCTTTTAAATACTCTCTAGGCTTGCTGGCTTTTATATAGTCTCTGGATTTTTAGACTTTTAAATACTCTCTGGGCTTGTAGACTTTTAAATAGTCTCTGGGCTTGTAGACTTTTAAATATACTCTTGGCTTGCAGGCTTTTAAATAGTCTCTTGGCTCGCAGACTTTGAAATACTTTCTTAGCTTGCACATTTTTAAATACTCTATGAGCTTGTTGAATTTTCAATACTCTCTGAACTTGCAGAATATAAACGCTCCTTCGGCCTGCAGACTTTAAATACTCTATAGACTAGCAGACTTTTAAATAATCTATGAGCTTGTAGACTTGGTAATACTCTCTGGGCTTGCAGACTTTTAAATACTTTTTACGCTTGCAGACTTTTAAATGCATTCTGGGTTTGCAAACTTTTCAATACTCTCTGGTCTGACATACATTTCAATACTCTCTGGTCCAGCAGACTTTTAAATACATACTAAGCTTGCAGACTTTTAATACTCTCTGAACTTTCAGATTTTTAAATACTCTCTGAGCTTGCTGAATTTTCAATACTCTCTGGGCTTGCAGATTTTCAATACTCTATGGGCTAGCAGACTTTTAAATACTCTTTGAGCTAGCAGACTTCTAAACATTTTCTGGGTTTGCAGATTTTTAATACGCTCTGGGCTTACTGAATTTTCTATACTTTTAAGTACTCTGTGGGGTTTTAGACTTTTATATTCTGGGATTACAGACTTTTAAATACTCTCTGGATTTTCAGATTTTTCAATACTGTCTATTTTTGCAGACTTTTAAATACTGTCTAGGCTTGCAAACTTTTAAATACTCTCTGAACTTGCAAACTTTGAAATTCTCCTTGAGCTTACAGGCCCTGTCGGTAAGGCATTAGAATACACCGACTGCCCCCCTGCAGAGGGTAAAAGTCCCTCAATGGGGGTCCTGGATATGACCTTAAACTATATCCAGTGGTGAGGCTCTAGCTTGCGGGCTTTCGGGAGTGTGGAGCCACCCTTTAATTACCATTGCTCCCAGGTCAACTCTGACCCGGTGTGGTAGTACCTGTTAGGGTTCCAACTGTGGGTTGAATAGAAACCGACTTGAAAACAACAAATATATTCTATTAAAAAGATTTTCTTCAAAATCTTTGGATTCGGCATTAAATAACCCAAAAAGGGTTGATATGCCGTAAAACAAAAACAACCAACCAACCAACATTGAGCTTGCTGAATTTTTAATACTCTCTGAGCTTGATGATTTTAGAGTACTTTTTGGGCTTGCAGACTATCCTGCCTTGACAGAGTACAAAATAGACTTCGTGGCTTAGTGAGGGATGCCCTTTTCTCTACCCTGCAACCTCTCTCCCACAGAAGAGACGTTGCGAGCCTGTCCTTGTTTTATCGTTATTTCCATGGCAGATGCTCGTCTGAACTCCAATCTCTGGTCCCCCCTCGCCAATCTTTCACGAAAAACACCCGTCTAGCTGAATCCACTGTGAAAAATTTCCCCCACTCTATATCTGTGCCTAAATCAAAACGCGGATTCCATGAACAAAGCTTCTTTCTTAGAACTGCACACCTGTGGAACTCTGTTCCGTCTGCCTGCTTCCCTCCGGACTACAATTTGGATGTCTTTAAGTCCAATGTTAACCAATTCCTAATGAACCGCCCCCTTAATTAAACACTTCATCAAATCTCCACACTAACGTAATATACTTGCAATAACCCTTATCCCTGAGTGACTTCCGGGCCTTGATAAGTGGTGATCACTGTGTAAAAAAAAACTTTTAAATACTCTCTGAGCTTGCAGACTCTTAAATACATTCTGGGCTTGCTGAATTTTCAATACTCTCTGGGTTTGCAGTTTTTTAAATACTCTATGGGCTTTCAGACTTCTTAATACTTCTTGAGCTTGCAGGCTTTTAAATGCAGGTTTTTGTCAATGTATAGTATTGGGAATTCCAGCTTAATTGTATATAGGTCGTTTTAGAAATAGAAGTTATATAAGCATATTTTGGGTTTCCCATCGGCGAGTTGGCAGGGCCACAAAACGTTAGGTTTGACAGGTATCAATCTAGAGAGAATACACCGGAAATTAGGCGAGACATGCACCGGAAATTAGGGGTGACACGGGAATTGTGGTCGTAGGCTTCCGGTTGACGACCACATGGGTTGAGAGTTGGTTTTGTGCAGCAGAGAATGCAGACGGGAAATCTCGGGTGTCTGACAATCAGGGTTCGAGATGATAGGCTTGCCTTGAAATAAAAGATTGAAGCTTCAAATCCATCTTGTTGTTTATCGATGCATCTGTCTACAGTGACCACTTGCCAACGAGATAACAGACCAGCGTCCAAGAAGGTATCATCCGCTGGCCAAGGCAACCAGGTATGTACGCATTATACATTTTCACATACACATCTCGAAGACTTTCCAAAGCAAGAAACGGTGTAAGGATAAGAACACCTGCAAACACACACACATATAACAGTAGGTGTGTCAGAAACTTCGTGAAAAATATTGAATAATTCGACCCCCTGTCTTTCCAAACTTATAACTACTCGAATAATGTAATTGAAACCCTATTTTTTTCAATTAAAGGAGCAAGGACCAAGGTTTCATTAAAAAAAAACACAACAAAAACAACGTGATTTAAAAAAAAAAGGTTTTTACAGGGAAATTTCTAACAAACACTTCATTTTTTGTTTTAAATCTGGATATATGATTTATTGCTCTTTCATCTTCAATTTGTGACATGTAAAACTTTGGTGAGTAAATTAATTATTTACTTTTTAATAGGCATTTCAAAATGGGGGCGTGAATTAATTCGACCCCCTGACTTTCCAAGCTTATAACTACTCAAAAGATGTAATTCAAATCCTATTTTTTCAATCAAAGGAGCCAATACAAAGGTTTCATTGAAAAAAAAACAACGTTGTTTAAAAAAAAAAAAAACAATGTTGTTTAAAAAAAAAAAAAAAAAAAACGTTGTTTAAAAAAACAAACAAAAAAAACAACGTTGTTTAAAAAAAAACAAAAAAACACGCGGGACGCTCTAAAAATCTGTAAAAAAAAATAGCGCGTGAAAGTAGGGCAAATTAAATAGATAGGCGAACCCCCGTTTGTAATTCTTAGATATTATTATTTAGACGTGATATAAAAAGCTTTAAGAAGGAATGAGCCGACCGAGAATCCAGCGAAAAAAGCCTTTTGCAGACATACACAAAAAGCGAACTACATACATACATGGTGACTTGGTGATTGCAACGTCTTGTCAGACGAGTGCCACTCCCTCAGACATTTAAAATCCATGAGCCCAAATACCTGAGGGAGTATCTATACAAAGATGATGTTACAGAGTCTTAGCTTTATACGACAGCTAAGTCTCTCTCTCGGTTCAAAATGTTGAGATCCAGCAACAAGCAAGAGCAAGATAGCCAGCAACAAATTAAACTACAGACCAGCTTAATGCGGGTACTGGTCTTCCGCTTTATGGGTTTTTTTAAATCAGAGATTTGCTTCTCCTAGAAAGGTTGCCTTCACCACGGCTTACAGAAGCCCTCTCTACCCCAATACACATATACACACACACACACACACACACACACACGGTGCTAGTTGGCCGTTGACCAAGAAAAAGAGTTCATTCGCCCTTTATATGTCAGGTCATGTCATATGCTACTGGTACCATGTAACCCAGTACTACCTGCCTCATGGTCGGGTCACCGGCGACTAAACTGGTTCCCCCACCAGACTTGTTTGGTGAGGAGGGCGGCTAGTCTCCCTGAAGGATTAGAAACATACATACATACATACATACATACATGCATACATACATACACACATTTCGCTTTTATATTTATAGATAAAATCATGGTAAACTTCACTGGCTAGAACATAGACACAGTAACGAATCCCTATGGTGACAAAAGTGTGAGGTTCGTTTTTTTTGTTTTTGTTTTTTTGGAGGGGGGTCCTTTGGCGTTATCTTGGAACGAGATATCCAAATGTTCGATCATTTCTGAATTCCAATATAATCGATATTTTACTAGGTTTGGTAACGATTGCTTAAACGGTTTAGTACCTAAAGAAAAAAAAACAAGTGACAAAGCAAGTAAAAATGCTAAAAGCATAACCGCAATTCAAAAAATATAAACTAAACCAAAATCCTCTTATTGTATGTTATATCCAGGCGAGTTTTGACTTGGATTGAAGGACCTGTAATCACTGGTACATCATACATTTAAAAATAGACCCCCTCCACACACACACACATATATATATATGTATATAAAATATATTTTAGTCATCGACATGCAGTCCTGTGTCGTTGTATCACAACTCATCAGTGCCGCTAGACTCGCACCTATCCCAAGCCGAGGATCGAACCTAGAACCGTCGTGATGACAGTCGGCAGTTCTACCCCTTGACCACGGAAGCGGTGCCCGTAACTAATCTGTCCGAATGTCTATTTAAATAAACATCCGTCCGCCACTCGTACGCTCGTACACTCGTAGTGCTCAAATGTTTGTTTGTAAACAAACCACGAGCTTTGCATTATTTCAGCCAAATTAAGTAGCGAGTGAGATTATTTACGATAGTGCTCAACCCAAAAAGGGGGGCTTTATATATATATATAAGTGAAATTGTCTCTGTGTGTGTGTGTCTGTGTGTGTACATTTCTCTACCAAACCACTTTGTCAATTTTCAGTCTGCAGACTCGAGATTGCATATAAGAGGTATTGAGTTTGCTTGAAGTGAAAGTGTGATTATGCTATTCTTTATATCTATCTATCTATCTATCTATCTATCTATATCTCTCTCTCTCTCTCTCTATATATATATATATATCTGTCTATATATATATGTATATATATCTGTATATATATATATATATATATATATATATATATAATATAAAGCTGAATAGGCTCCTATACGGTTGGCTATTTTAAAAAACTGCCAACATATAATGATAGAAGATGTATCGAGACACAGGAATGGGTATTTTTGATCCTGCAGAACAGTGGTTCATTAAAATTGTGGGGTCTGCATTCGCGCCTGGTCCACAAAGCATGGAAATAAAAAATTTAAAAATCAAAAAAGAAACGTTTTCAAGTGTTTTTGATATAGATGCACATAAGAATACTTTGATAACTATGTTTTAACTTAAATAAGGATGGTATAATAAAATTGTGGGGTCTGCGTTTGCGCCTGGCCTCCATAGAATGGAAATAGGCACAAACTTTAATAAAGACTTTTCATATCTATCTGCGTAAGTATACTCTGATAATTATGTTTCAGTTTGAAGAAATATGGTGTAATAAAATTATGGGGTGTTCGTTCGCGCCTGACCTCCATAGAATGGAAATGTCACAAAGTTTACAAGGTTTTTTTAATATAGATCCACAGAATAATGTGATAAGTGTTTCAGTGTGAACAGGTATGGTATAACAAATTATGGGGTTTATCTATTTTATTTTTACTTTCATCATATATTGCTTTGGTTTTGATACTCCCGAATTCGAAGCTATCTCTTTATAACCCTTCCTTTTCATAACCTATCATTTATATATATAAAAGCGAAAATATGTGTATGCATGTATGTATGTATGTATGTATGTATGTATGTATGTATGTATGTGTGTGTGTTTGTGTGTCCACTAAAAACTTTCGACAAAAAAACAAAAATTCACAAACTTGGTATCATATTGAAGCCCCACCCTCCGGACGACAAATATCGAATTTTTGGCACATTAGGATCAGTCTAAGGGTGTTAGCTGGGTGTTTTTTCTGCAGACCCCCCCCCAAAAAAAAAAAGTGACATTTTTTCGTTTTTCCTATGTATTTAAGTAGTAATAATGTGACGATCTAATGAAAATTAAAAAACGCTTAGTCATGTCACGTGATGTGACGTCACAACTTAGTAATGGCGATGTCTGAATTCAATGTTTTTATGTATGTATGTATGTATGTATGCGAAGTACCATACAAATACAAAATGCGAAGTACCATACAAAGAAAAATATTAATTTAGACGTTATGACAACTTTACCAAAGTTATTAGCAGGTTAAAAATAGTTAGATACGATAGTTAAACTAAACATTACGAGCAAAACATTCCAAAACAAAAAAAAATACGCTTATTAAATTAGGTTTGAGACGATACATTAGCTAAGATTATTTGTTTTTTTCATACGGCCATTTTCTTTCCATCTTTGTTTATGAGAAATCGAGAGAGAGAGAGAAAGACAGAGAGAAGGGGAGAAAGAGAGAGAGCGAGATAGATAGATAGATAGATAGATAGAGAGAGAGAGAGAGAGAGAGAGAGAGAGAGAGAGAGAGAGAGAGAGGTGTAGAAAGGAAATGAGAATCGTTTTACTATGTTTTAAGACTTTCCGCCGAGTCATTTTTATTATTCGACCAAATGACTTATGCAGATCACTAAAGTTAAGCCATATGTAGTCTGGTCATTCTAAGATGGGTGACTACTTGGGATTACTCAAAACCTACACATGCCAGGCATGACCGCCTCCTTATTTTCGTCCAAATGACTTATGCCTGTTTGCACAAAAAAAATCAAATGGTCATGTTCTTTTTAGTTACACTATGGCCTAATTCTGTTTAGAGGGAGGAAGGTGGGCGGCATAATATGAGTTAATCAGCGTTTGTTTACTTACACATGAGACCGCTTAAATTCTAAGAACAGATGATATTTATTTGCTTCCCCACTGAGCAAATTAGGCAGGAGGCCGTTTTTTAATGTGGAGATAGGGGAAGGGGGAGGGAAAGGGGGATCCAGCTCCCGAGAGGTGGGAAGTGGGAGCTGGATTAGAAACTGTTGGTATGAAGGGTTGCCCCTTCAGTGACCAAGGTCAGATATGTGGGGTTACCCCCACATATGGTCTTTGCTAGTCATAGCTGGTCTTTGCTAGTCATAGCTTGCAGCATCTGTCGGAACAGATACTACACTTTGACCTTAGGCAAAAGACCAAGTAACCGTCTTATACAGCTCTTAATTTTCTACCGAGCATTATCTTCTATTATAAAAAAGATGCATAATTTATATTCATCGATTACTACATTCAGACAGGATGTCATATTCCAAAAATCACATCTGAACTAAAACATTATTATTTAGAAGGCCATCCTTATTTTCGAGTGACGTTTGTTTCTCTAAACCTTGACATGCAAAGCATGACCTCCTCCTTATTTTCTTAGTAGGGGTGGGGGCGAAGATGAAACCGCTTTAATTCTAGGAACATATACTACACTTTGATCTTAGCCAAAAGACCAACTAAAAAAATAATGTGTATTATATATTTATTCCAGACATCACACATCGCTAAACTGCTGATTCCAAATTCTTAAATAAAAAAATTATTATTCAGAAAGCCATTCTTAGTATTGGGAGGTTATGTTTTTTATATAATCTTCAGTTAAGGAGGAAGGGTTTTACGGAATTTATATAAAAGTATTATGTACTAGCAGTTACCCGACGTTGGTGACCCAGCGTTGCCTGGGATTGGATAAGATTGGTTGATATATGTACTAGCCCAATATCCAGCATCGCCCGGGATTGTATTAATAGTTGTACTAGCAGAATACTCGACGTAGCCCAGGATTAGATAAACTTGGTGTATATTTTTAAGGTGCTTGTGCAGTATAGGTCCTATTTGAAAAATTTTAACGTGCTTGTGCAGTATAGGTCCGAGTTTACAATTTTGAAGGTGCTTGTGCAGTATAGGTCTGATTTGAAAAATTTGAAAGTGCTTGTGCGGTATAAGTCGGATTTGCAAAATTTTGAAGGTGCTTCTGCAGTATAAGTCGGATTTGCAAAATTTTGAAGGTGCTTGTGCAGTATAGGTCCTATTTGACACTTTTGAAGGTGCTTGTGCAGTATAGGTCCTATTTGACACTTTTGAAGATCATTGTGCAGTATAGGTCCAATTTGACAATTTTTAAGGTGCTTGTGCAGTATAGGTCCGATTTGACAATTTTGAAGGTGTTTGTGCATTACAGGTCCGATTTGAAAAATTTTAAGGTGCTTGTGCAGTATAGATCCGATCTGAAAAATTTTTAAGCTGCTTGTACAATATAGGTCCGATTTAAAAAAAATTTGAAGGTGCTTGTGCAGTATAGATGGGATTTGACAATTTTAAAGGTGCTTGCGCAGTATAGGTCCTATTTGATAATTTTGAAGGTGCTTGTGCAGCATAAGTCCGATTTGCAAAAATTTTGAAGGTGCTTGTGCAGTATAGGTCCGATTTGCCAAAATTTTGAAGGTGCTTGTGCAGTATGGGTCCGATTTGACAATTTTGAAGGTTATTGTGCAGTATAGGTCCTATTTGATAATTTTGAAGGTTCTTTTGCAGCATAGGTCCGATTTGCCAAAATTTTGAAGGTGCTTGTGCAGTATAGGTCCGATTTGAGACTTTTGAACGTTATTGTGCAGTATAGGTCCTATTTGATAATTTTGAAAGTGCGTGTGCAGTATAGTTCTGATTTGCAAAATTTTAACATATGCGTCATCACTTATCAAGGCCGAGAAGCCACTCAAGGATAAGGGTTAAAGAGTGTAGAGTAGTCAAAAGGACAATATAGTAATCGATAGTAATGGAAGTTCGGTAAATTTGTTAACTTAAGTGGAACGGCTCATCAGAAACTTGTTTACATTGGACTTGAAGACAAACATATTATAGACAGCCGGAAAGCAGGAAAACGGAAGACAATTCAACGGGCATGCAGTTCTAAGAAAGAAGCTTTGTTCATGGAATCTATGTTTAGGTTTAGGCACAGATAGAGAGTGGGGGAGATTATTGATAGTGTTTTCAGCTAGACGAGTGTTTCTTGTGAAAGTTTGGCGAGGGGGGGGGCCATAGATTGAAGCTCAGTCGAACACTTTCCATGAAAATGACGATAAAACAGAGACAAACTCGCAACATCTCTTCTGTGAGATAGAGGTTGCAGCGAAGAGAAAAGGACATCTCCCACCAGGCCACGAAGTCTATTTTGAACCCTATCAAGGCAGGACAGGTCCTTTCTAGCAGCTCCTGCCCAGATGTGGCAACAGTACTCCATCCTTGGACGTACCTGGCTCTTATATATATAGAGAATTGCATCAGCAGTGAGATATCTACTGGATTGATAGAAGGATCCGACCATTTTTCCAGCGGCCTTGGCAACAGATTTTATGTATGTATTCCATTTAAGGTCAGGAGTAAAGGTCAAGCCCAGAAGCTTGTCAAAACTTGAGGACTCCCCAAGACGAGAGCCGTTCATTTTAATTGATGCCAAATGGGGATCAGAACGTTGATGATGTAAAGATAAAAGCTTGGTTTTAGATGCATTAAAAGTAACCAGCCACTCCTTTCCCCATTGTACAACGTGATCATTTTAACCCTTATCCTCGAGTAACTCCTTTGCCCATTGGCAATAAAGCTGTACATAATTCTCTCGAGGATAAAACATGTAACATTGGGTGAAGCTTGATTGCCATACAGTAGAACACTGCGTTACGGCGTTAACAATTCGTAACAAAATACAGTACAGTATAAAATGCACATGTATAACATTTTAATAACACTGTAAAGCGGGGCAATCACAGTAACCAGGAGCCGGAAAAAAGAAACATTGTATTCTACATCGTAACCTGAAAAAACTGGGGTCCTCGTATGCCGGGGTTCTACTGTATATATTTTCAAATCTTATTTCTCTCTCTCTCTCTCTCTCTCTCTCTCTCACTCTCTTTCTCTATCTCTCTCTCCACACACACACACACACACACACACACACACACACACACACATATATATATATAGTTAGATAGATAGATAGATAATCGCCTCTTTATCCATCTAATTTTATTTATACATCTACACATATTTATACACGCAAAAACATATATATACGAAAACACATGTATACATACAAACACACACACACACACACACACATATATATATATATATATATATATATATATATATATATATATATATATATATATATATATATATATATATATAATCTGTTCTATTATCCTAAATTGTAGTAAGCGTTCCTATATAGATGGCTATTTCTTTTTCGGGGAACGCCCGCGAGCCATAGACTTAATCTTTTGTAGCGATTTACGACGCATGCGCACAACAAGCTTCCACTTTTCCCGCCATCTTTTGTATGTTTTTCGCTTAGTCGTCAGTAAGAAACCGATAATTAAGGCAATAATTTTGTGTCATTTAAACTATTGTCAGCTTTACCAATCGTGGGCTATAGTCAAAAAGCGGAAAAAAATATAAATACCTACGAAGAATTCTTTGTCCTTGGGGTAATAATCATACATGATAATTATGCATAGTAATATATATATATATATATATATATATATATATATATATATATATATATATATTACTATTTACATGTATATATATATATATATATATATAGAGAGAGAGAGAGAGAGATATATACATGTAAATAGTAATGTATATATATATATACATGTAAATAGTAATATATATATATATACATGTAAATATATATTGATGCCTCCGCTCAGTCTCGAAAGACAATGGATACCCTTTGTAAAGGTAGCTGCGCGTGTAATTGGGAGGCAAGGGTTGCGCAATCACCATTCATACTTTCTCTTTTGCACTAACCAGGCTCCACGTCACTTAACTTCTAATGAGAACCAGTGTGTCAACGTGAGTATGCCCTGTAAAGAAACATATATATATATATATATATATATATATATATATATATATATATATATGAACAAATGATTAATAAAACATGTTAAAAGACATCTTGAAAAAGAGTTAAAAACATATTTAATTTAAAAAAAGAAAGCACAAGATAAGGGGATAGTCCTTAATCCGCGGAGTTTCGAAGAAATACTCTTCTTCTCATCAGAGGGCAGGAATTAGCAAAATGCAGGATCGGATTTTGCATATAAAAAGTATTTAATGAAACTACAAGTAAGTCACAGATCTTACTTGGTTAAAAAAAGGGTGAGGTAAGGGAAATAGGAGGTAAAAGAAAAATGATAAAAAGATTTCATATGAATGGATAGTCCGGTACTGTGTGTGCAAAATGAAGACTTCAAGGCAAGATGTTGATGGCAACGAAAAGTGTATTTCATTTTATGTTACAATTGTTTCAAAGCCCAGTTCGACAGTTTCAAGCATTATATCGTTTGAAATTTTTCAACAACCAGTATTTCTTCAGACTTTTTGAATAAACACACTTTTGGCAATGTAGCATTTTTTGAATAGAAAGAAAAAAGAAGGGGGGTCCCTAACGGGAAAAACATGCGAGGAACATTTACCTTAGTTGTGGTTACGGAAAAGCCCATTTAAATGTTAGTAAATTAATATATATTTTAAAAATTACTATATATATATATATATATATATATATATATATATATATATATATATATATATATACGAGCAAACAGTTAATAAAACATATTAAAAAACACTTTGAAATGAGTTAAAAACATATTTAATCTGAAAAGGAAACACTGGATAAGTGGATAGTCCTTAATCCGCGGAGTTTCGAAGAAATACTTTCCTTCTCACCAGAGGGTAGGAATTAGAAAAATGCGGGATCGGATTAAGCATGCAAAAGTATTTGATGAAACAATAAGTCAAAGATCTTACTTGAAAACAAAAAAAGTGAAGCAGAGGAGATATGGTGGAGAATAAGGTGATTACACATGAATGGATAGTCTGGTGGAAGATAAATAATCCAATGACGGTAAAATCCAAATATATAACTTCAAGAAAGTTAATTGAATTTCCATTTGCACAAGTAAAATCCAAGGAAATCCCGTAAATAGAAGAAGATGGTCCATAATAATCCAAAGGCAGAAATCCATGAAATGATTCACAAAAATGTGTACAAGGAAAAAAGGAAAAAATTCCAATAATATTAATAAAAGAAAAATCAGATATGCTTTTCGCTCTACCGCCGAGACATAAATATAAATATGAAAGATCAGGGAAGAAAAAGAGGAGAAAAAAATGGTGATAGAGTTAAATATAAAATAGAGAAACAAATGTCAAAATGACCCAGACAGGAAATGTTAAAGGCGCAAAAAAAATATATAGGGCAAAATAATATAGGTCAACTGAAATGTACAGGTCATCACTTAAAAAATGTCAGCAAGAGTTGTTAGAAGACACTAAATGGAAAATAAATAAATTAATTAATAAATAAATAAAAAATGAATAATGAATTAACAATAAATAAATAAATTAAAATTATTTAAGAGGAGAGGATGGCCTGTATATGCAAATTCATGAAAAAGCAAGAAAGTAATTAAATGCATATAGTAAAATATAAGTAAATATACATACAAGATATGAAAGTGAGGGTAGATTGATATATTAGATAGATAGGAAAGTTTAAAGAATAAAGCAGAAAATGCAGATAAAAAACTGAAGAGATGAAGCATTAAAATAAAGGATTATTAAATAATTAAACAAAATTGCCATAATTAATTTTGGACTTATGTTTACAGAAAGAGATCAGTTCATATTTAGAATTTATTATATTTTTACTTTGAGGGGAAGTAAAATTATAGCTATAGCTTCGGTTGTGCAGAGGCGACATGACTTAGAGCCTGATGATTGTCCATTTGATTGAGAAGGGGGGGTATTGTTAGAGTTAAGTTTTTTAATCAAAGTGGTTAGAGAAGTTCCTTGGTTGTTATTAGAATTATGGTTGTTAAAAGAAGAAATGTGGTTTGATATTCTTTTCTTAATTAATGTTGAGGTAGCGTCGATATATATATATATATATATATATATATATATATATATATATATATATATATATATATATAAGAATTACAGTTAAGTTTACCAATATTGAACAGTTTATATCTATAAAATAATCTCAACCGGATATAAAAGCTCAATAAAACTAAATAAAAGATAGAGCTTATAATAAGAACAAATAGTTAATAAAACATGTTAAAGACCATATGTTGAGCAGCCCCACATATAAGTCCTTAGTTAATGTAGGGGCAACCCTTCATACCAATTGTCACTATCCAGCTCCCCTACTCCCCGGAGAGCTGGTCCCCATTTCCCCTTCACTCTTCACATTAAAAATCGGCTTTGTGCCTAATTTGCTCGGTGGGGGAGCAAATAAATATCCTTTTCTTGGCCTTTTGGCCAAGATCAAAGTGTAGTATCTTTTCTTACTACATGCTGTACTTATTGTGATATAAAGTGGGGGATCACTTTTCTGTATTAATTTTATGTAAAATGATCACCCACTTTACAACCAGTCAGTCTCAAAGCCATTCAAGTCATTCTTCAGATCATTCAAGTTGTTTTTGAAGGATTTCAGTTATTTTTTAATCATTCAAGTCATTCTTAAGGTAATTCAATTCATCCTTAAGTTCATTAAAGTCATTCTAAGTCATTTACTTTTTATTTATTTAAGTCATTTCAGCCCATTTTTCGGTCATTTTAGTGTATCTTTAAGAATTTCATGTCAATCCTACATTCACACATTTATTTGTTACACGAGAGCATGCGACTAATGGCTATCGGCCTTGTTTATTAACAGTTCACTTTCTGTAAGTAAAAAAAAAATACTCGAACTGAGATCGAAACCAAAATCTAAAGACAGTGAATCAAATACGATACCCATTAGACCAGCTTGATACGACATTTAAAAAATGTTTTCCAACTTCAGGCACCAGGTCACAAAGGGATAAAAATCCGACGCCCCCCCCCAAGTACCAATTCTTCAATTTTTAACCATTAGCAGCGGATCAAAACTGATTAATAAGTTTTCACATGACAAAATACCATGTATATAATAGTTCAAGCGTGTAGATCAAATCTTTCTTGAGTATATAGGTTGGGAAGTGTCCTCTCACGCACTCATATATTTGCACTTTTACACACACACACACATATATACATACATATAAATATATATATATATAATATAAAGCTGAATGTGTGTGTGTGTGTGTGTGTGTGTGTGTGTGTGTGTGTGTGTGTGTGTGGTCACGAATAGGCTCCTATATGGTTGACTATTTTTATAAAAATGATTACAAGAAGACGTATCGAGACACAGGAATGGGTATCTTTGATCTGGCAGAACGGTGCTCCATTAAAATTGTTGGGTCTGTGTTCGCACCTGATCCACAAAGTCTTAAATAAAAAAATTAAAAATTAAAAAAAAACGTTTACACGTGTTTTTGATATAGATGTACATAAGAATACTTTGATAAGTATGTTTTAACTTAAATAGGGATGGTATAATAAAATTGTGGGGTCTGCGTTCGCGCCTGGCCTCCATAGAATGGAAATAGGCACAAACTTTAATAAAGACTTTTCATATCTATCTGCATAAGTATACTTTGATAATTATGTTTCAGTTTGAAGAAATATGGTATAATAAAATTATGGGGTATTCGTTCGCGCCTGACCTCCATAGAATGGAAATATGTCCCAAAGTTTAACAAGGTTTTTTAATATAGATCCACAGAATATTGTGATAAGTGTTTCAGTGTGAACAGGTATGGTATAATAAATTATGGGGTTTATCTATTTTATTTTTACTTTCCTCATATTTTGCTTTGGTTTTGACACCCCCAAATTCGAAGCTATCTCTTTACAACCCTTCCTTTTCATGACCTATCATACTTTCATAAATCACAGTCCATTTTCTGTAGGCTGTTTTTGAACCCGGTCAACGACGAGTACTTTTGCTAGTATATATATAAAATGGGTTAAGAAATTCCAACGAGAGAAAGGTGTATATTTAAATAAGGGGGTGGTCACCAACAATGTGTATTTTTTAATATTATTTTATTATTCCGTGTTTTGGTTTTTCATTGAAAATTATGTTTAGATCATTGTAATAATGTTTTTAAATCATTGACATCGTTTTTACCGCGTTTCAGACGTTCTGTGAAGCGTCCTCTTCAGAAAGTATTTAAAATATAAGATATTTAGAATATACTCAGCAGGAATAACCTTTTTAGTGACACACAATATGGTTTCCGCTCTGCAAGATGTACCGCAGATGTGCTGACGGTTATATCCCTCAGGATTAGTGAATCTCTTGACAAAGGCTTCCTTTCTAGGGCAATTGCTCTTGACATATCAAAAGCCTTCGACAAGGTATGGCATAAGGGTCTACGTCACAAGATTTCCAGCTACGGTATAACTGGAAATGTTTTCTCAATCATTAAATCATTGCTCTCCGATAGGCTCATAAGAGTAGTGGTAGATGGACAATAGTCGGAGGCCTGCAATATAAATGCTGGAGTCCCTCAGGGGCCAATCCTGGGCCCAACTCTCTTCCTGATCTACATCAATGACCTCCCTAAACACATACTTAAATCATTCGTTGACATCTATGCTGATGACACGACCATCTATGGCAACACATCAAAGGCTGTAAATGACAAAGTTCTCTCTGATTCTCTCTCCTCTGATCTCGAGCGCGTGGTTCAGTGGGGGAAGATGTGGCTGGTTACCTTTAATGCATCCAAAACCAAACTCCTATCCTTACATCATCAACGCTCTGATCCCCAGCTGGCATCAATTGTGATGGATGGCTCTCGTCTGGGTGAGACCCCGTGTTTTGACAAGCTTCTGGGTTTGACCTTTACTCCTGATCTGAAATGGAACACGTACATCAAGTCTGTTGCCAAGGTCGCTGGAAAGATGGTGGGATCCTTCTACCGCTCCAGAAGATATCTCACTACTGATGCAATTCTCTATCTATATAAAAGCCAAATACGTCCAAGGATGGAATACTGTTGCCATATCTGGGCAGGAGCTGCTAAAAACAGCCTATCCTGCCTTGACAGAGTACAAAATAGACTTTGTGGCTTAGTGGGGGTATGTCCTTTTCTCTACCCTGCAACCTTTCTCCCACAGAAGAGACGTTGCAAGCCTATCCTTGTTTTATCGTTATTTCCATGGCAGATGCTCGTCTGAACTCCAATCTCTGGTCCCTCCTCGCTAATCTTTCACAAAAAACACCCGTCTAGCTGAATCCACTGTCAAAAGTTTCCCCCACTCTATATCTGTGCCTAAATCAAAACGTGGATTCCATGAACAAAGCTTCTTTCTTAGAACTGCACGCCTGTGGAACTCTGTTCCGTCTGCTTGCTTCCCACTGGACTACAACTTGGATGTGTTCAAGTCCAACGTTAACAAATTCCTAATGAACCGCCCCCTTAAGTAAACACTTCATCAAATCTCCACACTAAGGTAATGTACTTGCAATAACCCTTATCCCTGAGTGGCTTCCGGGCCTTGATAAGTGGTGATCACTGTGTAAAAAAAAAAAAAAAGAAAAAAATACTCAAGATATGTTTAAAATGTAAAAGAGCATTTTCGTAGTTCATTTGAAATGTTTTCGGGAGGTGGAAATATGTGTAAATTATTCTACTTTTCATTCGTATGTTCAATTTTATTACTGATTCGTTGGGGTGGACTGTGGTCACTGCTGTCTTATGTTTCTCTCTCTCTCTCTCTTTCTCTCTCTCTCTCTCTCTTTCTCTCTCTCTCTCTCTCTCTCTCTGCTTGTGTTTCTACTTATCTTTCTTTGTTTTTTCTCATTTTTTCCTTTTTACTCTTACTTGAGTGGGGGTGAGGGTACTTGGTTAACTAGGTGCATAGGGTAGCGTGTGTGTGTATATATATATGTGTGTGTGTGTGTGTGTGTGTGTGTGTGTGTGTGTGTGTTTTCTTGTATTGGTTTGAAGAATGTGTGTTCTGTTTTATAGTATTATAAAGTTATTTGCTTCCCTAGGAAGTCAATTGTGATCCGAGGCCGTTTCTAGTGTGTGTGTGTGTGAGAGAAGAGCGGGAAAGACCAGCTCCTCTGAAATAAGAGTAGGGGTGTTTTCATTCAATTTTGATATTTATTTTTTTTGGATTCTTAGATTTTATTATTGTGATTTTTCGTTTCAGTCTTAGACTGTTCGGGTATTCTTTATATTATATTTGTTTAGGTAAAGAGGTGTATTTATAAATATATATAGGGGATCTTTTAATGTTTCTATTTATTTGTCTCCCCATGTGGGTATGGCCAGATCCAGGGTCGGTCCTTAGTGTGGGGAAGGTCTCGTTCTCCAGAGGGGAGGGGACACTTGAAGGGGTATAGGTATAGGAGGAAGGATGATAGTTATCTCCGTCATGAAGGATTTCTCCTCCACTGACTGAGGGGGGGGCGAGGTGTTGAAACAGATACTACACTAATTCTAAGTGTTTCCTAGTGTTGTTGGTTTCGAAGTAAAGTAAGGTTAGTATTGTTCAATGTGTTGTATTAGAGACAGGGGTGTTATGCCTGTGTGTGGCTGTATGCGTGTGTGTCTGTGTGTGTTTAATTGTGTTGGTTCTGATTTATATGTGGGTGTGTATATGTATATGTACGTGCATGCGAGTGTGCCTTGCATTTCATGTTTTGTGTATTGATATTAGGCTCTGTTCAGTTCGGGAGTGAATCTTGTTATGAAATTTTTTCCTGTGTAAGTAAATAAAAAGAATTGTCTGTTTGGAAGATTACCATTATTTTGAAGCTATTTCCACTGCATGTGTGTACGTGTTTGGAAACATAGAGGTGTCTGTTATCTACAATTTTGATGTTGCTCTTATGTAAGGCCACTCTATTGCTGAAGTTTTGGGTGGCGCCTATGTTGGATTTGTCTCATGCTGTGCATCTTAGTGCATATACTACATTTCTGGAAGTGCAATTTAGATCCGTTTTTATTTTGAATGTTTGTGTCGGGTTCTTGAATGTGTATGTGTTTCCTTCTATTATTATGTCACATACTCCGCATCGCGGTTTGTTGCATTTTGTAACCCCTTTTGTAGTGTGTGGAACGAGTTTTCAGGAAGTTAGGAGGCGTTTTAAGTTTTTGGGTTGGCGTTTGCTTTTTATTATTTTTGTTGTTTTAAGTATGTTGTTTAGTTTGTCGTTCTGACTGAGAAGGATAAGGTTGTTTGTTATCTGTGTAAATAGTTCTGGCTTGTTTGTGTTGTGTGAGGAGACGTACGCTAAAATATGTTCTTTGTTGTGCTCTTTGGGGATTCTTAGTTGGTCTATTGGAATTTTTTCTACCAGTTCAATACCTTTCTGTATTTGTGGTAGTGGATATCCTCTTTTCCGCAGGGTTATTTGCAGTTCATTCAGTCTAGTCGAACAGAGGTGTTTGTCTGTTACTATGGCGCAGACACTATGTGCTAGGGAGTAGGGTATTGATTTTAGACAGTTTTTAGGATGGTGGCTTTTGAAGTGGGGGTATTATTGAGTGTCTGTGGGTTTGTGGTAGATGTCTGTAATTATATTGTTGTTTTTGATTGTTACTAGGATGTCTAGGAAAGGTAGTTCTGTGGAGCTTTGTTCTAGTGTGAAGTTTATTTTGGGGTGTAGATTTTGTAGCAAAGTGTGTAGTTCTCTGATATTCCCCCATGTGGTCGTCCAGAGGATAAAGCAGTCGTCTAGGTATCTTTTCCAAGATTTTATGAAAAGTGTTTTTATATTGTGTCCGTATTTCTCCTCTATCCTTTCATAAAGGATCTCTTCTAGGAAGGCGAGTGTAAGGGTGGCATATGTTGGTGCCATTTTAGTACCCATTGCTGTGCCTAGTATTGGATGTAGTTGTCTTTATTGAAATGGAAGGAGTTGTTATTGAGGATTATGTCAATGCTGTCAATCACAAATTGTTTATTGAATCTGGGGTGTAAAGTCTGTGTATGTTTGTCAATTCAATATGAGATAGCTTCTTTTCCTAGGTTGTGTGGGATATTGCTATGTATGCTGCTAACACCGAATGTGGCTAGTATTGTCCCATCGTCTACTGTTTGGGTAGGGAGCTAAGGAAGTGTGTGTCATCTCTTACATAACTTCTGACTAGATTGGTGAAGGGCTGTAATAATATATCTATTAGGTTGCTAAGTCTGCTTGTTGGGCATGATGGTCCTGCTACTATGGGCCTGAATGTGAGATCATTGAGGTTTGGGGTGCTTATGTACTCCGACTTTTGTATATTGATGGCATGTCTTATCTGGTTAGATTTGTGTATTTTGGGTAGTCCATAGAAGATGTTTGTTTTTGTTGTGAAGTTTGTTAGGAAGTCTTTTTCTTTTTTAGTTAATGTACTATTGTATGTTGCGCAGAGTTTTGTGATTTTAGATATAGATGTAGCGTCGATATATATATATATATATGTATATATGTGTGTGTGTGTGTCAGTGTGTGCGTGCGTGTGTGTGTATGTGCGTGTGTCTGTACTTGTGCACAATTTGAACCAGACATAACACAGAGTCCGATCGGCTTTGCTCCGAATATGACGTCATGCGCTCGGGTTTGATTGTAATGTGACGTAAGATGTCAATCAGCCGATCAATGCAGAGTTTTCTGATTTTATATATAGTTGTATCGTCTATATATATATATATATATATATATATATATATATATATATATATATATATATATATTAAAAAGGGAAGACTGACTTTTTCTGTATCCATGGTAAAAAGAAGGAGGGAGGGAAAACATTAGTGTCGGCCGACCAGGTTCTGTTCTCACTTTTCAAAGCAGAATCGAGGTTTTTTTTTTGTTTGTTTTTTTTATAGGGAAATGAACTCAAACAAGAGGACGGCAAAAACAAAATAAAATCATCAGAATGAAGAAAAATAGGAGAACGACTAAAATAAATCTACCGTTAAAGACTTTCTACAGTATTGTTTTGAAATAATGTATGCCCTTCGTTTTTTTTTTATTAAAAATAAAGTGTTGTACCCCCGAAAAATGATTATATATATATATACACTTTTTATACTGATATTTTAATTCTTGGTATATATTTATAAAATTTGAGTTTCTTCAGCTATAATCGAAACCGAAACCAAAACATTATAAAGAATTCTTTGTAAAATAATTTATGAAAAAAGATAGAAAGAGATGACTTGAGTGCCATCAGCTATAATCGAAACCGAAACCAAAACTTATGAAGAATTCTTGATAAAATTATTTATTACAAGAAATGGAAGTACATAACAATTAAATGACATTTAATTAGAATTCATTATTGAGATGGGTATTATTTATTCATTTATTTATTGCGGACTATCATTCTCATCTTTTCTTAGTTGTTGTTTCATGATGTTTCAGCCAAAGCCGACCAGGGGCTTACTTGGCCAAAAACGTGGTGAAACGACAACAGCTATGGATGGCAGTAATTGCTGAGAATGCAGTTAGGAGATTCAGAGTTCTTATCCCGTTGCGATTACCACCTGACGAAGGCCAGAGGAATAGTTGGCCAAAACGTCACGAAACAACAATTAAGAAAGATGAGGATAATAGTCCGGAATAAATAAATTAATAAATAATACTCATCTCAATAATGAATTCCAATTAATGTATATATATATATATATATATATATATATATATATAGAGAGAGAGAGAGAGAGGGGGGGAGAGAGAGACAGAGAGAGAGAAAGATAGGGGGGAGAGACTAGCTGGATGTCCGATGTTGCCGGGTCGTACAATACTTTTCAACATGATATTCCAATTTATACAAACTGCGTATGTATCTATTGAAAATTATATATTACTAGGAATAATTTGCTGATGATGAATGCTCTGGAAATGTCTCTTCTGAGTAGTGATTAGTTTTCAACTATGTAAACGAAGAAATGATTTGCAGTGATTTTAAATGGTATCTCTTCTTTTCTCGTAAATTAACTCATTAATAAGAAAAATATGTAATAAAATGATGAGGTACTGTTACGTTGTGTGTATATGAATATGTTCCATAACAACGTACATGTTGAATAGTGGGTTATCTTTTATCTTTATATTCATGTACCTGTAAATGCGTGTATGTATATACGTCGTATCATTTTGTTGATCGTCTAGTGTGTATAGTTTAACATTTATGCAACAGTTCTAACAGGAAAACGATTTACGAAACAGTTGTAGAAAAACATTTATTTTTAACAGATGTAAATAACACAACACATACATGAATTATTTACAAACATTTATTTTCACGATCTTCCGCTGATATTTCCAAAGATTACAACGTCTTTACATCTTGGCTGCCTGAGGAAACGCCGCTCCCTGTGTCATGGAGAGACAAACTCCCCCTTTTGAGTCGTCCGTTCTCTCTGATGTCCAGCTACACTAGAATCTCCCCAAATCTACATCTCATTACGTGTCTCAGACCAACAGCTGATGTAACCCCAATCTAGTTATTTGTTTATGCAAACCAAAAATAATGTTGACATTTATTTTCTATTTTCACATTTCTTTTGGATTATTATATCTCAATCATTTTCCCAATTTAATTATTTATTTCTCTAATCATAATAATTGATCCAGCGACCCGCTGTCGTTCCAATCAATTATTAATAATAATAATAATAATAATAATAATAATAATAATAATAATGTTTTGACTCTAGGCACTGCTTGCCACAGTAAACACAGATACTACGCTATAATCCTAACCAAAGGGTCACAACATTACAGTACATCCGGCTTTTAGTAGGAGATCTTTCGATGTGTAGTCGAAGGATCTACCCCTTCAGCTATATCTCCTGTTCATTTTTTTAAGAAGAAATAATTTGCTAATGTTTTATTATCTCCCTTGTCAGTGTAACGTATAAAAATTCCCTTGCAAAAATTATTCTTTTTATCTATAAGAAAAAAAAACTATTTTTAGGATTTCTTTCCTTTTCTTTGATACATGTCTTAACGAAGACTGGGGTTGTATCTCTCCCAGTGAATTAATTCATCCCCAGATACCAACCTGGAAATTTCGACTACTCGGCACATACAGCGCTTAGCCTTCCCAAATGGTCACCTATCCGGCACTGACCACACTCATCGTTGCATAATATCGGTGATCTGACGAGAACCGGGGTGTCAATGTGATTGTGTCGTATATATGTATATATCTCTACAATTATATAAATGCAACTTTGTCTCTGCGTGTGAGTTCATTCATTATAGCCTCCGAAACGGCTGAACAGAACTGTAGTGCATAAGTCTGGGAGTGATCTTAGTTAAGTTTTGTCTCAGGATACTCCCGATAATTACCGATGATTCCCGATAATCAAAACCGTTATTTTAATTTATCTATCATCGGTAAAGCTATTTTTTCCATGTTATCGCTTAGCAAAAATGATAGAATAACGGCCCGTGAAAATTCTACCGTGGTTAAGTTGATAACATATTTTTTGTTTTCTATTTTTTTTTTTTTTTGCATGACGCGTGTAAAGTTCCTATTTTTTTTCATTAACTTCAAAGAATTTTATAAAACATGAAAATTTATGTGTTTTTCTTTTTTGTTTGTTTTTTGTTTTTTATTTAAGGGGGGTGTATGACATAGTCTGTATGTTCAAACCCCGCACGTAAATTTCTTAATGTGTTTTTGTTGTTGTTAAATGGAAAGAAGTTTATATGAAATAATTTTATAAAATAAACGGTAGATTCTCTACAGTGCAATGTAGAATAACATATATTTTGGACTAAGTAACAGCATAGAGGCATGTGAAGCTTCCTCGCGAGCGATTTCACGGATTTCGATGACAATAAAAATATAGGAGTGCGAAATATTCGTTGATCATCATTCAATCCAAGGCAATGTCGAATCTCTCTACTAGTATATATATATATATATATAAATATATATATATATATATATATATATATATATATATATATATATATATATACTAGCATTTCAGCCCGGCGTTTCCCGGGTGTTTGGATGTGTATGTTGAGGGAAAAAAAGTGGTAGTAGGAAAGCAGGCTCGAACCCGGACCGCAAAGGAGGAAAAGAACAGGGTAAAATCTAACGTTTATGCTGTTACGACCACCGCCAAACCGGAAGCCACATTTTTTTAAATTAAGGCTAGACAATCTAAAGGAGAGGATAACTTTCAAAAATATCGGCGAAGAAAGTGACCTCCCCCCAGTAGAAAAGTGCCTAGTTGAAGGGGAAGATATTAATGTTTTTAGCCAATTTTTCGATATTTGTCGTATGAAAGGTCGAACTTTAAAACGATACTGATCTTGGTAAAATCCGTCGCCTCTATTGAAAGTTTAAGGCAGACATGCAAACAGAAATACATACATACATTTATATATTGGTAACTAAAAATTTTCGACCCAAACTGATGAAAAAGCTTGCCCTATCTCTGAATACTCTTTAAGTAAAATTTCAAATATTTAGACCAGAAATTGTCTGAGTAATTTGGAAGAGACCGCAGAGGTCAATTTTTTTTTAATTTGACCCCAATTATGACCCCTTAAAATGTATTATTTTGGGCTCAAATCAATTTATTAAGTTAGATCCATGTCCAAGGAACCTATATCTAAAATTTCAAGTGCGTAGACCCAAAATTGTCGGAGGAGTTTGGTAGAGTTCTCAATAGTCAAATCGTTGAACTTTGACCCCTTAATCGCCAAATTTCTGGCAAAAAAACGATCACATCGATTTTTCCAAATGTCAGTACCCTGTATATCAAATTTCGAGTCTGTAGACTAAAAATTGACAGAGTTATTGCGTAGGGAAATGTATATAGTTACACACACACAGACACGTTCAGTTTTTTATATATATATATAGATATATACTCCTATACAGTCGTTTTTATTTTGTGTCTATTGATATTCATATAAAATACAAATTTTCATATTTATTCCTATTTATTTAAAAACAAATACAACTTTGTTATATAGGGGCCATTAAATTGCATTCATCTTCAAAAGATCTAGTTAATTGGAATATTCTTTCAAACATTCATTTTAATTAATTCCCTATTAGTTGCGGTCCTGGACATGACCTTAAACTATATCTAGTGGTGAGGCCCCAGCTTGCGGGCTTTGGGGAGTGTGGAGCCACCCTTTAATTACCATTGTTCCCAGGTCCACTCTGACCCGGAGTGGTAGTACCTGTTAGGGTCCCAACTATGGGTTAAACAGAAACCAACTTGAAAACAACAAATATATTCTATTAAAAAAAATTGTTCTTTAAAATCTTTGGATTCAGCATTAAATAACCTGAAAAGGGTTGATATGCCATAAAACAAAACCAACCAACCTATTAGTTGCTTCGGTTTTCTTATAGGATGATCATCTTTAGTTTACTATTACGTGTTTTTATATTCATGCAGATATTCTACATGATTTATACTTGCCTAATATTTGCATAAAAAGTTTATAGTAAACACAAAATTGTTTCCATATATATTCATGTATACGTATATATTTTTGTTTAACAAATTTTGACTACCAAACTCCTTCTAGAGTTTTCGGTCCACAGACATGAAACTTGATATATAAGGTATTTGAATCCATGCAAAACTTTATATTTGGGTTTTAGCCCGGAAAAATCAGTGCAAGAGTGTAAAAATAAAAAAAACGTAATTTGCCAGGTGAAGCCGGCATAACGAATGCGTAACTTAGTAGCTATTGGTCGATGTCTTAATTTTTAGCCTTGCAGTAAACATGTTTTCATAGCCCAGTCATTGACGTCAGAGGCAAAATGAATCGTGAGCTGAACATTTTGGTTTCGATTCTCGGTGGT
Source organism: Euprymna scolopes (assembly GCF_053919585.1). Taxonomy (NCBI): domain Eukaryota; kingdom Metazoa; phylum Mollusca; class Cephalopoda; order Sepiida; family Sepiolidae; genus Euprymna; species Euprymna scolopes. The sequence continues at coordinate 105,940,508 of NC_136527.1, read as the reverse complement.
GACGCATGAGTCTGTATTTTTAATACTTTTTAAATCATTACTATATATTGCATCCAATATATCTATCTATCTATCTATCTATAAAAGTGAAAATGTCTGTCTGTCTTTTCTTTATGGTAGTTAAGGAAGACTATTATACAGAAAGACATTACTTTACATATTCACACTTTTTATACATATATACATATGCTCTTAACCTTATGAACAGTACATAGGGCCCGAGCAAAACTGGGCGGAACTGCTAGTATATATATATATATATATATATATATATATATATATATATATATATATATATATAATTACCACCAGAATCAACACACTTTTGACAATGTAAAGCAAAGGTATTTATGCCAGTAACATAAAAATATTGCGTTCTGGTGGCGATGAAGTCGCTGAAGGCGTTTTTGATGTAATTCTTATATAAGTTATCAAATTTAACAAATGTTCATTACTAATGATTATTATATTGTCCAATTTCTACTGTACACTCTTTAACCCTTATACTTGAGTGGCCCCTTGGCCTTGATAATGTGTTGATACCTATGAAAAAAAAAGAAAAAGTCCAATGTGAACAAGTTCTAATTGAATCGTCCCCCTAAGTAATCCGTTACAAAATTCCCACTGTTTACTATGCTAAAATCACAATGACTAATGTATACCTATTAACCCTTATCCTCGAGTGGCCTCTGGGCCTTGATAAGTGGTGACACCCATGTAAAAAAAAAAAAGAAAAAAAAATTCTTACGCAGAAAGTTTGAAAAAGTGGTAGTCGGTAGGTAAGAGGTTTCGGGAGTATGGCGGATGAGGCAGAGTTACGTAACCAAACTCATTGAACTTCTGCAGGGCCAGTTTAGCAACGTGCGATCGGGCATTGTTGTGAAGGAGAATTGGGCCTTTTCTGTTGGCTAATGCTGGGTGTTGTTGTCGAAGTTTCTGATGCATTTCATCCATTTGTTGGCAGTACTTCTCCGCCGTAATGGTTTCGCCGTAATTCAACAAACTGTAATGGATGAGACCGATTGTAGACCCCCACCGTAGTCAACGTGATAATCTTTTGCTGCAACTCTGACTTCTATGAAGTGTCGTAGAACTTCCTCGGCATATAAGCACCTAGCCGTCTTACCACTGAGCTGAGCGTCGCTGGTTGTCGTAAAGAACCCATTTTTCATCACAAGTCACGACTCGGTGTTGCGTATAAGAAAGGAAGATGACGCCATAATGAGGCACCCATTTACCCAGTTTTTGTCTTTCCTGTCTCACTTAAGTTACCTTACGTCTCATTTAGAAGCAAGTTCTCGAACAGTTGTGTATGTATTGGCTTGGACTAGGCTCTTAACTGATTGTTATTAACATCCGATAGCCACCCACTACGCACATCATCTTCAAGACTCTCATTGCCAGCAAAACATTTCTTAAACCACCATTGGGCAATGCGTTCAATAGTGGTTCCCAGGCCGTATACTTTGTTGATATCGCGAGCTGTTTCAGCAGCTTTTCGGCCTAGCTTGGATTGAAATTTAAAATAGGTGCAAATTTGCTTCTTTTTTCCATTTTGTATTCAATGTTCTGAAAAAAAAAAGACATATTCTTTTCAACACAACTGTAATCTCCACACTCTTTAAAATAATATATTAAGTAAACGAAAATTTATTAGAAAATACAACATTTGAAATTTGAAATCAAAATTAAAAATTCGCAAGAACTTTCTTTTTAACCTAATATATATATATATATATATATATATATATATATATATATATAGTTAGTAATTTATAAAATGTATATGGCTACACTGAATATCATCGTTTCATCCACTCTAGGATTCTTCAGGCTTATAACTTACTAACTAGCTCTACCTACGTATTGAGCACTTTTGAAGTAAATACTTAAAGTTTACGCATAAATCTATACCTTCGTATATAAATTTATGTGAGTAAATTAAGTAGTTATATATATATATATATATATATATATATATATATATATATATATATATATATATATATATATCAATCATCTAATCCATTCATCAATTTATTTAGTCTAGTATGATTCGGAAGGAACTCTGCATTTTAGATGATTTTTGACCATTTGGAATTTACCCAGTGGATTGAAATTTTAAATTCGACCGTTTTGGATTTTACCATTTTTTGGATTTTTACCCTTCACCGGACTATCCATTCATGTGAAATCTTTTTATTATTTTTCTTTTGCCTCCTGTTCCCCTTACCTCACCCTTTTTTTTAAGCAAGTAAGATCTTTGACTTACTTGTAGTTTCATTAAATACTTTTATATGCAAAATCCGATCCTGCATTTTGCTAATTCCTGCCCTCTGATGAGAAGGAGAGTATTTCTTCGCAACTCCGTGGATTAAGGACTATCCACTTATCTTGTGCTTCCTTTTTTAAAATTAAATATGTTTTTAACTCTTTTTCAAGATGTCTTTTAACATGTTTTATTAATCATTTGTTCATTCTTATATATATATATATATATATATATATATATATATATATATATATATATATACTAGCAGAAGTACCCGTCGTTGACTGGGTTCAAAAACAGCCTACAGAAAATGGACTGTGATTGATGAAAGTATGATAGGTTATGAAAAGGAGGGGGTTGTAAAGAGATAGGTTTTGATACTCAAAACTTTTACCCTAAGCAAAATATGATGAAAGTAAAGATAATTTTCGCAAAATATATTTTTTATATCAACTTTGTTTCCATTCGTAGCCAAGAGTGACCAACAAAATGATGTTTCCTTGCAAAGAGAAAATGTTATATATATAATAATATAAATATACAAGAAATAAATGTTACCATAGTCAATAAAAGTTACTTTTATGGTAGAAAAGTTCATTGGTTTGTATTTTTAAGTAGTTTGCAAGAAAAAAAGTTTTTTTTTAATTCACGAACCGGTTTAAAAAAAAAAAATCAAAATGGCAGCGATTTTGAAATGGAGAGCCCTGTTTTCAATTTAAAGGAGGGACACCTGAGCATTCTGTGTTAACAATTTAAGAAAGTTCCGTCAACGTAAGGAATATTTATAAGCATATTTTAATGTTTTCCGTTATTTTGTGCCTGAGGAATATTCGATTATGGCATGTGTAGCTTATATAAAAATTCATTTAAGTAGTTATCGCCTGAAATTTCGTTTCAATTTCGGTTCGCTGAAATTATTTTAAGTAAAAAGCATTAAAAACTATTTACAGACAAAAAAAACATGAACTGAACTTTTATTGACCATGGTAACATTTATTTCTTGTATGTTTATTTTTTCCGATAGTCGTTTGTTGGCTTTTCTGCTAAACACTCTTACTAAATAATATCTATGAAATATCGAAAAATAAAGAAACAAAAACAGTTTAGAAAAATAATGAAGCTTTACTTACTTTAGTAAAATAATCCGAAACAGGAAAATGGAATATTAAAAAAGTAAACACGTAATTACTTTAGTTTTTTTAAAGCACAGAATCAATATAAATATGAATAAGAAGAAAATGGCGCCCTTTTCAAGCAGAACAGCTTCGTTTCAGTTTTACAGTATTGAACGGTGTAGTATTACTCCGTCGGATTCAAGGTTGTACTATTGTAATGTAAAGAACACGCAGAAAGGGTTGTAATCAACTGGATTCCTTCTAGTACACTAACAAAAAAAAGCTTAAACAGATATAAAAATAAAAAGGTTATGTAAATGTTTTTAAAAAGACATATAATCACATGAGCAGGATTTTTTCCTTCTTTTGACACGATAACAAGTAACGTTCTTATTTTTTATTATTTATCTATTTATCTATTTTCGAAAGAGTGCCACGTGCAAGTGGAGAAGGAAAACAGCAGAGTTATGCAAAATTTGTGTCGAGAATTGTCTAAAGTTCCGACTTTTTTTAGCTTTTACTTTAATAAAAACGTGAATTTATGAGGTGAATTTATTCGACACAATATGATTCAACTCAAAAAAATAAATAAAAGCTAACGTGAATTAGGATTAAAGTTAAGGTGTTATTGTGGACCCTCACCCCTTTTAAAAAACCTTGTTAAACTTTGTGATATATTTACACTCTATGGGGATCAGGCGCGAACGAACACCCAATAATTTTATTATACCATATTTCTTCAAACTGAAACATAATTATCAAAGTATACTTACGCAAATAGATATGAAAAGTCTTTGTTAAAGTTTGTGCCATATTTCCATGGAGTACAGGCGCGAATGCAGACCCCACAATTTTATTATACCATCCCTATCAAAGTTGAAACATACTTATCAAAGTATTATTATGTGCATCTATATCAAAAACCCTTGTGAATGGGTTTATTTTGCATTTTTATTTCCATATTTTGGGGACCAGGCGCGAACGCAGACCCCACAATTTTCATGAACCGCCGTTCTGCCAGATCAGACATACTCATTCCTGATCCTCGATACATCTTCTATCATTATATGTAATCAGTTTTTAAAATAGTCAGCCATATAGGAGTCTATTCGTGACCACACACATACACACACAGACGTTCAGTTTCATATTATATATATATATATATATATATATATATATATATATATATATATATATATATATATATATACTTTGCCAGGATGCGATATAGGTCAAATATTTTCGCTTGTTTTCTTTTCCATATAAGGGAAATAGTTTCCATAATGTTTTATTGTTAAAGTATTTTTTATTCAATAAGTCTGAAGAAAGACTGTTCTTGTGAAAATTTTCAAACGACATAATGTTTGGATTTGTCTGAATAGTCTTGAAACAATTGTAACTAACTATGAAATACACTATTTGTTGCTATCAACCCATTCTTTTAAGTCTTGGTTTCTGTTTAAATAATATATATATATATATATATATATATATATATATATATATATATATATATATATATATATATATATATCGTTGTCATCGTTGGCAGAACTCAGATATCAGTATGCATTTTTGCTCATTAGAGTTGAGCTAGACCCAGCTACAAAATATTTTTGGTAATCCAAGAAGATAACTTGCAGCAGTCACTTCTGAGTATTTTTTAAATTTTAAAACAAGGAAATGATTTGCAACGATTTTAAGTAAACTGAACTCATCAATTATATATATATATATATATATATATATATATATATATATATATATATATATATTATATATGTATATATATATATATAATTTGGGGGAATTTCATCGTTATTGGATGCACGTGAGATCACCTTTTTCTTCACCATATTCCCTCTGCTTCACTTTTTGTTATCAAGTAAGATCTCTGCCTTACTTGGAGTTTCATTAAATAATGTTTTTGTGTGATGATATTAGGCTCTGTTCAATTCAGGAAAACATGAAATGCAAGGCACACTCGCATGCACATCCATATACATATACATATACACACCCACACATAAATCAGAACCGACACATTAAAACACACACACGTGCGCGCATACAACCACACACAGACATAACACCCCTATCTCTAATACAACACAATGAACAATACCAACCCTACCTAACCTCGAAACCAACGACACTAGGAAACACCTAGAACCATAGTATATCTGTTCCAACACCTCGCTCCCTCCTCAGTCAGGGGAGGAGAACCCCCTCATGACTGAAACAACTATCATCCCTTCTATCATCCCCCGCCCATACCTATACCCCCTCCAATTGCCCCCCTCCTCTGGGGAACAAAATCTTCCCCACACTAGGAACCGATCCTGGGTCTCGCCATACCCATATGGGGAGACAAATAAATAGAAACATTAAAAAATCCCCTATACATATTTTAAATACACCCCTCTTTCTAAACAAACATAATATAAGGAATACCCGAAAAGACTAAAACGAAAAATCACAATACTAAAATCCAAGAATCCAAAAAATAAATATCAAAATAGAATGAAAGCACCCCTACCCTTATTTCAGAAGAGCTGGTCCCCCCTCCTCACACATATACATTAGTAACCTCGGGTCACAGTCACCTTCCTAAGAAAGCAAATAACCTCATAATACTATAAAACAGTATACACATTCTCAAACCAATAAAAGCAAACACACACACGCACACACACGCACACACACGCACACACACACGCACTCACACACACACACAAACACACACACACACACACCCTACCCCACCCTAAAGGAAAAGAAAAAAACACTAGCAGAAAGAGAGAGTGACTACAGCCAAGTCAGCGGTCTGGACAAGCCCAATAAAAGAGTAATAAAAAATGAACATGCCAATGAATAAACACTTACAAGCCTCCACCCCTTGGAAACACTTCAAATGAACTTCGAAAATTGCCATTTTTACATCTCCAACACATTTGAAAACAGTTTCTGACGAGGACGCTTCACAGAACGCCTGAAACGCGCATAAAAACGATTTCAATAACTTAAAAACATTATTACAATGATCCAAACATAATTCTCAATGAAAAACCAAGACACGGAATAATAAAATAATGTTAAAAAATACACATTGTTGGTGACTACTCCCTTATTTATATATATATATATATATATATATATATATATATATATATATATATATATATATATATATATATGATGAGCCCAAATGAGAATGAAACTCGAGTTTGGACTTCCGGTTTGTTGGCTATCTGTGCTCTTGTGAGTTGCGAAGGTATCTGGCTTTGGAAATAATTATATATTCTCTCACACTCTGCTATAGTTGATTGCTTACTAGTTTAGCGTGTCGTGATGGCATCGTCCTTACGAGTATAAAATTCCTACTTGTGAGACGTCGGCTTGGGTTCGGTATGAGGTAGGTTCATTCCACTGTTAGGTCTATATCGCGGGTTGCTTGATCTATGTAAGTTAATAAGCATCTTTGTGTCTTTGGCGTGTTTGCTCAGTTAGTAGACTGCTTGCCTGGTATGCAAGAGGTTCGGGTTTCAAATCCTGAGTTCGGTTGTGTCTCACTGATGAGCCAAAATGAGGGCGAAACTCTTGTCTTGTTGGCTTCCTTGGCTTTTGGGAGCTGCGACGGTGTATATAGTAGGGAAGTGGCGCCCGGTTAAGCCCGGGCATAAAATACGCTTAAATATGATAATTTAATTTGTCCAGATTGCGTATATATTATTATAGAGTCGGGGTTTTTTTTCCAAAAAAAAAAAAAAAGTATTTGGGTGCCATCAGTTAGAATCGAAACCGAAAGCAAAACTGTAGCATTCAAAGCTGGTGACGTTACCACTGTACCAACATGACACGTAAATGAACTGATTAAACATAAACTAAGATGAATGTACAAAATGTATAGAGATTTTTTCAATTTTGACGTCTTGTTGACCCCTTAAAACTATTTTAATCAGCTAAAGACCCATAAAAGAACGGTTCATAAAAATTTAATCATCACCACACCCCTTGTTCGGTATGAAGAAGGTTAATTTCATTGGCGGATCTACAGGGTGGCCGAAAAGTCCCAGGACACTATACATGTATTTTTAATAAAACACAGTATTTTTTAATGAAATACACAGAAAACATATATATTCAACAAAAAAAGAGAACTTTATTAGAAACAAAGCAGAAAACAACTAGAGTAATTTAGTGGTCTAGGGGATCAGTATGTTGGCCCTCGTTGTTCTTGCACAATTCCATTCGCCTCCAGGTTCTTTGTGCCATTTTTTTTTTAGAGAATTCCTTGATACGCTAGCAAAAGCTGCAATAATCGCATGCTTTAGCTGATCAATGGTTTCAATGAAATAAATTGTTTTAACAACATTAGAATATTAAAATCAATCATATTTAACAGCATTAAAATATTAAAAATAGAGTGTTTAAGGTGATTAACGAGGCGCAACTTAGTGTCGCACACAATTCAGGTGTCACCATTCGCTGCGGCCAATATGTGCTTGAGATGCAGGTTCAGGAAGGTATCTTGTAGCAGGTACACGATTACATGCAGTACCGTGTATTGACTAACCGCCACGCGAGTTTATTCGGAGGTGCATCTTTCCTCAGTGAATTAAACGCACCCCCAGATATAAACCTTGAACCTACACTTGAAATGAGACGGACAAAATTAGCCCTACAATACTATACAAAACTTGCATCTAACACTTTGAGCCCTATATACCAGAGTGTCTCTCACCCCAAACACCAAATCCTATTCCAAAAAAAGGAAAAAGCAATCAAGCCTTATGGTCTCCGTATGAAAGAAATAAAAGACGAAGCCAAAATTAACATCTCGCAAATCCACAAAGCTTCTACACTCAAACATCCACCCTGGCTTTCCAAAACTGCTGTAAACCCACCCGAACATCCAAAACACTCTCCTATACTATTAGATCTCTCTAAACATCCCAAATTACTAAGACATCCAAGAAAAAAAATGAACTTATTTGGCCTTAAATGACCATGCAGCTGTTGATAGGCCAATAAACTGAACAAACAAACAAACAAAAAGATATAAACCTGTGTGAACTCCTACGCTTATGACTGCAAACTTATGTTTTTCTTTGGTTATTAAACTGCAACTGCAAATTTATCAATCAATCAACCAATATATGTGTGTACGTGTGTGTGTGTACTTGTGTGTGTACGTGTGTGTGCTTTTGTGAATGTGTACGCACCAGTACGTGAATATACGTTTTTTATTGTATTTTTTAGCGATAACTATATTAATAGCATTCATAGCTTTTGGAAAGTTGCCTCACAATTCTTAGGGGAACTAATTTGTATAAATAATAAAAGTGACTTCAGGAAAATCTACAACAGTGTAGTAAATAATGGGCAATTAACAATTCCCCCACTAACCAACAATCACGAGGTTGTTTGCTCAGCAACTGAGAAGGCTAACATGCTTGCCAGTCGGTTTGCCTCAAACTCCATACTGGACCCTTCCAACCACTCCCGACCTGAATTTCCTATGCGGACAGACGCCACGCTAGACGACCTGAAAATCACCCCTGCTCAGGTGCATGCTATCATAAAAAACCTTGACACTTCAAAAGCATGTGGACCCGATCTCATCCCAGCTGTGCTATTAAAAAAGTGCTCAGCCGAAGTAGCTCCAGTTCTCTCCAAACTCTACAACAAATGCCTTAATGAATCTTGCTTTCCGGGCTGTTGGAAAACTGCTTCTATGGTACCAGTATTCAAGAATTCTGGCGAAAGAACTGACCCATCAAATTATCGCCCCATAAGCCTCCTCCCACTTTTTGCCAAAATCACAACTTCCCCAACTGTACTGACATGCAGAAGTTCAAGTGAAACGTGAACCAACATCTTGCTGCCCAAATCCCTACATAGTACCCCAGTAGTTGTTTCCCCTGGTAGTATCCCCCTACACCAAAGTGGCAGTGTTCCTTGTTTGGGGTGAAAATGAAATTTAAAAAAATTATCACTATAAATTAAAACTAATATATCACGACATAAATTGATACGCAGTAAATTAGAAAATAATACTGCTAGTCTTTTTTTTTTCCATAATGAATAACGCACCCGACTACAGACTCGGTGATTGTGCGTTCGAATATTCTTATAGTTATCCACGCTTATAAGTCGTGGTGACGGCGAAACTCCTGTCTATGGATAACTATTTTGTCTATAAATTAGAAAAAAAAAAACAGTAGGCCCAGGTGAAACGTAAATAAATTCCGCAGAAACTTACACGTTTATTCCTAATGGCTGGAAATACTTGATGCTTCACCAAGGCTATCAAGGGTATCTTTTATCATGACGCCATCCTTAAATGGGTAGACTACCACGGCTTAAGAGATGCCCATCTACCCTCGAGGCCAGGCTCAACGTTGCTTAACTTCAGTGATCTGGCGAGAACCGGTGTGTCATATACGGCATAAATATAAATATCTGTTTATTTTTTAAATAATGCGTTGTTTTGGCTTCAAACGTATCTAATACATATTTATTTTATTCAAACTTAACCAGCGCTTCTACCAAGGAACACAAACCCTAACGTGAATTCCGTGTGACCAACGCACCGTTCCGACATTTGAAAAGACTACCGTAAAAACACCAAACGGACTTCTACTGATTCTATGTCCAAAAATAACATGGCAATAAAAAGAAAGACAGACATACTGATGAGTAAGTGTAATTTCAAAATATATTTATAAATTTTAATATAAATTTCAAACAAAATAAATATCTGTTTATTTTGTAATAACGCGTTGTTTTGGCTTCAAACGTATCTAATATATATATATATATATATATATATATATATATATATATATATAAATTGTTTATATGGGATAACTTATAGAATATTACTGCCAGTAATATTTTGTAAACCTTACAATCTCACGTTTCCATAACAACCTTACAATCTCACGTTTCCATAACAACTGATTGTTAAATAAAAACTATCCTGAAGAATACACACACACACACACACACACACACACACACATATATATATATATATATATATATATATATATATATATATGATATTATTATTATTATTATTATTATTATTATTATTATTATTATTGGCTAACATGGAGCTTTCACACAAGCCAGCAAACGATCTGATTGGAGACCTGCGGTGTTCTCTGGGAGCTGAGTGACAAGAAGTCTCCACAGACGTCCAGCTCTCTCCTCCTCCTTCTCCTCCTCCTCCTTCGATAGCATTTGCAAATAAATTTGCATCATCGCAACAGCCTCTTACCATTGATTTCGCGCTGGCAGTGGCCATTGGTTTATACTGGAATTTGAGTGGCACTAAGCCTCCCCAAGATCACAGTTCTCTTTGCACTTGTCCAGCGGAGGTCTGTCCAGTGCTCCCTCCTCGGTCTTTCCATCCTCCTTGACCTTTCTCGGCTATTTCTATAAAGTAGGAAATATATGCATAAAATGCACTCGAGTGCTTGAACACTTTCTTTAAATGCTTAAGCACAAAAGGTGGAGCTATTCACATTTCTCCTATTTTAAAGTTTCTATCTATCTCTCTCTCTCTCTCTCTCTCTCTCTCTCTCTCTCTCAATCTCAATCTCCCTCTCTCACACACACTCACTCTCTGTGTGCATGTGTTTGTAATTACCCTCGTACATATTTCTTTCTTCCGTTTATATTATTGTTGTATTTATTCTAAGAAAAAAATCGGGAAAAAACATTAAAGCGCAATTATTTGTTCTTATTTATTTATTTATTTATTTATTGTGCTATAAGAAAATAACGGTACTTCGCTTAGGTTGACTTTTATAACGGAAAAGAGGCTGATAAAGTGTCGCCATTAACCGGAAACGCTCGTTTGCGATGGCACGCTCGCATAGATGCCAGCCATTTTGAACGACGCATGCGCATACTAACATTTTGTTGAGCTTCATTCTAAACGTTCTTTTTTTTTCTTTTCTTATCGTCTATTTATTATTTCAACTTAGTTTATTTGTATTTTCAGTCTATGATTTATTGGTGTATCTAATTTTCTCGTTCTCTCGTTTCTATCCGTTTAAACAGGTCTCTACCGTCCTATCAATTTATATCTCTCTTTTTTTATGTCTGTTCTTACCTGGCTATCTATTTTTTTTTTTTTTTTTACCTACCCACGTATTTGATACTTGCCTATATGTATCTCTACAGACGGCTGTTTCGCCGTACCATTGATCTTCGCTATACCAAGACGAGACAAGTGGTTTCACGTAGATACTATATATTAGACTTTCAACCGTGTTCCTTGGCCTTCGGGCCAGGATCACAGATCATATGTGGGGGCAACCCCACATATAAGACCTTGGTCAATGTAGGGGCAACCCTTCATACCAATTGTCACTATCCAGCTCCCCTACTACCCAGGGAGTTGGTCCCCATTTTCCCTTCACTCCTCACATTAAAAATCGGCCTTGTGCCTAATTTGCTCGGCGAGGAAGCAAATAAATACTATCTGTTCCGGCAGATACTGCAAGCAAAGACTATATGTGGGGGTAACCCCAGACCTTGGTCAATGAAGGGGCAACCCTTCATACCAATTGTCATTATCCAGCCCCCCTACTCCCCGGGGATTTGGTCCCCATTTTCCCTTCACGCCTCACTTTAAAAATCGGCCTTGTGCCTAATTTGCTCAGTGGAGGAGCAAATAAATACCTCAAAGTGTAGTATCTGTTCCGGCAGATACTGCAAGCAAATACTATATGTGGGGGCGGCCCCACATATAAGACCTTGGTCAATGTAGGGGCAACCCTTCATACCAATTGTCACTATTCAGCTCCCCTACTCCCCGGAGAGTTGGTCCCCATTTCCCTTTCACTCCTCACATTAAAAATCGGCCTTGTGCCTAATTTGCTGGGTGGGGGAGCAAATAAATACCGTCTTCGGGGTCAAGACCAAAGTTTAGTATCTTTTCTTCAGATGCTGCACTTCAATTTCTTGTTCTCTTTCAGTGGAGGAGAAATCCTTCACGACTGAGACAATTTTTCTTTTTGTTCCTTTTCTCCACATTAAAAAACGACCCTGGTGTCTAACTCTGTCCCGTGCGGAGCCATTGTAAATAGGGACTGTTCAACACTAAATAATCATTTACTGTCTTCCTTATATATATATAGTTTTAAAAATAATAAGCGGAAGTTTCTCGAGAGCTCTTTCGGCTATCATCTCGTCAGGAGAAAATCGATAGCAAACAAAATAATATTGTGTATTGGCCAGCATTTGGTTGACAACCCGTGCTGTGCCGATAGATATAAAATAGATTGGTTCGAGGTGCTACATCGAGCGGACTCCAAAAACCACTTAAAGATTTTGGAGTCTGTCTCTATCGCGGTGCGTCAACCTTCTTTGTGCCGGCAAAAAGAAACATCAAACGCATTGTTTCTCTTTGGGGAACTTTGAATTTTTTCTCACGCTTTTTTTTTCTCCCTCGTTGTGCCAATATTTTAATCGTTTATATATATATATATATATATATATATATATATATATATATATATATATATATATATATATATATATATATATATATAAAGACTAGGATTAGGCTTCGAAATACCTTGGTGTAAAGAGTCCGCTCTATCAGCCAACTAAATGTTTGTATACCTTTATTAAATAAATGAACCATTCGATATTAACCAATATATAGTTTTTGTGACTTCATTTTCCACTCTTATTGTTTCCTGCATAAGCTTCATTGAAATTTGTTGAGCTTTATGTTATCCCAGTTAGTTTCCTCTTATAGAATTGAATTTACACTCTTCTCCATACTCTCTAAGCTACACACACACACACACACACATATATATATATATATATATATATATATATATATATATATATATATATATATATATATATATATATATTCAAGCAAATATTATTAAATACAACGGAGACATTTTTTCTTGTAATTCTTTTTTTTAATTTTTCAATTTTTCGTATTGTCTTTTTTGTTTCAAAATCAAAAATATTAATAAAGGATCCATACATGCTGCTGTTACGAGCGCTTTCGATTCGTCCATGAATCATCATCAGGTGTTAAAAATACAGGATTGCGAAAATGAGAATTAAAAATGAAAACTAAAATATATATAGTCAGTGATGAGTTAAAATAAAAGTCGATTAAGAATAAAAGTCGATTAAAAATTCGAGTGTTAAAACCAGCAAGTTCGTAGACACTATGTACGAAGTCCGTCCAACACGGACTACGCAAGACATTTTAGAACGTTACTGCTTTTTTGAAATGCAATGTCATTTATATTAGGTTGAAGAGTTCTAATGTACGACGCTTCAAGAATCTTTAATTTTTTTACATTATTTTCCCGTTGTATAATTTTTGTGTTGTCAACGAGGACCTTTCTAACATTGGAGGGGGGACAGCTATGTTCTTTTTTTAAATGTTTGTAAATCGCGCTTGTGTCGTTAAGGTGCATAGTTATTCGCCGGGACAACGTTGTTGTTGTATGCCCAATGTATGTATTATTTTTGGAGTTACATTCTCCAATAGAGCATTTAAATTTATACACTACATTGGTTTGCTCCAACGTTTTTATCGCCGGTGAAGAGTTGTTTTTAACCACAAGGTTTTGTGTTCGAAATTTCCTATAATAGATAATAAATTTAATTTTAAAATTACTGTCAACAGGCGTCAAGTATCTTCGTATAATATTTTTTATTGCATTTTCTTCGATTCTGAAATTAGGCGTCATTTGATTTTGGTAAAATATATTAATGGGGTTTGCATTGCGGTGTTGGCTAACGTTAATATTCTGGTTATCGGAAGATTGTAGCATTTTTTTTATTTGTTCATCAACAATGTAATTGGGGAAATGATTATTGATGAGTACTTGTTTAATGTTTTTTATTTCAATTAGCAGTGCTTTTTTGTGGAGGATATCATTTTAGCGCGATTTAGTAAATTTTTTATTATGGCTATTTTGTACCTTTGTGGACACTCACTTTTAAAGTTCAGGAGGCTAGAGTTTATGCTAGTTGGTTTTTTATATACAGATGTATTACAAGTGTTATTAGACGTATCAATAAGGACATCAAGAAATGGAATTTTATTGTTATTATTTAACTCTACTGTGAATTTTAAAATTGAATTTTCTTGAAAGAGGTGCTGTAATTGGTGTATCTGTTCATTATTTTCAGCTAAAATGAGAATGTCATCCACGTAGCGTACATAAATTGGGGGTTTTATGTTGTTTTTAAATATTTTGTTCTCTAAGTCAGCCATGTAGAATTCACTTAGGGTTGGTCCGAGGACTGATCCCATTGCCACGCCGTCTATTTGAGTATAAATGTTACCATTGTGGTCATAGAAGGGTACTTCTGTAGTGCAAATTAGTAACAATTTTTTTAAAACTCTTTTGTTAATTTTAAGTGGGGGGAGTGATGGATTATTATAAATGTTCTTGATAATTATATCTATTGTTTCTACTACAGGTACATTTGTAAATAAACTTTCTACGTCAAGGGAAGAAATTATTTTGTTTTCTGGTTGCATTGATTTTAATATTTGTATTAGTTCGTGTGTGGACTTAACGCTATATTTACTAGGAATATATGGGCTGATAAGTTCGTTTAGTGTTTTTGTTAGGCGATAGATGGGAGTCGGAATTTGGGATATAATAGGTCGGAGAGGGAAATCAGGTTTATGTGTCTTGACTGTGCCATATAAGTAACCAGGTTTATAGTCTCCAATTATTTTAGGGAGTTGATAATTGCCAATTTGTGCATTATTAGCTGTAATTAGTTTATTGACTTGCGTTTTAAGTGTATTAGTAGGATTCTTACTATTTTTTTTAAATTTCGTATTATCATTAATAATATTTTAAAGTTTTTCATCATAATCGGATTTATTGAGAATGACGAAAATATTGGATTTATCAGCTTTTTTTATAACTATATTAGGGTGGTTACGTATATATATATATATATATATATATATATATATATATATATATATTTACATATTTGGTTACGTATATATATATATATATATATATATATATATATATAGAGAGAGAGAGAGAGAGAGAGAGAGAGAGAGAGAGAGAGACTTATATGTAATATACTGTCGAACTGGACCTTGAAACAATTGTAATATAAAATGAAATATATATATATATATATATATATATATATATATATATATATATATATATAAAGACTAGGATATATATATATATATATAAAGACTAGGATAAAAACTTATACACCTTTTTACATTACACTTTATATAATAATTGTGTCGTGTTCAATCATGTACGTAGATTAGTGTTTTTAGAAATAATAAAAAATACGTCCAAATAAAAAATGGGCGACTTTCTAAGAAAACGCCGGATCTATCAGGTGGAGACGTTAACCTCAATATCGTTTAAAAACCAACAACAAAAACTACGTAAATAGATAAACGATAAAAACTGAACAGTAAATTGTCTATGGCATCATAACGTAATGGGTTAGGGGCGCTGGGCTGAAATACATAAGGTCCGGGGTTCGTGTCTTATCAACGGTCAAGCTACACCCATGTACGTAGATTAATGCTCTAAAAAATAAAAAATAAATTGATTATATATATATATATATATATATATATATATAATTTAAAGGAGATTAGAATAATAGTCTAAAGAGCTAAGTGTATTTTAATGTAATAGTGAAATTACTAGTTTAATTAAAATACAGGAAATGCTCGTTGTAATTTAGATATATAATAAGCTCGATAGTTAAATGTCCTAGAGCTAATTCAATATTAAATAATGTGATTTATAATTTAAAAATTTTTAAAAAATTTTTAAATTAAAAATCAAAATTTAATTAAATCAAAAATCAGTTTCATAAGAAGGAACAACACTTTGTTGACTTTGTTTTGATTTAATTAAATTTTGATTTTTAATTTTTAAAAATTTTTTAAATTTTTAAATTATAAATCACATTATTTAATATATATATATATATATATATATATATATATATATATATATATATATATATATAGCTGAGTAGAATCGAATAAATTCAATTCTATCAGAAGAGACTTATCGGGATAATATAAAGCAGAAAATGAAGTCCCAAAAACTATATATTGGTGAATATAGAATGGTTAATTTATTTAATGAAGGTATACAAGCATTTAGTTGGCGGATAGAGGGGACTTTTTATATCAAGGCATTTCGAAGCTTAATGCTTCTCATCAGAATAGTAGAGAAGATGCTAGGTAATCTAGCTTGGGATTCATCAGGAACGAAATAAATCAATGAAATTATTGATAAATTATTATAACGGCAAGTTTATCAAAACAGTGAAGTATATAACAACAGAAAAAAAAGAAATATTGGGTTTGTATTACTGTACACATAGATTCGAAAAAGTTGTCAAAAAACAAATATATAACAAATAAATCTTATCAAAGGCAAGATAAATTACTTTTCTACCAAACTGGATATAATTTTCGTGTTTTTATTCAATTTAACATGTTTATTCAGCTCGAACAGCATACAGTGTTTACCGATATATTCGAAAGTTCAAAATGGCGGCCAACTCTCTCTTTAATACGGTAAGTTCGGAAACAGGTGTAATAAATAATAAAATAGATAAAATACTGTTAGAAATTCGCTCAATATATGTTACCGTGACATAACTTGACATATATTCGGTGGTTTTTAATAGTATTTTGTCTAGTTTATTATTTATAACACCTTTTCCCGAACTTACCATGTTAAAGAGAGAGTCGGCCGCCATTTTGAATTTTCCAATACATCGGTAAACACTGTATGCTTTTCGAGCTGAATAAACATGTTAAATTGAATAAAAACACGAAAATTACATCCAGTTTGGTAGAAAAGTAATTTATCTTGCCTTTGATAACATTTATTTGTTATATATTTGTTTTTTGACAACTTTTTCGAATCTATGTGTACAGTAATACAAACCCGAAATATTTTATATAGAATTTCACAAATCTGGAATCTATTGTAAAAATCGATATGATTTTTTATCCAAAATGTCTTCGAACTGCTTTCAGTCGATTAAATTTTTTTGCTGTATCGAAACTATATATGAGAAAAGCAGTGTTACTCACATTACAGTTTCCCCATCTTTTTGAAGGACAGGATTACGCTACCAGTTTTTATTACTTAATATTATATTTTCGATTTTTTATTTAGATATTTTCTATTTTAGATTTAGCTGGATTTAATGCGATTAAATTTTACCTAAAACAATTATTGTTATATACTGGGTGATATGGCTGTGACGTCTATTTTGTTAGCACCATCTATATTCTAACTATTTTTGAATATCTCGATAGATAGAGAGATAGTTCGTTTGTGCATATATGCATATGTTGTTGTAACTCCTCTAGTGAATGGTGGACCGCTGTTCATTTATCTATGAATAACGAGACGCTTTGTTATAAACCAATTTGATTTATTTAATAACAACATATACACATCATACGGCGGTGGAGGAGAGTGTGGCGGGGAGGGTGTGGTTGCGACCGTGACAGGCAGTTGAGCGTCGTCTGTCCTTCTCTCTGCTGTCACTCTCTCTGACTGTCTTGACTTGTTTATGATTGCTTTTTATGAATTTTCCTGTTAATCAATTTACGTAATCGACCCACATTCTGACCCTGTTGATGTTTGCATTTGGTCTTACTTGCGGCCGAATTACGTCATCTTATTTCCGAGTTTCATTTTTGTCGGTCATGGTTTAAGTTCATCCGAACTTTTCTCCATTCAACGTCTGACCCATAAACCGACTTGCGTCATAGGACCAGGTCATCCAATTCCAGTTCATTCGCCCCTCCCCTCTATTGTACATTATAACAAATGCACAAACGAATTCGTATAATCTGCTGTGAAAAAATTTGCTCTTCTACGGAGCTAGAAAATATCTGGCTTTGGTCAGTATCTTAGACGACTAAAAATCATTACATTCACTAGGTTTGCTTTATTGTTTTCTCATCTGGATTGATGTAGAAACAACTAGTCTATCATTTGTGACATGGCATCTTACCTAACAAGCCATGTACTCTCTATGAAACTCAATCCCATCTATACATGTGTGCATTCAAAGCGCATAAACGGAACGCACCTCGAATATCTTCCTGCAAATTTTCCGCTTCATTGTAAATATCCCCAATTAGCCTAACACACAATAAATCTCACACGTCCAATGTATTTCAAACAACTTTTTGATGTAACTTTTTTCCCCCAATTGTATCGAATTCTAAGATAAAGGAGGAGTGTATTATATAAAGTGTAATGGAAAAAGCAGTATAAGTTTTTACCCTAGGGAGGGGGAAGTTATTAATAGAGAGAGAAGTAATGTCGAATTCTAAGATAAAGGAGGAGTGTATTATATAAAGTGTAATGGAAAAAGGAGTATAAGTTTTTATTCTAGGGAGGGGGAAGTTATTAATAGAGAGAGAAGTAATGTTAAATTCTAAGATAAAGGAGGAGTGTATTATATAAAGTGTAATGGAAAAAGGAGTATAAGTTTTTATACTAGGGAGGGGGAAGTTATTAATAGAGAGAGAAGTAATGTCTAATTCTAAGATAAAGGAGGAGTGTATTATATAAAGTGTAATGGAAAAAGGAGTATAAGTTTTTATACTAGGGAGGGGGAAGTTATTAATAGAGAGAGAAGTAATGTCTAATTCTAAGATAAAGGAACAGTGTACTATATAAAGTGTAATGGAAAAACGAGTATGTGTTTTAAAATAGCTTAATAAAAATACATTTAGAGCTTCTCTTCCACTTTTCGGATTTTAATAATTTCAAAACGCACTGTATTTCCCTTGGATGGATGGATTGTTGTTATTTCTTCAGATGAGTTCAGGACATAATAGATTCATGACTCCAAAGTAGTGTTGATATAATAATTAAGTGATTGATTTTGCGCTATGAAATAGATACTGTCAAGAATTGAAAATATCAACTGAATTAAAGGAATAAATTATAAGATGGTCAACAACATGAACTTTGGAATATAGTCTTTTCTAATTTATTCAATATATTGCTCTGTAATTACATTGAGCTTCTTGAATAAGGATTAGTATATATTGTTTCACATATATATATATATATATATGTATATATATGTATACACACACATAGATATACACATGCATATATACATATATATACACACACATACAGGGGAGGTATAGGCGTGGATGAGAGGTGATGATCCTATTTTGTCCACATATAAGATGTATAGAATCTATACAGGTTTCTTTTGTCGACAGATGCAACTGAGATGACAACATCACTTTGAGACGGTGTATAATTTCAGGCGAAATAGTACGATGATGAATTAAGTAGGATTGGACAAAAGTAACGGTTATCCCAGCATTACTTATAAGAAGACTATGGTTATAGTGTGATGTTATTTCGAAAATATCGGCGAAAAAAACGACCCAGTTGAGGATGAAGGAATTCATATTCTGAAGCAATTTTTCGATATTTGTCGTCCGAAGAGTCGAGCTTCAAAACGATACCGATTTCGTGAAAACCCGTTACCTTTGTCGAAAGTTTTAGGCAGCCATACAAACATACACCCATACATGCATTTAAGCAGACAGGTGAGATTTATATTATAGACTATCGGGGGTACCCGGCGTTGCCCGGTGTTTAGAGGTGTGTGTGTGTGTGTGTGTGTGTGTGTGTGTGTGTGTGTGTGTGTGTGTGTGTGTGTGTGTGTGTGTGTGTGTGTGTGTGTGTGTGTGTGTGTGTGTGTGTGTGTGTGTGTGTGTGTGTGTGTGTGTGTGTGTGTGTGTGTGTGTGTGTGTGTGTGTGTGTGTGTGTGTGTGTGTGTGTGTGTGTGTGTGTGTGTGTGTGTGTGTGTGTGTGTGTGTGTGTGTGTGTGTGTGTGTGTGTGTGTGTGTGTGTGTGTGTGTGTGTGTGTGTGTGTGTGTGTGTGTGTGTGTGTGTGTGTGTGTGTGTGTGTGTGTGTGTGTGTGTGTGTGTGTGTGTGTGTGTGTGTGTGTGTGTGTGTGTGTGTGTGTGTGTGTGTGTGTGTGTGTGTGTGTGTGTGTGTGTGTGTGTGTGTGTGTGTGTGTGTGTGTGTGTGTGTGTGTGTGTGTGTGTGTGTGTGTGTGTGTGTGTGTGTGTGTGTGTGTGTGTGTGTGTGTGTGTGTGTGTGTGTGTGTGTGTGTGTGTGTGTGTGTGTGTGTGTGTGTGTGTGTGTGTGTGTGTGTGTGTGTGTGTGTGTGTGTGTGTGTGTGTGTGTGTGTGTGTGTGTGTGTGTGTGTGTGTGTGTGTGTGTGTGTGTGTGTGTGTGTGTGTGTGTGTGTGTGTGTGTGTGTGTGTGTGTGTGTGTGTGTGTGTGTGTGTGTGTGTGTGTGTGTGTGTGTGTGTGTGTGTGTGTGTGTGTGTGTGTGTGTGTGTGTGTGTGTGTGTGTGTGTGTGTGTGTGTGTGTGTGTGTGTGTGTGTGTGTGTGTGTGTGTGTGTGTGTGTGTGTGTGTGTGTGTGTGTGTGTGTGTGTGTGTGTGTGTGTGTGTGTGTGTGTGTGTGTGTGTGTGTGTGTGTGTGTGTGTGTGTGTGTGTGTGTGTGTGTGTGTGTGTGTGTGTGTGTGTGTGTGTGTGTGTGTGTGTGTGTGTGTGTGTGTGTGTGTGTGTGTGTGTGTGTGTGTGTGTGTGTGTGTGTGTGTGTGTGTGTGTGTGTGTGTGTGTGTGTGTGTGTGTGTGTGTGTGTGTGTGTGTGTGTGTGTGTGTGTGTGTGTGTGTGTGTGTGTGTGTGTGTGTGTGTGTGTGTGTGTGTGTGTGTGTGTGTGTGTGTGTGTGTGTGTGTGTGTGTGTGTGTGTGTGTGTGTGTGTGTGTGTGTGTGTGTGTGTGTGTGTGTGTGTGTGTGTGTGTGTGTGTGTGTGTGTGTGTGTGTGTGTGTGTGTGTGTGTGTGTGTGTGTGTGTGTGTGTGTGTGTGTGTGTGTGTGTGTGTGTGTGTGTGTGTGTGTGTGTGTGTGTGTGTGTGTGTGTGTGTGTGTGTGTGTGTGTGTGTGTGTGTGTGTGTGTGTGTGTGTGTGTGTGTGTGTGTGTGTGTGTGTGTGTGTGTGTGTGTGTGTGTGTGTGTGTGTGTGTGTGTGTGTGTGTGTGTGTGTGTGTGTGTGTGTGTGTGTGTGTGTGTGTGTGTGTGTGTGTGTGTGTGTGTGTGTGTGTGTGTGTGTGTGTGTGTGTGTGTGTGTGTGTGTGTGTGTGTGTGTGTGTGTGTGTGTGTGTGTGTGTGTGTGTGTGTGTGTGTGTGTGTGTGTGTGTGTGTGTGTGTGTGTGTGTGTGTGTGTGTGTGTGTGTGTGTGTGTGTGTGTGTGTGTGTGTGTGTGTGTGTGTGTGTGTGTGTGTGTGTGTGTGTGTGTGTGTGTGTGTGTGTGTGTGTGTGTGTGTGTGTGTGTGTGTGTGTGTGTGTGTGTGTGTGTGTGTGTGTGTGTGTGTGTGTGTGTGTGTGTGTGTGTGTGTGTGTGTGTGTGTGTGTGTGTGTGTGTGTGTGTGTGTGTGTGTGTGTGTGTGTGTGTGTGTGTGTGTGTGTGTGTGTGTGTGTGTGTGTGTGTGTGTGTGTGTGTGTGTGTGTGTGTGTGTGTGTGTGTGTGTGTGTGTGTGTGTGTGTGTGTGTGTGTGTGTGTGTGTGTGTGTGTGTGTGTGTGTGTGTGTGTGTGTGTGTGTGTGTGTGTGTGTGTGTGTGTGTGTGTGTGTGTGTGTGTGTGTGTGTGTGTGTGTGTGTGTGTGTGTGTGTGTGTGTGTGTGTGTGTGTGTGTGTGTGTGTGTGTGTGTGTGTGTGTGTGTGTGTGTGTGTGTGTGTGTGTGTGTGTGTGTGTGTGTGTGTGTGTGTGTGTGTGTGTGTGTGTGTGTGTGTGTGTGTGTGTGTGTGTGTGTGTGTGTGTGTGTGTGTGTGTGTGTGTGTGTGTGTGTGTGTGTGTGTGTGTGTGTGTGTGTGTGTGTGTGTGTGTGTGTGTGTGTGTGTGTGTGTGTGTGTGTGTGTGTGTGTGTGTGTGTGTGTGTGTGTGTGTGTGTGTGTGTGTGTGTGTGTGTGTGTGTGTGTGTGTGTGTGTGTGTGTGTGTGTGTGTGTGTGTGTGTGTGTGTGTGTGTGTGTGTGTGTGTGTGTGTGTGTGTGTGTGTGTGTGTGTGTGTGTGTGTGTGTGTGTGTGTGTGTGTGTGTGTGTGTGTGTGTGTGTGTGTGTGTGTGTGTGTGTGTGTGTGTGTGTGTGTGTGTGTGT
The DNA here is from genome assembly GCF_053919585.1 of Euprymna scolopes. Lineage (NCBI taxonomy): Eukaryota > Metazoa > Mollusca > Cephalopoda > Sepiida > Sepiolidae > Euprymna > Euprymna scolopes. The sequence goes on along the minus strand of NC_136527.1, from coordinate 105,917,859 downwards.
GTGTGTGTGTGTGTGTGTGTGTGTGTGTGTGTGTGTGTGTGTGTGTGTGTGTGTGTGTGTGTGTGTGTGTGTGTGTGTGTGTGTGTGTGTGTGTGTGTGTGTGTGTGTGTGTGTGTGTGTGTGTGTGTGTGTGTGTGTGTGTGTGTGTGTGTGTGTGTGTGTGTGTGTGTGTGTGTGTGTGTGTGTGTGTGTGTGTGTGTGTGTGTGTGTGTGTGTGTGTGTGTGTGTGTGTGTGTGTGTGTGTGTGTGTGTGTGTGTGTGTGTGTGTGTGTGTGTGTGTGTGTGTGTGTGTGTGTGTGTGTGTGTGTGTGTGTGTGTGTGTGTGTGTGTGTGTGTGTGTGTGTGTGTGTGTGTGTGTGTGTGTGTGTGTGTGTGTGTGTGTGTGTGTGTGTGTGTGTGTGTGTGTGTGTGTGTGTGTGTGTGTGTGTGTGTGTGTGTGTGTGTGTGTGTGTGTGTGTGTGTGTGTGTGTGTGTGTGTGCTAGGAAGCCTCCCGGCATTTCCCGTTCGTAAAATACGTTTTAATATATTTGATTAATACAGATTTCGTATTATTTATATAGTAATGATTTTAAAAATTTAAAAAAAAAAAAAACTCATCCACCACCGAGAATCGAAACCAAAACCTAAGCTTACGATTTACGTTTTCCGGTGTAAAACGTCTGAACCTTACAGGCACATATTTTGTGTCTCATGCACTACTCCTGTTGGTATAAGAGACGCCTTAAATAAGTTTTAAGACTGTTTTTTGTATCGGCACTTTTATTGAAATTACACACACGAAACTCTAGTCCACTTCGAAGCAGTCTCCTCCAGTTATAACGCACTTGTTGTACCGTTCTAAAAACTTAAGTCGCTAACATAGAACCCGACGATTAAACACATTTTAAAGACCAAGAAGCAACTCGGAAAGTTGTACTGAATTCTACAAGATTTGGAAGGATTGGTTCTACGAACCACCAACTCTCATTTCGCCGCACCAATAATTGTGTAGGGAAAATTGTGGTTTTCCATTAAAGCGTCTGCGCATATGTGCGTCATGCGGGGTCAAGCTGCCGGGAGCAGGGAGGAAAGAACTAAAATAGCGGCACCCCCAGCTTTTATAAGTGGGCAGTCCTTCAACGTAGTGGAAAGTCTCGCAGGCAGTGTACAAAATCTCGCCAGTCGGATACATAAAAAGAGGCCTTGGAAAGAACGGGAGCGATCGGTGACGAGAATCCTTGGAGACTGTTTTTGCGTGTGATTGACCTTATGTGAGTGTGTCGATGACCCTCGTAACAACGTCTTCTATCCCATCAATTGTATCATAACGACAACCTCTAAGGTTTTCCTTGAGCTTAGGGAATAACTAAAAGTCACAGGGAGCAAGGTCTGGACTATATAGTGAAGATGAAGAACTGTCTTGATGCCCATCTTGAGACAAACTTCACGCAAATCTTCTGCATCTTCAGTTCCTTGCAAATAATTGTGTGTACAGTTTATCGTGAAATATTGGAAAGGGGGGACCAGAGATTGGAGCTCAGACGAGCACTTGCTATGGAAATAACGATAAAACAACGACAGGCTAGCAACATCTCTTCTGTGGGAGAGAGGTTGCAGGGAATAGAAAAGGGCACTCCCCACTAAGCCACAAAATCTATTTTGTACTCTGTCAAGGCAGGATAGGCTGTTTTTAGCAGCTTCTGCCCAGATGTGGAAGCAGTACTCCATCCTTGGACGTACCTGGCTCTTATATAGATAGAGAATTGCATCAGCAATGAGATATCTTCTGGAGCGATAGAAAGATCCTACCATTTTTCCAGTGACATTGGCAACAGACTTGATGATCAGGAGTAAAGGTCAAGCCCCAAACTTATCAAAACATGGAGCCTCCCCTAGATGAGAGCCATCCATTTCAATTGATGCCAGATGAGGATCAGAGCGTTGATGATGTAAAGATAGGAGCTTGGTTTTAGATGCATTAAAAGTAACCAGCCACCTCTTTCCGCCAGTTCCCACACTGACATCAAACTGTGCACTTATTGTCTCTATAGACACATGACGGTCTTTATCTATGAAATTCTTTATTTGGCCAATCAACTCTGGTGTTATGACTTCCTTACTCCTCCCACGCTTCTTCTTACTCCTTTATATACTCCCTTCCTTCCTTGAATCTCTTATGCCACTCAAAACCTTATGCTCAATTGATGCAAGATAGTCCAAAAGCAGTCTGAAGCATTCCATGCGTTTTAGTTGCATTTTTTCCAAGTTTAAAACAGAATTTTATTGCATATCGTTCTTCTAAAGTGTCCTGACGTCCAGATTGCATTTTTGAAATTCGCCAGCTGTGACAGTAAGGCTTTAGTGGGGTGTATTCCAATTCCTCCTGTAGCTGCTCATTCGAAGCTGAAGTGATAAAAATTGGTCAGTCATCTCAGAGATGTATAGCTATAACATACTGAATTTTCAAGGGTTCATTACAATTTTAAATGCCTGTACAAAAACAGTCTGGAAACTTACACTGGTTTACAAAAATAAAGGCAAGACAGTGTAAGTAAAACCTGGAATATCAGGTTGTTTTGTTTCGTTTTAACAATGGAAAGAGCATAAAATGGAGAGAAAAGAAAGAAAGAAGGAAAGACCGAAAGGAAAGATTATGAAGGAAGTTTTGTAAGAAATAGCTTTACAAAAGTGAAATATCGTGTAGACTGAAAACATAGGAAAGTAGTCCCCCCACCACCATCACCACAACAAAAGAAAAAGAAAATGTGACGATGTTAAACATGCCGTAGCGTAAATCGCAGTATAGCGTTTAGTTTGTGTTTATGTTTATGGAAAGAAAGATAAACACAGGGAAGTACCCCCACCACCATCACCCATAAAGCAAAAAGACAACGGAAGGTAAGAAAGAAAGAAAGAAAGGAAAAAAGCACGTAAGGAAAGAGCGAAACGGAAGTTGTGTTTGTGTAAGTAAGTTTGGTGCGTTTCACGTAAATGTCAATTCAGGTTTTCATTAAACTCTAACCACGCGGGTTATAACGAAATCGAAGTAATGTAATTGTGAATTCAATTCCAGGTAACGGATTGTGTTCTGTTTGAATCTAATTTTATTATAATAAATGCTTTATAAATTGTGTTTATGTTTTATCCTAACCAATGGCAAAGTAAGCGTGGTTCGTTTCAGCGTAAGTCCAGTCCAGTTTTTAGATAAATTCTAACCGGTGGTCGGTTGTAAATGTCTCCTGTGAACGGTCTGGAACGGTGTAAGTGAGTGGCGGTGGTAGGATGAATCTGTTAGAGAGAGTTTACTTTACTACTTCCATTAAATGTAACCGATTTTTACAGTGGACTCTCACCAGACAGAATATAGGAAACTCTGATCAGCGAGATACTGGATATGTAATAACCCTATAACATACGGCAGATGTCGTGATTCAGTTTGTGAATGATACGGCTGCACCAAATGTATACAGGTGCAGTCCTATAAACGTCAAAGTCGGAGGGGAAAAAATGAGTTCATTTTATTTATATAATAATAAAATAATAATAATAATAATAATATAAATAATAATAATAATAATAAATAAATAATAATAATATAATAATAATATAATAATAATATAATAATAAATATATATATATATAAGAATAAGAAGATAAGATAAGAAGAGAAGAAGAAGAAGAAGAAGAAGATAGAAGATAGATAGATAGATAGATAGAATAGATAGATAGAAGATAGAAGAAGATAGATAGAAGATAGATAGAAGAATAGATAGAAGATAGAAGAAGATAGAAGAAGATAGATAGATAGATAGATAGATAGATAGATAGAAGATAGAAAGAGAAGAAGAGAAGATAAAATATAAATATTATCTATGTAAAATTAAGTCATTTTAAAGCAATATACTGATAAACCTGAATTATGAAGCTAGGAACCAAAGAATTTAAAAACATATTAAACACCAACGATGAATAATTTTAAAAGTGAAAACCATCGATAAACAATTTTAAGAATGAAAACAAACGATAAAATACAAAACATTGAAGTCAAACAAATAATTTAAATACAAACAAACAATAAAATTTACAAGTGCAGAAATATATTTTTTAAAATTTTATTTAGAGAAAAATCATATGGGTTGAATGTTATTTTTTTGGAACTTTAGAAATTATTCGGACTAATGTTCTCATCTTGCTTGTTTATTTCACAAACGATTTATCATCGAATCTTTACTTCTCCTTTATTACATCCTCAGGCCGAAAATGATGTTCACATACCTAAAAACATAATTAAAGAAAATATTCATACCATAATGTAAACTATTGTTAAAATCTAAGAAAAGACAGTAAACAAACATTTGCAATAATAATCACAGTGTAGTATCTGTTCTGATGCTACACTTCATTTGTTCTGTCCTCAGTCAGTGGAGGAGAAATCCTTCATGACCGAGACAATTTTTATTTTATTTTTGTTCCTATCCAGAATGCCCCTTTTTGGGGAGCTAAATTTTCCCACATTAAAACCCGACCTTGTGTCTAACTGTGCCCTCGTGGGGAGGCAAGTAAATAAATTTAAAAAAAATATTTTTAACAAATATTCTCATGTAAAAATTATTTGTTTATAATTCTAAAAAGAATCAATTTTAATATATAACGCTCAGTCACGGCTAATTTCATTAATAGCTGCGTGGTGAATAATTTTCAAACCGACTTTAGAAAAAAATATAGAACTTTCGGATTTGTTTTACTGTACACATAGATTCGAAAAAGTTGTCACAAAACAAATATAGAATAAATAAATGTTATCAAAGGCAAGATAAGTTACTTTTCTACCTCTCTGGATATGTTTTTAGTGTTTTTATTTAATGTAACATGTTTATTCAGCTCGATGTATTGGAAAATTTTAAATGGCAGCCAACTCTCTCTTTGAGGCGGTAAGTTTGGGAAAATGAGTTATAAATAAAATACAGACAAAATACTGTTAGAAACTCACTCAATATATGTGACCGTGACATAGGCTGACATATATTCGGCGGGTTTTTAACAGTATTCTGACTGTTGTTTTTATTTATAACACATTTTCCCAAACTTACCGTCTCCGAGAGAGAGTCGGCCGCTATTTTGAATTTTCCAATACATCGGTAAACATGTTACATTAAATATAAAAACTAAAAACATATCCAGTTTGGTAGGAAAGTAATTTATCTTGCCTTTGATAACATTTATTTGTTCTATATTTGTTTTGTGACATCTTTTTCGAACCTATGTGTACAGTAAAACAAACCCGAACTTTCAAATATTTGGGCATACTCAATTAAAGGTTTTATTTATTATTAACCAAAGATTTTGACAAATATTCTCATATAAAAATTATATGTTTATAATTCTAAAAAGAAACAATCAATTTTAATATATAACGCTCAGTCACGGCTAATTTCATTAAGCCACGTGGTGAATAATTTTCAAACCGACTTTAGAAAAAAATATAGAACTTTCAAATATTTGGACATACTCAATGAAAGATTTTATTTATTATTAAAAAGACATTTTGACAATTATCCTCATGTAAAAATTATTTGTTTTATAATTTTAAAACCTAAAATAAAATTAAATTGAATTTTCAATCTTCCTGATAGAGTTTTTAACCTTATAAGAAAATAAACAATTAAAGATATCAACATAATATTTGCTGTATTAGCAATAAATAGCATTGTTTCTGTAATTTATATTAACAATGTTATCAAACGTTATGAAAGTACTTTAATTTATATTAAGAATGTTATCAAACGTTATGAAAGTACTTTAATTTATATTAACAATGTTATCAAACGTTATGAAAGTACTTTAATTTATATTAACAATGTTATCAAAACGTTATGAAAGTATTTTAATTTATATTAACAATGTTATCAAACGTTATGAAAGTATTTAATTTATATCAACAATGTTATCAAACGTTATGAAAGTACTTTAATTTATATTAACAATGTTATCAAATGTTATGAAAGTACTTTAATTTATATTAACAATGTTATCAAACTTTATGAAAGTACTTTAATTTATATTAACAATGTTATCAAACTTTATGAAAGTACTTTAATTTATATTAACAATGTTATCAAACGTTATGAAAGTACTTTAATTTATATTAACAATGTTATCAAACGTTATGAAAGTACTTTAATTTATATTAACAATGTTATCAAACGTTATGAAAGTACTTTAATTTATATTAACAATGTTATCAAACGTTATGAAAGTATTTAATTTATATTAACAATGTTATCAAATGTTATGAAAGTACTTTAATTTATATTAACAATGTTATCAAACTTTATGAAAGTACTTTAATTTATATTAACAATGTTATCAAACGTTATGAAAGTACTTTAATTTATATTAACAATGTTATCAAACGTTATGAAAGTACTTGAATACAGTTCTAATTAAATACACGTTTAATTATTAACAAATACTATCACTTACTTTACTATATTTGGTTGGAATAAAATTTTCACTTCTAATGGCACTTATCCAAATTGAGAATATGTATTTACTTTGACGGCTTTTAGATAATTTCCCCGGCAATTTGTTACAACGCAAGAATACACGATGTTAGACAGCAAACTGAAAACTAGACGAAACTGCTGCTGATAGCCTAGATTATATCCCTACAAGTGAAACTGATAGTGACGTCACGCTGTCATGTGTATCGGCCTTCATTGCTCTCGGTAGCCGTGCCCTAACCTTAATCCTAACCCTAACCAAACCCTAACCCCAACCCTAACCCTAACCCCAACACAAAACCGAACCCTAACCCTAACCTAACCCTAACCATAACCCTACCCATAACCCTAACCCCAATACTAACCCTAACGATAAACCCAACCCTAACACTAAAACTAAGTCTAACCCTAACCCAACCCTAACCCTAACTCTAACCTAACCCTAAACCTAACCCTAACCTAACCCTAACCCTAACCATAACACTAACCTAACCCTAATCCTAACCTAAACCCTAACCCTAACCTAACCCTAACCATAACACTAACCTAACCCTAATCCTAACCTAAACCCTAACCCTAACTCTAACCCTAGCCTTACCACAACACTAACCCTAACCTTAAACCTAACCTCACACATGACCGTATGCCTAACCCCAACCGAAACCCTACCCTAATACAAACCCTAACCCTAACCCTAACCCTAACTCTAATCTAAGACTAACCCTAACCCTAACCTAACCCTAACCTAACCCTAACACCAACACTAACCCTTACCTAACCCTAATCCTAACCCTAACCCCAACACTAACCCTAACCCTAACACTAACCCCAAACCTAACCCTAACCCTAGCACTAACCCTAACTTTACCCTAACCCTAACCCTAACCAAACTCTAACACTTACCCTAACTATAACCTAACCCTAACCTAACCCTAACCCTTACTCTAACCTTAACCTAACGCTAACGCTAACCCTAACCCTAGCCTAACCCTAACATAACCCTAACCCTAACCTCAACCCTAACCCTAACCCTAACCTAAGCCTAACCCTAACCCTAACCCTAACTCTAACCTAACCCTAACCCTAAACTAACCCTAACCCCAACCCTAACCCTAGCCCTAACCATAACCCTTACACTAACCCTAACCCTAACCCCAACCCTGACGCTAAACCTCCCCCCCAACCGTAACCGAACCCTAACTCTAACACTAACCCTATGTATGAGCTAATTGTGCCCTCGTGGGGAGGCAATTAAATAAATTTAAAAATTTATTTTTGATAAATATTCTCATGTAAAAATTATTTGTTTATAATTCTAAAAAGAAACAATTTTAATATATAACGCTCAGTCACGGCTAATTTCATTAATAGCTGCATGGTGAATAATTTTCAAACCGACTTTAGGAAAAAAATAGAACTTTCGGATTTGTTTTACTGGGTGCCCGGAAAACTCGTCCCGGGAAAACTCGTCTCCGGAAAACCCGTACCCGGAAATCTCGTACCAAAACCCCTTCCCTTTTTATTAGGTAGGAAAACTGGTCCCTTATTGAATAAATATCGATTGAAAACACATTTTATTACCGTTCTTGAAGGAGATATTGTTTTTAAAAGAGACTATGCAATGCACCCCCATAATATTTTTAAAAATTACTTTTAACTTTTGCTTAAAAAAATAAACTTGATCACGGAGTCAAGATATGAAAAACGAAACCAAATATTTATTTTTTAAAAATACTCTAGTTTTAACACTACGAAACAAAAATAAAGAAAGAAAACACGCATTATCAAAGGAAGCAATTATTTTATTTAAAAGAATTAATTCAGTTTAAATAATTCTTGTGTTATTACAAAAAAAAACATGGTCTTATGTAATTTTGATACCGCGCTGAAATAATAACGTTATTATTTCGAAAGCCATTCTTAACATCCGGAGAGGCTATCGTTTAAAAGTAGGCACCGCCAAAACTGGGAGTGGGGCAGGTCAGTACTTTTTGACGGATCGTCTTTTTAAAAATCTACCAAAAATCAGGTAATTATCCGATCAATACGAAATTTTCAGCGATTATTAGGAGAAGAATGAACTTTATAACAGTGTACTTATTTTTCATAAACGATATTTATATATATATATTTTTTTGCTTACAAAACCCCCCTTGTTTTGAAGTGGGAACAAATATGCTTAAAATAATCATCTGAAACTGAACAAAACATATTGTGTTGTTGTAAGGGACAGAATTATAGATTAAAAAAAAAACTTGTTTGCATACCTTATTTTGACGTCTGAATATCAGAACTTCGATTGTGTTTAATTATCCCGCTTTTGAGTTTTGAAGTGTGAAATTCGGTGAATATGTTAAGTAAAATAATTAATTTAAGTTAAGCAAAAAAAAAAAAAAATTTTTTTTAATATTTATACGAAAAAAGCCATTTTAAAATTTTTGATAAATAAATTAACAATTTTTTTTTAGCGAGCCGAATAATGCATGACCATTATTAAACAGGGCATGCTTTGAATAATTGATACAAAAAAAAAATTCGATAAATATTGTGCCCTTTGTGTTAAAAATAGCATCATTTTTTTCGATCCCGTTTGAAAACGTTTGCCGCCTTTCGACTACGGTGGATCAAACGCGCTGAAATAATTTTTTTTTATTCTGCTTTAAATTGCCCCCCCCCCATTTTGGGGAGCCTGTCCCCCACACACATACGCATTAAAAACCAAACTCATACAAATGGTCACCCATCTGGTACTGGCCAGCCTCAGCTTAATAATACATTGAAATTTTCGTCACTGAAAAATAAGTTTTTTTGGCCTGTTTGGTCTTCCATAGTTTTCTCCTTATCAAACGCAAACGTAAACAGAGTCGCTCTAGACTCTACATCGACGCGAAATATCTGGTTACCTATATGAATAAGTGGAATTATTTGAAATTCAGGTACTTATATTATAATATTTTTGCATATTCTCTTAGAAAATCATCCTAAATCTTAGTTAGACAACAAATAAATAAATTAATTATTTCAAAAACCTTTTTTTTTAAATATATAAGTACGTTTTTTGTGCAAGACAAAAAATGTCAATTGTTAACTTTTTGGGAAAATTTAACATTTAAAATTTAATTAAAAATAGTAGAAAAAGTTTTACATTATTCTGTTTTCTATATGATAAAATTCAGGGTTTTATCTTTCTGGAAAAAAAAGTTACTCAGAAATAATGGATTTTAATAAATGTAATTTAGTTTTAAAAAACAACAACTTGATTTTGCGGCCATTTTTGGCGGTGCTTATTTAAAAGTCATTTCGGGGGCACTTGTGCAGTACTTAAAAATATACAAATCTATTTTCTTTTGGAAGTGGGGAGGCTCGTTTTAAAACTATATCTACCTCAGTATTTTCTTTAATTTTCGGACATTTTTTGTTAAAAATTATTTACTAAGTAATGTCGCGTCTGACATTACTTGTTATTTCTTTTTAATTAAATACACTCTTTAAAATAAGTTTAAACACCAAAAACTTACAAAGCTAGGTAGAAAACGAAAACTTAGAAAAATTAAGTTAATTTTTTTTAAAACAATAAACATGTAAAAATATTTTTTTAAATATTATGGGATGTGCATTATTACCTAAAAATATATAAATTTATTTTCTTTTTTTTTGGGGGGTGGGGAGGCTGATTTTAAAACTATATCTACCTTAATATTTTCTTTAATTTTCTATTTTTGAGCAATTATCCTCCTAAGACGTGACGTGATCCTCTTATGTCAGACATTTTTTGTTCATAAGTAACACTCGACATTACCTTTTTTAACTAAACTCTTTAACATAAGTTGAAAGACCAAAAACTTTCAAAGCTAGGTAGAAAACGAAAACTTAGAAAAATTAATTAAATTTTTTTTTTAAAACAACAGTAAACAAGTAAAAATATTTTTAAAAAATATTATGGGATGTGTATTCTCTTTTAAAGATAACATCTTCTTCAAGAACGATCATAAAATGTGTTTTCAATCGATATTTTTCCTACCTAGCAATCGGGGACGAGTTTTCCGGGTACGAGTTTTCCGGAGACGAGTTTTCCTAAATTCGTTTTACTGTACACATAGATTCGAAAAAGTTGTCACAAAACAAGTCCAACATAAACAAATTCTTGATGAACCGCCCAATTTACCAAATTTCCATTGCCAATGATTACTACGATATTATCCCATTGACTATTATACACTCAATAACCCTTATCCTCGAGTGGCTTCCGGGTCTTGATAAGCGATGTAAAAAAAAAAGCAGTTTCGAAGAATGTCACAGAAGATCATCCTTGCTGGAAATATGTGACACGGATTTCTTTTTTAAATACAAACATGTCTGGCACAATGACGTTGCTCCCATTTTGAGGGAGCTGGGAGCTTATACATTAATAACCCTTGTGCCTAACTTGTTCTGGACTAGTGTGGAGGCAAGCACACATTTCAGTGGGTACCCATTTTTAAAGATTGACACTGTCGGCACACGAAGATTGACAGCTGTTTATGAATTCAGTGCAAAATGAACGTTTAGCAATGTTGACATTATAAACTAGAAAGCTACTGACACCTGAAAGTATCCTGTACCTCTATAAGGCCACCATTCGCCCATGTATGGAGTATTGCTGTCACATTTGGGCTGGTGCATCTGCTACTAGTCTCTCGCTCCTAGACAAGGTTAAAAAAAGAGTCGCCAATCTGATAGGCCCTGAACTGGCATCTAAGCTTCAGCCTCTGTCCCATCGACGAAACGTTGCATCCCTCTGCCTGTTCTACAACTATTTTAATGGTGAATGCTCTGACGAACTACAGACACTTGTGACCCCACGACGTAGACACACTCGACAAACCCGACAGGCAGCTAAATCCCACCCCCACACAGTAGAGATCCCTAGATGTAAAAGATCTTTCTACTCCAGTAGTTTCTTCCCCAGAACCGCTAGACTCTGAAATTCCATTCCAAGTTCCTGCTTCCCTTACTGTACTGACATGCAGAAGTTCAAGTGCAACGTGCACCGACATCTTGCTGCCCAAATCCAAACATAGTGCCCCAGTCGTTGCTGCCCCTGATAGTAGCCCCCTACACCAAAGTGACAATGCGCCTTGTTTGGGGTGAAAATGTAATTAAAAAAAAAAAAATTGAAAAACAAAATATGGGCGATGAAACATCTCTCTCTCTTTCACTCCCTTTCTCTCTCTCTTTCTCTCTCTCTCTCTCTCTCTCTCTATCTATCTATCTTTCTTCATTAAAAGAGTGTACACAACAGATGTAGATAGCAGTTTGGCTGAACGTGTCGGGTTTCAATGGGTATGCTCCGCCAGTGTTAAATGTAAAATAAATTGTATATTTTTTATTAAAATGCATTTGTTCGCTATTTCTATAGAAGCGCTACATTTCAGCATATGGTACCTGCCATCTCCGGTCGACAATGAAAATGCTGCCTGTAACGACGCAATGAAGACTGAAGAAGCGACCCTTGCCATAACCCTAACCATAACCCTTACCCTAACCCTAAACCCAACCCTAACCGTAACCCTGACCCTAACCTTTACCCTAACCCTGACCCTAACCTAACCTTAACCCTAAGCCACACCTAACCCTAACCCTAAGCCCAACCTAAACCTAACCCTAACCTAACCCTAACCCTAAACCCAACCCTAACCCTGACCATGCCCAACCTAACTCTTACCCTAACCCTAAACCTAAGCCCAACCTAAACCTAACCCTAACCTAACCCTAACCCTAAACCCAACCCTAACCCTAACCCAAAACCCAACCCTAACCCTAACCCTGACCATGCCCAACCTAACCCTAACCCTAACCCTAACCTAAGCCCAACCTAAACCTAACCCTAACCTAACCCTAACCCTAAACTCAACCCTAACCCTAACCCTAAACCCAACCCTAACCCTAACCCTAAACCCAAGCCTAACCCTAACCCTGACCATGCCCAACCTAACGCTAACCCTAAACCTAAACCTAAGCCTAAACCCTAACCCTAACTCTTGCCAGCCGGTTATAGCCGACGACACCTCAACTTGTTGCTATTCTATGTGCCTATCGAGGAGTTGATTTCCATCAACCAAGTAACACACCCCGGGAACGATAGGGTCATACATCACATAATAAGCCTCCTCTTCTATCCCAATACATTTGTCAAGATTTAATTTCTACGCAAGCGTCTCTCTGTGGATAAATATAAATGTATATTTTTAGATGAGGGTTGATAATTATTATTTTTTTATTATTATTTGGATTGTTTGGATTATATTTCCTCATTTTGTGTGTTTTCTCACACCGTTTCTGTCGACCGTCTTCAGGTGCATTTATACTGGATGTTATTGATGAATGGTAAAAAGAGGTTTGTTTTAGTTTTTTTTTTTTTTAGTTTTTTTTTTAGTTTTTGTTTTTTAATTTTTTTTGTTGTTTTTTTTTTTTGCTTCCCCAACGAGCATATCCATTAGAAATTTAAACCGCAAATATCGCCAAGTCTATACATTTTTTTTATTATATTTTTAATATGTTCGTTCAGGAAACAAAAACAATTTTTTTTTTTCACCATTCACCAATAACATCCAGTGTGAATGCACCCGAAGATGGTCGGGGGTTACATCGGCTGAAACGTTGTGAGAAAATACATGAAGGGCTTGCATTTTGTAGTTTCCAACCTTTTCTGACATCTATAATATAAAAGCGACAATGTGTGTTAGTGTGTAAGGGGCGTTCGGTGGAGGGGTTCACACATTCTAAAAACCTTTTATATGCTCCCTAGATTATAATATCTACGATTTACGAAAGGAGGTTATGTCTATCTTTTATTTGAGCGACAGTTACACGCTATTTTTGTGGTATTTCCTGGTCTCCGCATGTTTGTTTGGCTGCTTCGTATAAAAAAGCGAAACTGAAATCAGAACAAACGTGTCTCCCTGACAGTCGTCGCAGGGACGTCCAGAAAGTAATGAGCTTTGATCAATGTGGGCAAACCCCGTCATATCAGACAATTACTATTCACTTGGACCCCCCTCTTTTTATGGGGAGATGGTTTTCCCCAACATCTTGGGGAAACAAAACAAAAAAGGCCGTAAATGACAAAGTTCTCTCTAATTCTCTCTTCTCTGATCTTGAGCACGTGGTACAATGAGGGAAGAGGTGGCTGATCACTTTTAATGCATCCAAAACCAAGCTTCTATCTTTACATCATCAACGCTCTGATTCCCATCTGGCATCAATTGAAATGGATGGCTCTCGTCTTGGGGAGGCTCCATGTTTTGACAAGCTTCTGGGTTTGACCTTTACTCCTCATCTGAAATGAAACACGTACATCAAATCTGTTGCCAGGGACGCTGAGAAAATGGTGGCATCCTTCTACCGCTCCAGAAGATATCTCACTACTGATGCAATTCTCTATCTGTATAAAATCCAAGTACGTCCAAGGATGGAGTACTGCTGCCACATCTGGGCAGGAGCTGCTAAAAACAGCCTATCCTGCCTTGACAGAGTACAAAATAGACTTCGTGATTTAGTGGGGGATGCCCTTTTCTCTTCCCTGCAACCTCTCTCCCACAGAAGAGACGTTGCGAGCCTGTCTTTGTTTTATCGCTATTTCCATGGCAGGTGCTCGTCTGAGCTCCAATCCCTCGTCCCTCCTCGCCAATCTTTCACGAGAAACACCCGTCTGGCTGAAACTACTGTCAACAATTGTCCCCACTCTTTATCTGTGCCTAAATCAAAACGTAGATTCCATGAGCAAAGCTTCTTTCTTAGAACTGCATGTCAGTGGAACTCTCTGCCGCTTGCCTGTTTCCCACCTGACTACAACTTGGACGTCTTCAAGTCTAGCATAAACAAAGTCCTATCAAACCGCCCCCTTAAGTAAGACACTTTGTCAAAAACCCCAATACTAATAATTACTACAATACTATCTCATTGATTACTGTGCACGCAATAACACTTATCCCTGAGTGGCCTTCGGGCCTTGATAAGTGGTGACCTCCATGTAAAAAAAAAGATGGCGTGCAGCCAAAGTCAAGTGCGTAATTTCATTCCCTATGGCGTGATGTTTGACCTCTTTAAATTTACGCACCTGTCACGCAACTTTTTAATCGTTTAATTTCAACCATTCTGAATTCCGCTGCCATCATAGCATTGCAGTAAGTTATCAGACTATTCACCTCAAGGCTTAAGTTCTGAAGAGATGTGTTAACGTCGAAATGTTGGTCGATCCGTATAGACTCTTTCTAATGTTTATATATACGGCATAATCATGTTGACACACCAGTTCCCGTCAGATCACCGTAGTTAAACAACGTTTAGCCTGGTCATTACTAAAATGGGTTGTTACATATATGTCTGACTGGTTATCATCTAGCTATAGAAATGGACAGTTATTTCATTTATGAATGAATACGAGACACTTTGTTTATAATAAAAACTTTGTTTATTTTACTATATTCGCTTCAACAAAATGACGGCGGTGGGGTTAGTATCAGAAGGTGGGTCGCAACATGTGTCAATCTGTGTTGCGCTTCTGTCTGTCTGTCTGTCTGACTGTTGCTTTGTTTTGCTCTCTTCTTTTTATTGGTATCACTTCGACCTGTTAACCTATTTTCTCGCCAGCGTGTTTATTGCACTTTTGCTGGTTTTTGGTCTGACCCATGACCGACTGACGTCATGGATACAGGTCGCTCCAAATCCCGGGATTTCCATTGTTTATTTTTGTTTGCCTGGATATAGCTTAGGTCACCTTTCCTGGGACCGACATATGATTCTTTTCCTGCTTGCCCGGATGCAGCCTAGGTCACCTTTCCTGGAATGAGCCATTGTTCTTTTTATCGTCTGGGATTTCCATTGTGTTCTTTCCGCTTGCCTGGATACAGTTCGCCCGCACCTCTCCTTAACAGGGTGACCAATTTGGGAATTCCAGGCGCTGTATGTAGGAAGATGTAGACACCTCCCTGCAAGAGTTGCCAAAAAAAAACTAACGTCGTCATCTCCCCTAAAGGGGATATACATGCAACTGGAGACCGCTTCTGAATTTCATACTCCCATGAAACTTCCTCCTTTGGAGGAAGTCAGATAAACCCGAATAGGGTTAATGCCGACTGACATACATAATGTTTATATAATCTCTATATAAATAAAATGAACTCATTTTTTCCCTTCTGATTTTGACATTAATAGGATTAAAAATCAAGATATTTCATGCAAATATAATATGCACAAACGGCAGAACAATATCTGAGGTGTGTTATAGGCTTATTATTTCTCAAATTCCTCGATAATCTTAGATTTCTATACTTTTTCTGTTGAGAAGTCACGGCCAAAATCGGTTAAGATCAATGGAAGTGGTAAAATATTTTCTCTCTAATAAATTCCTCCTCCCCCTGCCACCACTTAACACCGTTTGGGGATCGTTCACAAGGAACAGTTGAGAAGAGAACACCGGTTTGGCTTCGTAGTTCTTTCATGTGAAGTTATTTAAAATCACTAAACTAAGCTGCAGTGCTCTGTGGCGTAGTGGTTAGCGTGCTGGACAATTCACATTATATTTTCACGTTCGCGCCGACCTACCGTAGTCGTTTTTTTTTTGTTTTGTTTTTCCTAAACAACTGGAATGGACTTTTCTTGGTGGCCGAACTGTTAACGTTGCAAATGTTTTTTGTTTTTTTTCACACTTTATTTTCCTACTTTTACTCATGACTCCGGGTTTGATCCTTCCTACTTATCTACCATAACATTTTTTAAAACTCCCCCCCCGTCCCGGAAACAAACACTCGGGCAACGCCGGGTACCCCCGCTAGTTATATTCATAAAATCTCCATCAGTTTTTAGAAGGCTTGTACACTAGTGTCGAAATTAAAAAATGGCAGACTAAAAAGAAAATTATATTTTTAAACGGGAAAAAGAAAACGTTATTTCAAACTTTAAGCTGCACATCCTGTTTAATGCTATTATGCAAATGATGAACTCCTCTATTGCTGGCATACGACAACTGAAAAGCTAAATGATCCTTCCCCACTGGTTGCGAAGATTAAGGAAACAGTTTTGAAGAATGTTACGGAAGATATTCCTTGCTGTAAGTACGTGACACGGCCATTGAAAGGAAATCTCGCAGATTCTATCAGATTTTTTTTCAACAATACAAACATTACGCGTATTGCGGTTAACCGTATTCTGAACACCAAGAAGTTGAAACACCTAAAAAAAATGTAACTCCTTCATAAGTGGTTAACGAGCTGGGCCGTCTAATCGCATGAAGAATAAATGACATGGTTTATAAGATTAAATTCCAGCTGCCAATTTATTTATTTGTTGTTGTTTTTTTGTTTGTTTTTTTTGTTTTTTTTTTGTTTATTTTTGCCTATTTTCTTTTGGATAAGTTCAATTATGATGAGTTTAATCTCGTAAGAGTCCCGAGGTGACATAATAATGTCGAAACGTTGGTTGATCCAAGTAGATGCTTTTTAATGTGTATATAAATTGATGTACAAAAATTATATATATATATATATATATATATATATATATATATATATATATATATATATATATATATACTAGCAGGGGTGCCCGGCGTTGCTCGGGTGTTTGGAGGTGTACGCTGTGCAAAAAAGCAAAAAAACAAAAAAAAATGGTTAATTTTTTAAAACTTTGACCCCTATTATGACCCCTTAAAATTTATAGTTTCGGGCTCAAATCACTTTATTAAGTTAGATCCAGGTTCAAGGAACCTATATCTAAAATTTCAAGTGTCTAGACCCAAAATTGTCGGAGAAGTTTGGTAGAGTTCTTAAAGGTCAAATCGTTGAAATTTTTCCCTTTTAACAGCCAAATTTCTGGCTGACACCCGTCACATCGATTTTCCCAAATCTCAGTACCCGGTATTTCAAATTTCGAGTTTATAGACTAAAAATTGACAGAGTTATTGCGTAGGGAAATGTACACAGACAGACAGACACACAGACACACAGACACACAGACACACAGACAGACAGACAGACAGACACGTTCACTTTTATAGATATATATATATAATTATTTTTTATTATAATAATTAAATACCTACAGACACTAGTGTTTCATCCTGTCGGGAATCTTCAGTGCAGGGTGTCACGATTAAAACCAGTCGATAGATTCGAAGCCGGAAACACGAGCCATCTCTGGCTCGATTAGCAAAGACCGTATCCAATCGACTACCATCAACCGCAAGAAATGTTGTTGAATTTAAACATTTTAATTTTAAATGTTTTTAACGTCTGTCACAGTGATCTAATCGATGATCTATGCATAAGAACTAAATTGAATGACTTAATTCAACTGAAATTGCTCAACGGTAAAAATATATATATAAGCAGGCCACCAGGCATTGCCCGATCGTAGAGTATGCTTAAATATGATATGTTTATTTATACAGATTTCGTATTAATTATTATATTATATTAGAAGTTTTATTTACTTTTTAAATAAATAGAGAAAAAGGGGTTTTAATATGAATATCAATACACAAAAAATTATAGGAGTATGGATAATTATTTTAAAATATTATATATTTTAATAAGTAAATGTTGTGTCTGCACAAATAATTAACAAGAACACGGAAGTAAAGGTATACAATAATATATTAGGAAGAAAAGTTATATACATATTTACATGCCTTCAGATATACTTCAGTTGGAGATATTCCGGCAGGTGGCGTGTTGCATGTCTTACTGGAGGCAGCATAAGCGTCTTGCCTATTTGACGGTCGTTGCCGGACTTCCCCGATATTGGTGATTGATACCTTTATATATCTCACTCACCCGCCTATGTTAATTAGTAGGCGTCTCCACAACAGTAAATAAGAATGTAAATCTATATATATATATATATATATATATATATATATATATAAAAGTAAAATTGTCTCTGTGTTTGTCTGTGTGTGCATATCTCCCTACCAAACTACTCTGTCAATTTTCAATCTACAGACTCGAGATTTGACATAAGGGTATTGAGATTTGGGAAAATCCTTTACTTAGTTTTCAGCCAGAAATTGGGGTCAAAGTTCAACGATTTGACATTTGAAAACGCTACCAAACCCCTCCGCCAATATTGGGTCTAAACACCTGAAATTTTAGATGTAGGTTACTTGGACATAGATGAAACCTTTTAACTTGATTTGAGTCCAAAACAATAAATATTAAGGAGTCAAAATTGGGATCAAAGTTTTGAAAAAAATTGACCTCTCAGTCAATTTTTTGTCTAAACATCTGAAATTTTACAAGCTTTTTGAATCAGTTTGAAATTTTGGCTACAAAATTACAAAATGCTGTAACTTTGCGGTCTCTAGCAAACATTTGGAATTTTACATGAAGGGTAGCGAGCTTTTTAATCAGTTTTTGGGTGAAGATTTGGCTGGCAAGATGTCACAGTTAAAAGAGTTGAACATTGCAGACACTAACAAACTCTTCTGTCCATTTTGTGTCTAAACACTTGAAATTTTAAATGTAGTTAAACTTTTAATATATATCTTCTCTATATAAATAAAATGAACTCATTTTTCCCGTCTGATTTTGACATTAATAGGATTAAAAATCAAGATATTTCATGCAAATATAATATGCACAAACGGCAGAACAATATCTGAGCTGTGTTATAGGCTTATTATTTCTCAAATTCCTCGATAATCTTAGATTTCTATACTTTTTCTGCTGAGAAGTCATGGCCAAAATCGGTTAAGATCAATGGAAGTGGTAAAATATTTTCTCTCTAATAAATTCCTCCTCCCCCTGCCACCACTTAACACCATTTGGGGATCGTTCACAAGGAACAGTTGAGAAGAAAACACCGGTTTGGCTTCGTAGTTCTTTCATGTGAAGTTATTTAAAATCACTAAACTCAATACGTAGGTAGAACTAGTTAGTACGTTATAAAATATATATGGAGATAAAGCTACACT
Organism: Euprymna scolopes; assembly: GCF_053919585.1. NCBI lineage: Eukaryota > Metazoa > Mollusca > Cephalopoda > Sepiida > Sepiolidae > Euprymna > Euprymna scolopes. The sequence continues at coordinate 105,898,424 of NC_136527.1, read as the reverse complement.
GAATATTTTGCGTTTCATCCACTTTAGGACTCTTCATGCGCCAATTTTGTGACTGTCTGTCGTTTTTATATATGCACCTTCTATTGAGATTTTAGTTAGCCAATCAGCTTTCTAGTATCCTATCAGCCAATGAACATGCACTTACCGGACAAAGGCCTATTTGACCTCTGGTTGACCTGTTCCTTTGTGTGTGCTCTATTTAGCCTGGATATCTAGTTTATTGACCTGTTTTAAATCTAGGTTAGGGTTTTTAAGGGGGGTTATGTTAGTTTATATATATATATATATATATATATATATATATATATATATATACGTACATACACACATATATATCCCAGTATACAACATACAACAAAAGTTTAAGATATTTTAAAAAATAGAGCAATATATAAGTTTAGTAGTTAAACTTTTTAGATTAAAATATTATGACATCCTTTTTTTCTATGACTCTTATTCAGCATTCAAATAAAATTTTCATTATATGTGCTGAACAGCAAAATTCTTGTTTATTCATAGCTGAACATTTTGCTAATTACATTTCATTTCCTCTGATGATATGAGCCATTATTGAAAATCCATGGATTAAGGAAATAAACACAAATTTTGTCTATATATTCCTTGTTTCAAACTATAAATTCTTGACTTAGATATATCTGTATATATCTTGATTTACAGAATTTAACTTTAATGATTAAACTCATATATATATATATATATATATATATATATATATATATATATATATATATATATATATATCCCAGTATACAACAATTTTAGGTCAAGAACAATAGAAATGCGTGTATTTTGCTTAAATTCAATCTTTTTTTAAGAAATCGCCACTTATCAAGGCCCAGATTTTAAGAAATCGCCACTTATCAAGGCCCAGATTTTAAGAAATCACCACTTATCAAGGCCCAGATTTTAAGAAATCGCCACTTATCAAGGCCCAGATTTTAAGAAATCACCACTTATCAAGGCCCAGATTTTAAGAAATAACCACTTATCAAGGCCCAGATTTTAAGAAATCACCACTTATCAAGGCCCAGATTTTAAGAAATCGACACTTATCAAGGCCCAGATTTTAAGAAATCGCCACTTATCAAGGCCCAGATTTTAAGAAATCGCCACTTATCAAGACCCAGATTTTAAGAAATCACCACTTATCAAGGCCCAGATTTTAAGAAATCGCCTCTTATCAAGGCCCAGATTTTTAGAAATTACCACTTATCAAGGCCCAGATTTTAAGAAATCACCGCTTATCAAGGCCCAGATGTTAAAGAGTGTACAGTTGTAAAAATATATATATAGTAATCGTTAGAAGTGTAAATTTGGTAAATATAAAGGGAACGGCTTATTAAGAACTTGTTTACATTGGACTTGAATTATTTTCTGTTTTTCTTTAACAAATTGTTATTGGACGTGACTATGTGAAAGGATTCCAGGGTGCACAAGTTATATATTTTTCTTTTTAGGAATGTATTTATTTTGTCTTACCTAGAATTGATATTTTTAGTTTATAATTAATCCTACAACTGACTAAATCCCTAACATATCTACATAAAGTAGTAGAAGGTTTATCTGGTTCTACATTCGAGTTTAGATTCTTCTTTTATTACACGTGTAAAGCGTCACGCGAAATATCAACAAATAGAGACCCTTTGCTATGCATTCCCGTCTATGGAACGCATTACGACGGAACTGCTTCTCAACAGATTACAACATAGTCGTATTTAAAGAAAAGAAGTAATTCTTTGCATTGGTAGTGGGAAGGTAAGTTTTGTAAATGTTTTACAGGGAGGTGAAGCTTGTCACGTGGTATGACCATCGATCTTAGAAACTTTAACCCAACCCTAACCCTAAACCTAACCCTAATCCTAACCCTTAATATAATCCTAAACCTTATCCTAACCCTAACCCTAACCCTAAACTGTACACTAACCTTGATCCTAACCCTTAACCTTAACCTAACCCTAACCCTAATCCATACCCTTATACTAAACCTAACCGTAAGCTCTAAAGCCTAAAACTAACCCTAATCCTTGCCCTAACACAAGACCTAACTGTAAAGCCTAACTCTAACCCCTAACCCTAACGCTAACCTTAACGGTCAGATCGAAATGAAGTGTTTATACTAGCAACGTTTTGCCCACACGCTTTAACCATCCATCTTAGAAATGATTGAGAATGATTATTGCCCAACTTCGGCAATCTGTCAGCGTCTCCCCCATAATTCAATAAATTTTGAGCGTAGGCCAATTCTCTTTTAATACTAGAAATTCAATTAAATCTTGGTCGGATGTATCGATTATACGAACTCATGATTAAAATCTGCCAACTAAGTGTCTTCTACAAGAGGTGATACATTGCTCCCCATCCTCCCCATCCTCCCCATCCTAAAATATGTGAACGCGTTTACAACAAAACTCAAGCTCAAACAAGGAGCACATCTATTCATTGGTCTCTTTATGAACGGTAATAAAACCCAAATAATTCTCTCTGGGACACATCAGCCACGTACAAACGTTTTTATCGACTCAAAAAGGAAATAGCTATAACAACATCAACTGCTTACGAAATTCCATAAACCAAGAAGACGGTATGAACTATGAGATTCAGTGCAGGATAGGTAAGGCTTCAGCGATACTGCAATCAGTTTTTCAAGATCTGCAGATACAAAAAAATTAACCCTCAGATCATAATTAAAATTTTATAACAGCAACGATAGGTTCATAAGAGTAGTGGTCGATGGACAAAAATCAGAGGCCTGTAGTATTAATGCTGGAGTCCCTCAAGGGTCAATCCTGGGCCCAACTCTCTTCCTGATCTACATCAATGACCTCCTTAAACACATACTTAAATCATTTGTTGACATCTATGCTGATGACACGACCATCTAGAGCAACACATCAAAGGCTGTAAATGACAAAGTTCTCTCTGATTCTCTCTCCTCTGATCTCGAGTGGTTCAGTGGGGGAAGTCGTGGCTGGTTACCTTTAATGCATCTAAAACCAAACTCCTATCTTTACATCATCAACGCTCTGATCCCCATCTGGCATCAATTGAAATGGATGGCTCTCGTCTAGGAGAAGCCCCGTGTTTTGACAAGCTTCTGGGTTTGTCCTTTACTCCTCATCTGAAATGGAACATGTACATCAAGTCTGTTGCCAAGGTCGCTGGAAAGATGGTGGGATCATTCTACCGTTCCAGAAGATATCTCACTACTGATGCAATTCTCTATCTATATAAAAGCCAAGTACGTCCAAGGATGGAATACTGCTGCCATATCTGGGCAGGAGCTGCTAAAAACAGCCTATCCTGCCTTGACAGAGTACAAAATAGACTTCGTGGCTTAGTGGGGGATGCCCTTTTCTCTACCCTGCAACCTCTCTCCCACAGAAGAGACGTTGCGAGCCTATCCTTGTTTTATCGCTATTTCCATGGCAGGTGTTCGTCTGAACTCCAATCTCTGGTCCCCCCTCGCCAATCTTTCACGAAAAACACCCGTCTAGCTGAATCCACTGTGAAAAATTTCCCCCACTCTATATCTGTGCCTAAATCAAAACGCAGATTCCATGAACAAAGCTTCTTTCTTAGAACTGCACGCCTTTGGAACTCTGTTCCGTCTGCCTGCTTCCCTCCGGACTACAACTTGGATGTCTTCAAGTCCAATGTTAACAAATTCCTAATGAACCGCCCCCTTAATTAAACACTTCATCAAATCATCACACTAACGTAATGTACTTGCAATAACCCTTATCCCTTAGTGGCTTCCGGGCCTTGATAAGTGGTGATCACTGTGTAAAAAAAAATATTCCTCTGGCCTTCGTCAGGTGGTAACTACGACGGATAGGAACTCAGAATCTCCTAACTGCATTCTCAGCAATCACTGCCTTCCATAGTTGTTGTCGTCTCACCACGTTTTGGATCAAGTAAACCTCTGGTCGGCTTTGGGTAGGATTGAAACCGCTATCTTCATACAATGCTCATCTGAAACCGTATAGATTCAACGTCTCTATCAATTGCGCCACGGGTTCCGAATGGCGATCAAGGTTGATATTATAAATCCACGTTTATTTATTATCTGATCTTCTATACTCCTGACGAAGGCCAGAGGTATAGTTGGCCGAAACGTCGTGAAAAACAACAACCAATAAAGATGAAAACAACAAATAAAGATGGGAATAATCGTCCGAAATAAAAATAAATTAATATATATAATGCTCATCTCAAAAATGAATTTCAATTAAGGAATAATATATACCAATCAATACGGACCCGACTATGGAAGATCAGATAATAAATAAACGTAGATATATAAGATCAAAAAATCCAACCTTGATCGCCCTTCAGGGCCTGTGGCGCAGTTAATAAAGACGTTGAATCTCTATGGTTCCAGATGGGCATTGTCAGAAGATAGCGGTTTCAATCGTACCCAAAGCCGGCCAGAGGTTTACTTGGCCAAAACGTGGTGAGACGACAACAACTACGGATGGCAGTGATTGCTGAGAATGCAGTTAGGAGATTCGAAGTTCCTATCCGTCGCGGTTACCACCTGACGAAGGCCAGAGGAATAGTTGGTCGAAACGTCGTGAAAAACAACAACCAATAAAGATGAAAACAACTAATAAAGATGAGAATAATAGTCAGAAATAAAAATAAATTAAAATATATATAATGCTCATCTCAAAAATGAATTCCAATTAAGGAATAATATATACACCAATAAAAATATTTGAAAATATATTTTTGATGAAATGTATTTTCAAATATTTGTACTGGTGTTTTGTTTTCTTAATTTCATTCATCCAGAGAAAGTCTCGAAATAAAGACGAAACGTTGCTGATCACAGAACTCGGTTTGTTCCCTTTTCATTTCGCTATTTTGTCGGAATACTATTTCTAATTTTTCTCATATATATATATATATATATATATATATATATATATATATATATATATGAGAAAGCACTATTTGAGAAAGCACTTAAGCTAGCGAAAAATGAAACTGACTTAACACAGTTGGAAATTGAAATTATAAAAATTGCCAGGAAAACCTTAATCAGATATAACGGTGAATTGTTGACTAGTAAAGATAGAGAGGGCAATTTTGACATCACAATGGGTGCCACAGACTCCTCGTCGGTTACTGACTTGGTTGGTCTTTACTTACTAAAGGAGATAGACAAGGAAAATTTCAGGTTTAAATGGGGGACTTTATAGGGATGACGCACTTTTCGTAGTTAATTCTAGCGATCGTGTAACGGAAAAATCAAGAAAAAACATCAGGAGTTTTTTAAGGAATTGAGATTAGAGAAAACAATTGACAGTAATTACAAGATAGTTAACTTTCTAGATATTATCCTCAACTTAAAAGATAACACACATGAACCATATCATAAACCCAACCAGAAAATATTCTACATAGATTACCGATCGAATCACCCGAAATGTATGAAGAAGGCGTTGATCCCCAACATTTCCAAAAGAGTTTCAGAACTTTCTAAGAATGAGAATTTTTTGATAAAAACAAGGAAAACTACAATGATGCCCTTATGTGATCGGGATACAACGGAAAAATTGAATATAATAGGACCAATAATAATAAGAACAACAAACCTAACTGCATGGCAATGAGAGCTAGAAAAAACAGTGATCAAAAGAATAAGAACGATGGGGGTAATAATAGCAGCAGAACAGGTAAGGATGAGGGTGGTACCATTAATAAGAGAAATAGACGCAAGAGACAGTATGGTTCAATCCACCATTCAGCGAGCATATAAAAAATAAGATACCAAGGAATTCTATAGAATAATAGATAAAAACTCCCCCCTGAGAATAAATTAAGCAAAATAATACATAGAAACTCGATAAAATTATCTTTCTCAACGTCTAGCAACTTAACTAACACTATAATCAGCTCCAACAATAGAAAAAATCAGCAAAATAAGGAAAAATAACGAACTAGCATCAAATGAAAGTATCTTAGACAAAAAATGTAATTGCAGAATACCTGGGAATTGTCCGTAGGGCGGGAAATGTTTAACCTCGAAAATAGTGTATAAATGCGAGATAAAAACTGGCAATACTAAGAAGATATATCTTGGGGCCACGAGGCCAGTGTTTAAGAATAGATATAGAAACCACGTAGTATCCTTTAAAAAAGAACCTGAGATAGAAACTAATAGAGATGGCGCTAACCATAGCAAGAATCAACATTAAAAATAAAAAGAGAAATACAACTGCATTAGGTGATTGGGTTAGGGAACTTAATAGAAATAATAAAGATTTTGAATCAAAATGGTCAGTAGTGGACAGGGAGGAAGTATAGCCCTGGGAAATCAAAAAAGATGCAATCTATGTTTATTGGAAACCTTTTACATAGTGAATTCCAAAGAGGAAATTTTGAATAAAAGACTTGATGCCATACAGGGATGTCTTCACAGGAATAGATTTCTGCTATCACGCCTTAAATGTAACTGAGGTATAACTTTTTACAACAATAAGGATACCCGGATGCAAGGATTAAATTCTAATGTAAAGTTAAATAGCTGGGAATGATGTAATCTAAATGAAGGATTCAAATCTAATAAGCAAATATAGGTTCTATTATTCTAAACTGGGTAAGAAATATAAATAAAGTATAAAGCTCATCTAAGAATGGAAATTTTTGTTCCATAACGGTGAGCATTTTTGTATTCAGTTGTAGCAGTATTGATGGTGAAATAAGTGATACCCTCTTCAAATCAATAAAACAACTTAACAATAAACTAGCAATTATTATTAAAAATTAAATTAGCAATTTGTAAACGGGAAATTAATTTAATTGTTTTTGTCATCTGATATATAAAGTTTGTAGAATCCGTCGGGTTAGGGTTAGGGTTAGGGTTAGGGTTTATTTATTTATTTACTTTACCCTCTGTTCTAAATGTTTTTACCCATAAATACAGGGGTAGACACCTTCTCATCGGTGTGAAAAACATTCGTAGCTATTTGGGTGGTTTTGCTGTCAGAATAATATTTAGAGGATATATACTATTTTGTTTAGATACCCAAGAATACAACACACGAATTATAATTCTGGCTTTGAAGACATGGGCAACCGAAGTTGCTATTGGATAAAAAACAGATACATGTTAAACTCATGGGTAAAAAAACAGTTTTTAAGATTAAAAATATAATTTATATTTTTAATTTGTTAAATAAGCTATCGTAGCAATTTCTGGATGTGTTTAATTAAATTAATTATTAAATCATAGATGTTTTCTAGTAATCACCAGACCGAAAACACCGAACGGCCGTAATTATCTCCATTTAGCTCTTATGGAACTAATATTAACTCTTTTCCAACAGAATTAACTAGTAGCAATTAACAACATAATTAGATTATCTCCCTTCGCAATTGTTTTTAGTAACGATATGGAAACATATTTAATTAGAATGATAATAAACTTTATAATATTAAATAATGATAAATAGATTAGAATCCTTTACTTGAAATGTTGTTTGAGGATTAATATATATATATATAATGCAGTCGTTTTATTTATTCTCATATTCAATTAAACATTAAACCTAAAATGGTCTTAATCTAAGTATTAAAACAATCGATAATCTGTAAACATTACTCGACACTAATAAGCAAATACGAAACTAAAATTAACCGTAACGTTAATGCAAGGTCATATTATAAATATAGAAATAAAAAATAAAAAAATTATTTTAAAATTAATTATGTGAAATAAAGAAATAGAGAAATCTAATTTAGGAATTCAACGAATGGGATATATAAAAAAAACATTTTAATGACTAAGAGTGTTTTGTAGAAACTTCTTATGACTTTATTTTTAAATAAAGATTCGAAAATTAGGTGATATATTAACATTTAAATGTGCTTTTCACGTAGGTTACCTCCAAAGTGTATGTTTTTCACATGCTTCTTTTTCCGTTAAGGGAATTTTTCTTTTTTTCTTTCCTTTAAACAATGTTCTATTGTGTTGAGATGCTTGTTTTTGTGAAAAATTTCAAACGCATACATCCGAAACATATCAAACATTTCTCGCCTTTGACCTTACATGTCCATCTTCTCCAGCACAGACTTTGCTTCTCCCCCTGACCACATGAAATATTTTTTCTTCTGATGCAAACCTGCACGCACTTCCTAATTTGCATATGTGCTTTTTCGACTGCTGCTGCTAATATCTTTGCAAGCCAGCTATTCTACAGCTCCTGCTGATATTTTCCCCACATGCCCATACGTGTTCTGTTACAGCTTAAGAGAAAATAAGGACTAATAAAGAACTGACTAGAGATAGTTTGGAAGTCAACTTCTAAAAGCCATCCTACAAATGTAAAACGAATATTAAACCAAATATGACACCAGTCTCCATTTCACCGAGAAAAATTATCCTTTTTCTTCCAATTTGTTTTTTTAGTCAAATAAACCTATCTTCAATGGCACTGTCTGATCACCTCTCTAAAAATTCAATTCAGATTAAAAAAGTACTTTCCTGAGTTTGTAAGATAAAATGAGTTCAATTTAACTAGAAAAATAAACTAAAATCTCTATATTAATAAAATTAAAACAATTTTTCCCTTGGCACTTTTGACATTATAGGATAAGTAAACACCTAGCACAACTTTTACTCTCACCATTTAGTTACTACTAAATAATGTTTGAAATTGTCTGGCATGGAAACAATTGGAACGTAAAATGAAATACACTTCTTGTTGCTATCAACACCTTTTTTGAAGTCTTGATTGTGCTTATACAGTATATTAGTGCTCAATTATGAAATATGATACTTTTTAACCTACTTTTTAAATCATCTCTTTTTTGCTTAAAACTTATTGGTATATGAAAATTTAATGGATTACACGAACTTAGCATATTACATATATATATATATATATATATATATATATATATATATATATATATATATATATATTTGGTAAAACTGGTAATTAGTAAAAACCTGAACAGAGTGCTCAATACTATTGCAGAGCAAATATGTGTTTTATTTTTTTATTACCGTTTTATCTGTTTGATTACATATGTTTCGGATGTTGGACCGTGTTTACTATCTAACAGCCTCATCAGACCTTACATAAATGGTTGTTAGTATTAGGAAGAAGTGTTTTAGAAGAAAAAAGAAGAAAAAGTGTTGGGGTAAGAGATAATAAGGGGGAGGGAGACGGGTATCGACAATATATATGTGTGTGTGCGTGTGTGCGCGCACGCGTGTGTGCGAGGATTAATTGCTATTTATATAGTTATTTTAATATCACCCTGTATATATATATATATATATATATAGTATATATATATATATATATATATATATATATATATATATATATACAGGGTGTCCTAATAAAGTGTATACACCGTTTAAATGACCATAAAACAAACATTTATTATAAGAAAGAAAAGTTTCACTGATTGGATCGAAAACGTTCCTAATTAATTCAGTTTGTATGCTGACACATCTTATTTCAATGGTTGCTTTCAACTCATTCATTGTAGGTTTAAAATAGGCCAGGACGCTCCCTACTAAAATAGCACAATCAAAGGAATGGGTGAACCGGAGGTCACCTGGGGCCTTTGTCCTGTAAGTGCCTGCGCATTGGCTGATTAGGAAGGGTGCGGTAGAAACTAGAAAGCTGATTGGCTAACAAAAAACTCAATAGAACGTGCGTATATAAAAACGCGAGACAATCACAAAATTCTCGCATAAGCCGGATGAATCCTAGCGTGGATGAAATGTGGATTATTCTGTATAGCTTAATCGGCATATATATTTTATACCTTACTACTATATATATACATATATATATATATATATATATATATATATATATATATATATAGGAAACAATAAGATTGGAAAATGAAGACACAAAACTATATGTTGGTGAATATAGAATGGTTCATTTATTAAATAAACGTATGCAAACATTTAGTATATCTTATTATAAGCTCCAATGAAATTTGTTGGGCTGTATGTTATCCCGATAATAGAATTGAATTTACTGTATTCTCTAACTCTCTTAGCTATTTATATATATATATACATATATATGTATATACTAAACTCAAATAACCTTGTAACGAGTGATGTAACCTACTTTCCGGTTTACGACATAAACATTAACCCAGAACAACGTAAAAAAATAAACACAAATCGCTTCTTCTGCAGATTATGACCTACGCACTGAAATATTAACGTTATTATTTCGAAATTATTATTTAACATGGGAAGAGTGGGGGTGTTTTGCAACTATTCTTTATTACAACTATACTGTCGGTATTTTCTTACAACTAAGCAACTTTAACCCGTTGACAAACATAAGAACACTTGTAGTAAAGCCAAGACTACTACTACTACTACTACTACTACTACTCTCTATCCGTCCCTTTCCCTTCCTCCCTTCCTTCTTTTTTTGTTTACATTTCTAGATACAAAATAGTCGTATGCGAACGGTGAATTTGTTGTCACATTTACTAATCTGTTTCGATATTAGTTTTATTTTATTTTATTTATTTAGTTTTTTTTTTTGCTTCAGGTTTTATCATTTATTTTTATTTTTTTAGATTTTAAGTTTCTATAACTTGGTTGAAGGAGTCCAATATTGGTTCTTCATTCTTATATTTCTCATCGGAAGGTTCATGTGCGTTTTTGCTGCTAAATGACGTTTGTCAGCTTTTGATTCATAGGAAAATCATGTTTAATTTCCGATTTTTGAGCGATTATTCGGAAAAATGGGTAACTTTACACGAATAGGGAGGATTTTTTTTCATGTTTGAGTGATCCGTCCGTGATTTTTCATTTTAATATACTTTCATAGAAATATTTCTGTTATGTTAAAAAGACTATTTTCTTTACGTCACAAGTGTCACGCTCATACATGAATTCCATAGCTAATATAACATACTGACCCAACAGGTCACGGGTAGTCTAGTATATATATATATATATATATATATATATATATATATATATATATATACATATATATATATATATATATATATATATATATATTGTTTCTGTAGATTTCCGCCTGCATTGTAGTAATTTATAAAAATAATTTATTAAAAATAACATTTTTATAGTATATATTGCACGAGCTTTTGTGTAGACACTTTCTATACTTGTAAAAAATAAAACGTGATAATGTAGAGAAAGGGCTCCTCTTTCTTTTCGTTACTCCTTCTTCCTCTGTCGGTTGGAAAACGGAATCAGTTTTGGAAGCAGTTTCAGCCATTATTGTTGTCATACAATGTTATTATTACTTGATTGTAGTAGGAGTATTACTAATAATACTAGTATTACTAGTAATACTATTATTACTAGAGAGAGAGACCGTTTAAAGTTTAAACCCAATTTTGTTTACATAGTTTTTATACTTTTTCGTCTTTCTGGTAGCAACTTATGAGAATAATTTATTAAAAAATACAATTAATATTAAATTTTCTTTCGCCAGTTTTTGTGTAGATACTTTCTATACGTGTCATCTCAATACACACAAATATTTGAAGCTTTATATTTTTACAGTTCCTGCGTTGCAATTTAAATATTTGTTGTTAAAATAAAAAGTTAAACGTCTCGGGTCATCTTCAAAAGCATTCGCATGGCGTTGATTAGTAAGAATATCGTATTTTAGCATATTGCCCGTTCTTAGAATCGGCTGCTTATTCCGCAACGCATGTGGCTTCCACTAAATTTTCCCCAAAATTCGCATTAACACCGTCTGGCATAGAATTATAGTGAGGCACATCCGGCTGTTCTGAACCTGTGTATTTCTAGTACGGATGACATTGCTTTTTTATATTCACATCATTTTTGTCTGTGGTTGAAAATTTTCCGCACATTAAAAACCGAGCTCTCCTGTGTGTATATATGTGGGGGGTGTATAAATTCAGTTCTTGTAGCTATAATCGAAACCGAAACCGAAACTTCTGAAGAATTCTTGATAAAATTATTTATAAAATAAATAGATTGCTAAGGTGCCATCAGCTAAAATCGAAACCGAAACCAAGACTTATGAAGAATTCTTGATAAAATTATTTTTTAAATATAGATTATTAGAGTGCCATTAGCCATACTCGGAACCGAAAACAAAACTTAGGAGGAATTCTTGGTAAAATTATTTATAAAAAACATAGATGACTTAAGTGCTATCAGTAATAATCGAAACCGAAACCAAAATTATAAAGAATCCTTAATAAAATTATTTATAAAAAAAAAATTAAAAGACTTGAGTGCCATTAGCTATAACCGAAACTGAAACCAAAACTTATGAAGAACTCTTGGTTAAATTATTTATTACAACAAATGGAAGTACATAACAATTAAACGACCCGGATGTGAGCGTGACACAGAAAGTAACACACGTGCTATCGTATAGTGAGGCAAATCCGGTTGTTATGAATCCTGTGTATTTCTAATACGGATGACGTTGCGTGTTTTATATTCACATTATCTTTGTCTGTGGCTGCAAAGGTCAGGAGAGGCTGAATTTTCCGCACATTAAAAACCGAGCTCTCTAATTTTGTATGCCGATTAATTAGACTGTTATTTGTTGATTTTAGCAATCATTAAACGAACCAATTTATTCAATACTCAAACAAAATTATCCATTTTCTCATATCGATTTGTCAGAAAATTCCATTTAATAAAACCTTGTTAACGCATGTTACTATTTTATTTTTATTTAATTTTAAAAAAGAAATTAAAGAAATTAATGTCGTCTTTGCTATAATATCTTTCTTTAGGTGCACAGAATTCTGATGAAACTTTTCAAATTGAATGCTAGTTCGAGTGGATGAAGTCAAACAGTCAAATTAAAAAAAGAAAATGGCTTTTGGTTTAAACAATAATACGAATCGCCAATCCTTATCTCGAAAATTCAGAAACATCAACGATCATTTTTTTTCGACAGCTTAGAGAGGGAGCAATCGGTGTAAATTATAGTTGAATTAAAGTCGTGGGAAAGTAGGAGTTCGAACACATATATTTTTTTTCGTTTAATTTCATTTTTATTTTTTATTCATATACATATGGTTACAACAACTAAGTGTTAACTATTCTACACTTCCAAGTAACAATTTCCCAGATTAAATTCCACACACTGTAGTCCAAAATTCACCAAAAATCTTGCCAAAAACTTGTTACTCCAAAACTCGGCGCTCTGCTGTCAAAAACTCAACACCAAAACACATCGCACTGCTGAGAAGACTAGCTACTCCAACGTCTAAATTAAAACTCAACCTAGTCTCTGAAAAATCAGGCTTTTTTTTTTTTAAATTTCAAACCGGAAGCATCTCATTTGCGTATTAGGTGACAATATCGCAAGCATATAAAGATAAAAGGAGGCCATTTTATTTTAGATTTTCTTTATTATTTTTAAAGCTTTTAATGATAGATGTATAACTTATCTTCCCTTTGATAACATTTCATATATAGATATATACTAGCGGGGGTACCCGGCGTTGCCCGAGTGTTTGTTTCCGGGAATGGGGGGGGGAGTTTTAAAAAATGTTATGGTAGGTAAGTAGGAAGGATCAAACCCGGAGTCATGAGTAAAAGTAGGAAAATAAAGTGTGAAAAAAAACAAAAAAAAACATCTGCAACGTTAACAGTTCGGCCACCAAGAAAAGTCCATTCCAGTTGTTTAGGAAAAAAAAAAAAAAAAAAAAAAAAAAAACGACTACGGTAGGTCGGCGCGAACGTGAAAATAAAATGTGAATTGTCCAGCACGCTAACCACTACGCCACAGAGCACTGCAGCTTAGTTTAGTGATTTTAAATAACTTCACATGAAAGAACTACGAAGCCAAACCGGTGTTCTCTTCTCAACTGTTCCTTGTGAACGATCCCCAAACGGTGTTAAGTGGTGGCAGGGGGAGGAGGAATTTTTTAGAGAGAAAAGATTTTACTACTTCCATTGATCTTAACCGATTTTGGCCGTGACTTCTCAGCAGAAAAAGTATAGAAATCTAAGATTATCGAGGAATTTGAGAAATAATAAGCCTATAACACAGCTCAGATATTGTTCTGCCGTTTGTGCATATTATATTTGCATGAAATATCTTGATTTTTAATCCTATTAATGTCAAAATCAGACGGGAAAAAATGAGTTCATTTTATTTATATAGAAGATAGAAGATAGAATAGATAGAATAGAAAGAAGAAGAGAAGAGAAGATATATATATATATATATATATATATATATATATATATATATATATATATATATATATATATATATATATATATATATATATATATATATGTATGTATAAGGAATGAAAAAATACCAGCGGTGGTTGACGTTATGTTATGAGAAAAATAGAAAAAAACGAATGAAATTATTAAAAAATCAACGTTTCGTCCTTATTTCAGAGGACATCTTCAGGATAATTGAATCAAAAAATAAAAATGTAAGAAAAGAAAAGTCTTTTAATTCAATTATCCTGAAGATGTCCTCTGAAATAAGGACGAAACGTTGATTTTTAATAATTTCATTCGGTTTTTTCTATTTTTCTCATAATATATATATATATATATATATATATATATATATATATATATATATATACAGGAATTTACATTTATATCGGTAGCCGGTACCGACGGTTTCAAGCCCGGTAGTTGAGGACTGCTCTTAATGTCCGCCTCAGGCTCTCTTCAGCCGACTCTCCTGTCGGCTGAAGAGAGCCTGAGGCGGACATTAAGAGCAGTCCTCAACTACCGGGCTTGAAACCGTCGGTATCGGCTACCGATATAAATGTAAATTCCTGTATATATTATACAAAAAATATATTGCTCTTATTTTGAGAAACGTTTTTTCCCTAATAATAGAGCACTGTATGGAATTTCTTTTTCTACAAAAAAGTACAAGTATATATATATATATATATATATATATATATATATATATATATATATATATATATATATATATATATATATATATATAAAATAAAAGTTACAATAAGTTTACTAAGGTAATAAAAATGGTAAACTTAAAATATATTATAAATATTAAAGAATTAATATTTACAAGTAAAATAAACTCAGCCAGATATAAAAAGCTCAATAAAACCGAATAGGGAATAGAGCTTATAATATGAACAAATGATTAATAAAATATGTTAAAAGACATCTTGAAAAAGAGTTAAAAACATATTTAATTTAAAAAAGGAAGCACAAGATAAGTGGATAGTCCTTAATCCGCGGAGTTTCGAAGAAATACTCTCCTTCTCATGAGAGGGCAGGAATTAGCAAAATGCAGGATCGGATTTTGTATATAAAAGTATTTAATGAAACTACAAGTAAGTCAAAGATCTTACTTGGTTAAAAAAAAAGGGTGAGGTAAGGGGAACAGGAGGCAAAAGAAAAATAATATAAAGATTTCACATGAATGGATAGTCCGGTGAAGGGTAAAACATCCAAAAATGGTAAAATCAAAACGGTCGAATTTAAAATTTCAATATATATATATATATATATATATATATATATATATATATATATATATATATATATATATATATAAATTAAAGTCATGTGAAATATTTTCCTTCATTTAATTTCATTTTTATTTATTTATTTTATTTTTTTCTTTAAAAGTCTGAGGAAGCTACATGACGACCAAAAAAAACGTTCGTGTAGCCGAAACAATAATGTTTTTTTTTTTTTTACACAATGATCACCACTTATCAAGGCCCGGAAGCCACTCAGGGATAAGGGTTATTGCAAGTACATTACGTTAGTGAGATGATTTGATGAAGTGTTTAATTAGGGGGGCGGTTCATTAGGAATTTGTTAACATTGGACTTGAAGACATCCAAGTTGTAGTCTGGAGGGAAGCAGGCAGACGGAACAGAGTTCCACAGGCGTGCAGTTCTAAGAAAGAAGCTTTGCTCATGAAATCCGCGTTTTGATTTAGGCACAGATATAGAGTGGGGAAAATTTTTCACAGTGGATTCAGCTAGACGGGTGTTTTTCGTGATAGATTGGCGAGGGGGGACCAGGGATTGGAGTTCAGACGAGCACCTGCCATGAAAATAACGATAAAACAAGGATAGGCTCGCAACGTCTCTTCTGTGGGAGAGGGGTTGCAGAACAGAAACAGAAAAATACGGTGATAAAAAATAAAACGCATATTTGCTCTACAACAGTATTGAGCACTTTATTCAGATTTTAGCAACCATTAAACGAACCAATTTATTCAATACTCAAACAAAAATTATCCATTTTCTCATATCGATTTGTCAGAAAATTCCATTTAGTAAAACCTTGTTAACGCATGTTACTATTTTATTTTTATTTAATTTAAAAAAGAAATTAATGTCGTCTTTGAGAGGGAGTAAACGGTGTAAATTAAAACTGTATAGAGGATAGGATAAAAACAGTCGTGGGAAAGTAGGAGTTCGAACACATATTTTTCTTCATTTAATTTCCTTTTTATTTTAGTTATTCAAAATCGAAACCAAAACTTATGAGGAATTCTTGGTAAAATTATTTAGTTAAAAAAAATAGATGGCTTGCTGATGTTAAAGCCGAAAATTTATCTGAACCTTACCCCCAAAAGAAGTAGAAGACGACCCGATTGTGTGTGTGTGTGTGTGTGTGTGTGTGTGTGTGTGTGTGTGTGTGTGTGTGTGTGTGTGTGTGTGTGGTCGACAATTGGGAAGATTATCATGTTGACGATTGCTATCCAATGGACAATACGTCAGAAAAGCTTTAACGAAGTCAGCAATATGAAACAGCCATGAAAAGCGAAATGCTTTAACAGAAAATATTAACTATTCGGTAGTTCCTCTCCCAAAACATACATTTGTTGCTAAAGGATACTCTCAGATTTACGGCATATAATATTTGTCTACATTTTCACCGACTATAAACCTAACCATAATCAGAATTTTACTTCAGATCACAATATAACCTTAGCATTCATTAAATGGATGTAAAAAAATTGCTTCTTTAAATGCCTCAATAGACTGTGAAATCCCCTTCAGAGGGATTCATAATGAAAAATAAAAGTTGTTGTAGAGGATTAATAAATCACTGTACGGTCTGAAGTAGAACCTCCGATTCTGGAATAACGTATTTCATGATTGTATAATAAAACAACAATTCAAACTGTTTGTATACCCAAAACAAAGACAATAAACTACTGACTTTAGTTTTATGGGTCGATGGCATTTTAATCGTATCAAATTCTGACGTAATGTTAACCGATGTTAAGAACAGATTATATAAAAAAATTAATTCAAAATGAATGATTTTTACCAGACAAGCAGCTAAATCCCACCCCATACACAGTAGAAATTCCTAGATGTAAGAGATCTTTCTACTCAAGTAATTTCTTCCACAGAACTGTTAGACCTTGGAATTCCCTTCCGGGTCCCTGCTTTCCCAGCTGCACTGACATGCAGAAGTTCAAGTGTAACGTGAACTGACATCTTGCTGCCCAACTCCCTAGATGGTACTCATGTAGCTTTGTTGTATACCTGGATGTTCATATTGGGGAGACACGATGATGAGAGGGAGAGAAGACATTTATACATTTTACAGTCAGTCTCTCGGAGGGGGGAGAGGGTTGAAATAGGGGATGCACATTCTTGTGAGAGTTACATGATAAGGGAGACAATGTTCATATAAGATGATTACACATTATCTTTAATTTGTAGAAAGATGACACGACACAGTTTTACAAAAAATATGATGATGTTCTTTTATTCCATTTAACCCGTCTAAATGATGATCACATCCAGGAATTCAAAGTCGTTTCTGCGTGTTTAATGTTCTAACCCTTCGCTTCTAAAGGGGGACCCTCAGCTCTGTCCGGCTGCCTGTCTGACTTAGATCCGGACTCGACTGCCTCCAATCTTCGTCTCTCTAACTCACTCACTCATCTTCGACTCTAGCTCCTATATTGAGAACTCATTTTAGCCATGACGTCATACGTGTGTCTGTAAACGTGATCGACCCACATGGTCAAAATATACGTGGTTCGGCACATGTTTCCAAACACTTTCTGCAAATAAAGAATTCTCACTAACCTATTTTTCGACCTAACTTATTTTTCAATGTTTTTAATTTGCTATTGTTCTTTCTTCTCTAGCTGACCTTATTTTAATTCAGTTTTCATAAAAATAATTAAACAATTAAAATTCCTTTTACAACAACATATCTAAACTATTTTATGTGAAACTGAACGCGAAATTCCATTTCTGAACGTTGCTTACAAAGTTCAAATCTCACTCTAACTTATCTGTTTTTCTTACAAGAAAAGGGGAATCTTTCTTGTAACATGTCTATCTATATATAAAGTTAAGTATGCGTATATGTTTATGTATTTGTATGCTGAGGATTTACTCCTAAACTAATGCAGTCATCATAACTTCGATTCTAGACGTAATAGTGGGTTCTTTAGTTTTGTAGAAAAGGAAGGAAATTTTTTGTTAAAATTTAAAGACGTGAATTTTTACTGGAATTCAAGAAAAATATTTATTCAAGTCTTATGCTTATTATAGACTTCAATAAATATTTTCTCACTTTTTATTTCAATATTTTTTTATTTTTATTTTAGCGGTCGTAATATGGGTAAAACCTCATTTTTTACACCCGAAAATACTTTAGATTTTGATGGCTAATCATGAGACACCAATTAAGATTCCCTAAGTTTCAATTTAAGACTCCTTAAGCCTTAAATTTTAGATATTTTCTAGAATCGAAACAATGTAAGGGATTATAATTAAATTTGGAATAAGGATTCTAAGCATAAGGTTTAGTAACATTTCATATCTTTTATTTTAATCTTTTGTAAAAAGATAGAAAAGTGGTTCAAAACGGCTTTGTTTGGGGAATTAGTTATTAGTGGAGTGGGAATTAGAATCCTAAGACAGGTATTTTTTTATGATATAAATAATAGTACCTTATTAATATTAATTGATATGAATTAACCGTATAATAGCAAAACCGTAGCGCTAGAATATTTGCTTATACTTTATAAATCAGTCAGCTAACATACTAACTTCCGGTCTGGCTGATATTGAAAAGCAAATCAGTTCCTTAACTTTGTTCTTCAGTGTTTTTCTATCGTGAAACGATTTATTGAAATAAAATATAAGAAAAGGACATTATTGAAAAATATACAATAAAAATTAACAAAAAAAAAATATAATATACGTTCTTCTCTAGCTGACCTTATTACAACAACATATCTAAACTATTTTATGTGAAACTGAACAATGCGAATACATTTCTGAATCTATTTGCAAACCTTGCTTACAAAGTTCAAATCTCGGTCTATTCTAATCTCATTTTCACTTATCTAATTTTTTCTTACTTACAAGAAGAGGAGAACCTTTTCTTGTAACAGCTTAGATCCCTGATAGTAGCGCCCGTACATCAAATTGGCAATGTGCCTTGTTTGGGGTGAAAATATAATAAAAAAATTTTTAAAAAAGATATAATGGTTTCTGTGCATACAATTAAAGTTTGGGATGCAAGAAACGCTCTCCACAGGTCGAAAATGATATCCATAAAAATGCAAACACATAATCTGAAATAAATGGCGATAAACTATACCAAGAGATAATAGAAAGCTTTAAATACTTAATGGCTGCTACGAGACCTGGCAGTAATCAAACTATCACAAAAATTAGCAAGATCGACTATGAAGGATTTAAACGGCGCTAAACAAATCCTTCATGCAACAGGTGCTTTAACAAAACACTAAGTAAACCCCCGTATGAAGCTTTCTGCAGTAGAAAACCAAATATAAACCGAATGCATGTATTTGATTCAATTTGCTTCGCATATATAGATAAAAAGAGTAAATTAAATATTAAAACCTATAGAGGTATATTTCTTGGATACGATAAAAACAGTTCAGCTAATTTAGTATTTTTTCCAGAGAAAAATAAAATTTTAAAAATCCAATGTGTAAAATTCACAGACATGTTTAATTCTAAAGAAGAAACCCCGTCATATGAAGAGGATGAAATTATATTTCCTCAAATTAAAACAAATGAAGACAACAAAGATGACGGGGACAAGAGTATCCATGATGGGGATGATGATGTTAAAGTCGAAAGATACTCCAAAAAAAATAGAAAACGGCGCGATGTTTTTGTGGTCGACAATAAGAAAGATTATCAAATCGACTATTACTATTCCATGAAAAATATGCCAAAAAGCTTTAACGAAGCAATTAATTCAAAACATTGTGATGAATGAAAAATAGCCATGAAAAATGAAATAGATGCTTTAACCGAAAATAATACCTATACGATAGTGCCTCTCCCAAAAGATAAACATGTTATTTCTACAAGATGGGTCTTTACAAAAAAGACTACAGCATCAGTCGTTGAACAGTACAAAGCTAGATTTGTTGCTAAAGGATACTCTCAGATTTACGGTATAGAATATTTTTCTACGTTTTCACGTACCACAAACGTAACGACAATCAGAATTTTATTGCAAATCGCATCGCAATATGATCTAAACATCCATCAAATGGACGTAAACAAATGATTATTTGAATGCCCCAATAGACTGTGAAATTTATATTACCCCTCCAGAGTGATTCATAATGAAAAATTAAAATAGCGTGTGGCGACTTAACAAGTCATTGTATGGTCTAAAGCAGTGCTCAGTGTTGGAATACAGTATGTTCCGCTTGCCTGTTTCCCTTCCGACTTCAACCTAGATGTCTTCAAGTCCAACACAAACAAATTCCTGATGAACCTAAGTATTGACACCCTACCAATTCTCCAATAGTATTGCTACACTATCCCTTTGATTACTGTACACACAATAACCCTTATCCCCGAGTGGCCATTGGGCCTTGATAAGTGGTGAACCTCATGTAAAAAAAAGAGTATTTCATGAATATATTATTAAACAATAATTGAAACAATGCCGTGTTTATATACTCAACACAAAGACAAAGATTTCGGTTTTATGGGTCGATGATATTTTAATCGCATCAAATTGTGAGATAATTTTGACCGAAGTTAAGAAAAAATAAAGTAAGAAATTCACAAAAGAGGAAGAAGATGAAGATGAAAGAAGAGAACAAGATGAAGAAGAGAGACTAGAAAAAGAAGAAGAAGAAGAAGAAGAAAGAAGAAGAGGAGGCGAAGAAGAAGAAAGAAGAGGAGGAGGCGAAGAAGAAAAAGAAGAAGAAGAAGAAGATGAAGAAGAAAGAAGAGGATGAGGCGAAGAAGAAGAAGATTAAAGAGGAGAAGAAGATGAAGAAGAAAGAAGAGGATGAGGCGAAGAAGAAAAAGAAGAAGAAGAAGAAGATGAAGAAGAAAGAAGAGGATGAGGCGAAGAAGAAGAAGATTAAAGAGGAGAAGAAGATGAAGAAGAAAGAAGAGGATGAGGCGAAGAAGAAGAAGATTAAAGAGGAGAAGAAGATGAAGAAGAAAGACTAGAAGAAGAAGAAGAAGAAGAAGAAGAAAATGAAGAATAAAGAAGAGGATGAGGCGAAGAAGAAGAAGAAAAAGCAGATGAAAGAGGAGAAGAAGATGAAGAAGAAAGACTAGAAAAAGAAGAAGAAGAAGAAGAAGAAGATGAAGAGGATGAGGCGAAGAAGAAGAAGATGAAAAGAAAGAAGAGGAGTAGAAGAAGAAGAAGAAGAAGAAGAAGAAGAAGAAGAAGAAGAAGATGAAAATGAAGAAGAAAGAAGAGGATGAGGCGAAGAAGAAGAAGAAGAAGAAGAAGAAGAAGAAGATGAAAGAGGAGAGGAAGATGAAGAAGAAAGACTAGAAAAAGAAGAAGAAGAAGATGAAGAGGATGAGGCGAAGAAGAAGAAGATGAAAAAGAAAGAAGAAGAAGAAGAAGAAGAAGAAGAAAGAAGAGGATGAGGCGAAGAAGAAGAAGAAGAAGAAGATGAAAGAGGAGAAGAAGATGAAGAAGAAAGACTAGAAAAAGAAGAAGAAGAAGAAGAAGAAGATGAAGAGGATGAGGCGAAGAAGAAGAAGATGAAAAAGAAAGAAGAGGAGTAGAAGAAGAAGAAGAAGAAGAAGAAGAAGAAAGAAGAGGAGGAGGCGAAGAAGAAGGAGAAGAAGAATAATCAATGAATGAATGAATGAATATTAGAGTAAAAAGAGGCAGGATAAATGATGAAAAACAATGAGGGAGATAAGAAGAAGAAGAAGAAGAAGAAGAAGAAGAAGAAGAAGAAGAAGAAGATGAAAGAGGAGAAGAAGATGAAGAAGAAAGACTAGAAAAAGAAGAAGAAGAAGAAGAAGAAGATGAAGAGGATGAGGCGAAGAAGAAGAAGATGAAAAAGAAAGAAGAGGAGTAGAAGAAGAAGAAGAAGAAGAAGAAGAAGAAGAAGAAGAAGAAGATGAAAATGAAGAAGAAAGAAGAGGATGAGGCGAAGAAGAAGAAGAAGAAGATGAAAGAGGAGAGGAAGATGAAGAAGAAAGACTAGAAAAAGAAGAAGAAGATGAAGAGGATGAGGCGAAGAAGAAGAAGATGAAAAAGAAAGAAGAAGAAGAAGAAGAAGAAGAAGAAGAAAGAAGAGGATGAGGCGAAGAAGAAGAAGAAGAAGAAGAAGATGAAAGAGGAGAAGAAGATGAAGAAGAAAGACTAGAAAAAGAAGAAGAAGAAGAAGAAGAAGAAGAAGAAGAAAGAAGAGGAGGAGAAGAAGAAGAAGAAGAAGAAGAAGAAGATGAAGAAGAAAGAAGAGAATGAGGCGAAGAAGAAGATGAAGAAGAAAGAAGAGGAGGAGGCGAAGAAGAAGGAGAAGAAGAATAATCAATGAATGAATGAATGAATATTAGAGTAAAAAGAGGCAGGATAAATGATGAAAAACAATGAGGGAGATAAGAAGAAGAAGAAAAAGAAGAAGAAGGGGCCGGAAAATTGAAGTGGAAAAAAAAGAAAGAGTAAAAGAAAAAGAAGAAGTGAACAAGAATAAAGATTAGGAGATGAGGTGGGAAATAGTTGATTGAATAAAGATTAAAAAGAATGAGGTGAGAGAAAAAAAAGAAAATAACTGAGTATTTACCGAGAAAAAAAGGAACAGAAAAAAGATAAGAAAAATAAGAAAAATCGGAATATAAAAAAGGAGAAACAAGAGAAGATAATTTCGAAAAAAAATTCCTGGTTTTGGAGGATAGAATTTACTCAAAGAAAAGATACATTGAGAAAATACTATTAACATTTGAAATGGGTGCAAGAAACACTCTACACCGGTCGGAAATGATATTAATAAAAATACACACACAGAATCTGACAATTTGACGATTAATTATACCGATAAATCATAGGAAGTCTTATATATTTAATGACTGTGACAAGACCCGATATATGCTATACAGTAACAAAACTATCACAAAAATTAGCAGGATCGACTATGAAGGATTTAAACAGAGCTAAACAACCCCTTCCTTTTTAAGAACAAATAAGGAACGGAATTTAGTATTTAGAAAATCAACAAGACCCCTAACATTAGAAGGGTTTTCAGATTCAGATTAAGGAAACGATGAAAATCGCAAAAGTATATCTGGATATTGTTTCAGACTATCAAAAAAGGGGCCTATTGTTTCATGGAAATCTAAAAAGCAACAGATTGTATCTCTCTCTACGTCCGAGGTGGAATTCATTGCGCTCACATATACTCCGCAAGAAGCACTAAACCTAAAAGCTATTCTAAAGACTATTTTAGAACCAAAATTAACTAAAACTCCGGAGTAGAACACAATAATTCAGCAAAGATCTAAGCATATAGATATTAAATATTATTTCATAAAAGAATGAAGTAAAAAGCAATCCATTATTGCAAATTATATTTTTTAAAAATTGAACTGGTTTGCCTCTAAATCTATCGGAATTTGATTTTAAATAACTTTTTGCAAGTCCATTGAGAAAGAGAAGATTGTCCTGAGCAAGACGGTATACTACAGCCATTTTGAAATGTTTAAACTTTTACAGAAACAAGTATATATATATATATATATATATATATATATATATATATATATATATATATATACATATGTATATATATATATATATATATTACTACTTAATTTTCTCACATAAAATTAATATACGAAAGTATAAATTTATGCGTAAACTTTAAGTATTTACTTCAAAAGTGCTCAATACGTAGGTAGAGCTAGTAAGTAAGTTATAAAATATATATGGCGATTAAGCTACACTGAATATTCCGCGTTTCATCCACTCTAGGACTCGTCAGGTTTATGCGCGAATTTTGTGGTTGTCTGTCGTTTTTATATACGCACCTTCTATTGAGATTTTAGTTAGCCAATCAGCTTTCTAGAGAGAGAGAGAAAGAGAGAGAGAGATAGAGATAGAGAGAGAGAGGTTGTTGAATTTTTATTTATTTTTTATTAGCGATTAATTTTTTTTTATTACTTCGCTCCCTGAACGTTTATAATATAAGAAAGGAGTTATTTGCCCTTTGTTTACATGTTTTTCCCGCCCACATTTTAAAACGCATTTACTTTTTTTAAATCTTATTTTAAATATTAATTATTAATTATTAATTAATATTTACTGCGTGCATAAAAGCCATCTATATATATGCATGTTTCAGAGTTTATTCTTCATTAGTATAGCCATATTATATATATATATATATATATATATATATATATATATATATATATATATATAGCGTTTTATTTTTATCACCGTATCTTTCTCTTAAGTTACATTATTGTTTCGGCTACAAAATAGCGAACATTTCTGTAAAAGTCTGAGGAAGCTACAGACGGCCAAAAAGAACGGCCGTGTAGCTAAAACAATAATGTAACTTAACAGAAAAATACGGTAATAAAAAATAAAACGCATATTTGCTCTACAACAGTAGTGAGCACTTTCTTCAGTTTTTATTAATTACCATATCCACTATATATATATATATATATATATATATATATATATATATATATATATAGCGTTTTATTTTTATCACCGTATCTTTCTCTTAAGTTACATTATTGTTTCGGCTACAAAATAGCGAACATTTCTGTAAAAGTCTGAGGAAGCTACAGACGGCCAAAAAAAACGGCCGTGTAGCTGAAACAATAATGTAACTTAACAGAAAAATACGGTAATAAAAAATAAAACGCATATTTGCTCTACAACAGTATTGAGCACTTTCTTCAGTTTTTATTAATTACCATATCCACTATATATATATATATATATATATATATATATATATATATATATATATATATATATATAAGAACAAGTAGCTAATAAAATGTTAAAAGAACACTTTGAAAAATAGTTGAAAACATATTTAATTTTAAAAAGGAAACACTAAATAAGTGGATAGTCCTTAATCCGCGGAGTTTCGAAGAAATACTTTCCTTCTAATCAGAGGGTATGATTTAGCAAAATGCGGGATCGGATTTTGCTTGCACTTATTTAGCGCTTCGTTTTTAAAATTGAATAAGTTTTTAACTCTTTTTCAAAGTGTTTTTTTTAGCATGTTTTATTAACTACTTGTTCTTATTATATGCGTCACTGCTTAGTGACCATTCGACGTAGGAATATGTACCCTGTTGAGATGCTCTCCGGTTACATACGAACTACATACTTATATAAGCCCGTCAACGCTACCAACGGGCAGTGTTTTATTCAAGTCTGCTAACTATTCGGCGCTTTGTCTCTGACAGGATCGTTTTCTCAAGTGGATTATTGTCGTCATCTGCTTTTCCCAGAAAAGGCACCTTAAAGACACACACGTGGTGGCAGCGGCAAACATTCGAAAGAATTCAGCCTTCGACGATAATACGTTCTACAAACGAAAACAGTCGTGCTCATTGACTAAGGATGCGCAAAAGTTTTCCCGGAAATATTAAGTTAAAAGTGCGAGGATTACAAGTCGCGTTATATTGCATGTCGGAAAGTGGAACTTTTTTTTTGTTTATTACATAGGCATCACCACATTATCAAGGCCAAGAGGCCACTCAAGGATAAGGGTTAAAGAGTGTACAGTAGAAATTGGACAATATAGTAATCATTAGTAATGAAAATTTGGTAAATTTGATAACTTATATGGAACGGCTCATCAAGAACTTATTTACGTTAGACTTGAACACAACCATATTGTAGTCAGCCGGAAAGCAGGAAAACGGAAGACAATTCCACAGGCGTGCAGTTCTAAAAAAGAAGCTTTGTTCATGGAATCTACGTTTAGGTTTAGGCACAGATAAAGAGTGGGGGGAATTATTGATAGTGTTTACAGCTAGACGAGTGTTTCTTGTGAAAGTTTGGCGAGGGGGGACCATAGACTGAAGCTCAGTCGAACACTTTCCACGAAAATAACGATACATCAGAGACAAACTCGCAACATCTCTTCTGTGAGATAGAGGTTGCAAGGAGGAGAAAAGGACATCTCCTACAAGGCTACGAAGTCTATTTTGAACTCTATCAAGGCAGGACAACTTGTATCCTGAAAGAATTACGACAAATACCACATCGTAATGTAAGATTTCGAGTCGCTACAAAAACGACGAGAAAAGACGATTTTCAAAAAATCTATATATCTATACAAGTGAACGTGTCTGTCTGTCTGTCTGTCTGTGTACATTTCCCTATGCAATAACTCTGTCAATTTTTAGTCTATAGACTCGAAATTTGAAATACCGGGTACTGAGATTTGGGAAAATCGATGTGACGGGTGTCAGCCAGAAATTTGGCTGTTAAGGGGTCAAATTTCAACTATTTCACCTTTAAGAACTCTACCAAACTCCTCCAACAATTTTGGGTCTACACCCTTGAAATTTTAGATATAGGTTCCGTGGACATGGATCTAACGTAATAACTTGATTTGAGGCCAAAACAATAAATTTTCAGGGGTCATAATAGGGGTCAAAGTTTAAAAAATTACCCCCCCTTTTTTTTTTTTGCTCAGCATACACCTCTAAACACCCGGGCAACGCCGGGCACCCATGCTAGTAACTGATAAAAAAAAAAATAATAAATGAACATCATACTAAATAAATAAACGCGAGGAGTTAAAAAAAAAAAAAAGATTATACGCACCTCCAAGAAAAAAAAGTACTAAACATATTTATTTATGCAAACTACGCAGTAAAAAAAATCACTTGCTTGCGAGAGCCACGCAGTAAGTTTCAAACACACATTGGGGTTTGTATTACTGTACACATAGATTCGAAAAAGTTGTCAAAAAACAAATATATAACAAATAAATGTTATCAAAGGCAAGATAAGTTACTTTTCTACCAAACTGGATATATTTTTCGTGTTTTTATTCAATGTAACATATTTATTCAGCTCGAAAAACATACAGTGTTTACCGATGTATTCGAAAATTCAAGATGGCATCTCACACCCTCTTTAACACCGTAAGTTTGGAAAAAGGTGTTATAAATAAAAAAAAAAACTATACAAAATACTATTAAAAACCCGCCGAATATATGTCAACCTATGTAACGGTAACATATATTGAGCGAGGTTTTGACAGTATTTTATCCGTTTTTTTTTATTTATAACATCTTTTCCCACACTTACCGTGTTAAAGAGAGAATCAGACGCCATTTTGAATTTTCGAATACATCGGTAAACACTGTATGGTTTTCGATCTGAATAAACATGTTACATTGAATAAAAACACGATAAATATATCCAGTTAGGTAGAAAAGTAACTTATCTTGCCTTTGATAACATTTATTTGTTATATATTTGTTTTTTGACAACTTTTTCGAATCTGTGTGTACAGTAATACAAACCCAGATAATATTGTTGTTTTCAGATCAGTGACTCCGACTCCCCAGATAAATACTATTATCTTTGATTTAGACGTTCCATGCGCTATTTTATCTATTCGAAAAAATTGTCAAAAAACAAATATATAAAAAATAAATGTTATCAAAGGCAAGATAAGTTACTTTTCTACCAAACTGGATATATTTTTAGTGTTTTTATTCAATGTAACATGTTTATTCAGCTCGAAAACCATACAGTGTTTACCGATTGGAAAATTCCAAATGGCATCTGATTCTCTCTTTATACGGTAAGTTTGGGAAAAGGTGTTATAAATAAAAAAACGGATAAAATACTGCTAAAAACTCGCCCAATATATGTTACCGTGACATAGGTTGACATATATTCGGCGGGCTTTTAATAGTATTGTATTTAGTTTTTTATTTATAACACCTTTTCCCAAACTTACGGTGTTAAAGAGAGAATCAGACGCCATCTTGAATTTTCGAATACATCGGTAAACACTGTATGGTTTTCGATCTGAATAAACATGTTACATTGAATAAAAACACGAAAAATATATCCAGTTAGGTAGAAAAGTAACTTATCTTGCCTTTGATAACATTTATTTGTTATATATTTGTTTTTTGACAACTTTTTCGAATCTATGTGTACAGTAATACAAACCGTAAATTTCTTTTTAAATGACGACTTTTATCGACTTTTTTTTAAATATCCCCCCTCCCCCAAATGGTGTTTATTCCGAAATAAAACAGAAGATGAAGAAGAAGAAGAAGAAGAAGAAGAAGGAAAAATAAAGCCTGTCTCTGCTTTATCGTTATTTTCACAGCAAGTGCTCGTCTGAGCTCCAATCTATGACCCCCCCCTTTCCTGACTTTTTCGAATCTATGTGTACAGTAATACAAACCCCAAACATTTTATTCAATCAGAAAACAACGTGAACGTGTTGGATTGTCGTAACAAAAGAACAAATGATATAAAATATTCAAATTATAGTCATCAATATCCCTAAAAAAATATGTGAATGTACTTTATTCTACTTAAAAAAAGAATCATTTGTTCCTTTTCTTGCTAATTTAGAAGTAAGAAACTGCATACATGTTTAAACCAACAGTTCCCTTTGAAAGTGACAATATAACTAATTTTCTGAAGTCGTTTTACTGCGATACAGGGACACGACAATCGCATGACATAATTTTAGATAAGTACATTTATATGTATTCTCGTATCTACGTGACACACATTAGTTTGTTTTAATCTATTATTGAAATTAACGTGCTTCTACAGAATCTGAACCGGACCAAATAGACCTTTTGCTGAAGTAAAAAAAAAAAAAACTTACAGAAATCATTCGTTGACATCTATGCTGATGACACGACCATCTACGGCAACACATCAAAGGCTGTTAATGACAAAGTTCTCTCTGATTCTCTCTCCTCTGATCTCGAGCGCGTGGTTCAGTGGGGGAAGACGTGGCTGGTTACCTTTAATGCATCTAAAACTAAACTCCTATCCTTACATCATCAACGCTCTGATCCTCATCTGGCATCAATTGTGATGGATGGCTCTCGTCTGGGAGAGGCCCCGTGTTTTGACAAGCTTCTGGGTTTGACCTTTACTCCTGATCTGAAATGGAACACGTACATCAAGTCTGTTGCCAAGGTCGCTGGAAAGATGGTGGGATCCTTCTACCGTTCCAGAAGATATCTCACTACTGATGCAATTCTCTATCTATATAAAAGCCAAGTACGTCCAAGGATGGAATACTGCTGCCATATCTGGGCAGGAGCTGCTAAAAACAGCCTATCCTGCCTTGACAGAGTACAAAATAGACTTTGTGGCTTAGTGGGGGATGCCCTTTTCTCTACTCTGCAACCTCTCTCCCACAGAAGAGACGTTGCGAGCCTATCCTTGTTTTATCGTTATTTCCATGGCAGGTGCTCGTTTTAACTCCAATCTCTGGTCCCCCCTCGCCAATCTTTCACGAAAAACACCTGTCTAGCTGAATCCACTGTGAAAAATTTCCCCCACTCTTTATCTGTGCCTAAATCAAAACGTGGATTCCATGAACAAAGCTTCTTTCTTAGAACTGTGGAACTCTGTTCCGTCTGCCTGCTTCCCACTTGACTACAACTTGGATGTGTTCAAGTCCAACGTTAACAAATTCCTAATGAACCGCCCCCTTAAGTAAACACTTCATCAAATCTCCACACTAACGTAATGTACTTGCAGTAACCCTTATCCCTGAGTGGCTTCCGGGCCTTGATAAGTGGTGACCACTGTGTAAAAAAAAACACGCAGTAAGTGAAAACAATTAATCTATTTAAACAAACGTGTCTGCCTTCAGTACTAAATAGAGAATCCTCACTGAACAAGAATCGAGAGGTTCCCTCGAAGCGTGGTGTGAACAATTAATCCATCACATCTCAAATGAAGATAAATGTGAACGTTATTTGGAGGACCTCAAAACCCGGAGCAGTGTAACACGTGGCACACCGAATAGAGGCTTCATTGCTGATGAACAAGAAGTCAATGGAAAAAAATTCTCAGCAGAAAAAAAAAGGCCATTAACTTAAAAGTGCTACTTGGCTTCATAAACATTTTTTTTTTACACAGTGATCACAACTTATCAAGGCCCGGAAGCCACTCAGGGATAAGGGTTATAATTCATGCTCCAGTTATTAGTAGTGCCTTCATTAAAGAAGAGGCACATAGTATAGACGAAATATTTGACAGACTCCGACAATCCTATGATTATCGCAAGTCCGGAACGAATATCATGAACATGTTCGGTTTCAAATGTGGCGACTCTGAAACAAGAGATGATCTCTGGGGAAAGTGCTACTCGTTCATGGAGGATAGTCTAATTACAAAAGCTTCAGCTATCAAACATTGCGGAGCAAAACTAGAGAACGATGAACGCCTAACTCCAACTTTACAGAATATCACGGTGATGATTTGGCTTGATGTAATCCGAGACTTACCCTCCATTGTTAAGCAAAGATTTGCCATAACCTTAAGAGATTCTACACTGGATTTCTATTAGGACGGAAATCAGTGATGCAGTACCGTCCCTGTTACAAGAAATAGGTGATAGAGAGGGCAACATATCATACTCTAGTTCAAGCTATAGAAGGAAAGGGCCGATGAAGCCAGGAAATCGAAGTTGCCTGAGAAACAGGCCTAAATGTTACCTCTGCTATGCTGCCAATAGACCAGGAACAGAAACCCACTATTTCCAAAACTGCCCTTTTATGCCATTCTCAGACAGAAAATTCCTTCAGTCTAAAATTGGAGATACCGAAATCCAATCAGAAACTGGGGAAGATGACGAAGACTTAGAGTGTTATAGTTCCGATAATAGAATAATTCAAATCAAAAGACTTGAGAGTCCAAAAATCAACAGAGTAGACATCATATCGTCACCGTGTATGGAGGTAGAAGTAAACAAAGAAGATGCGGGCGTTACACTAGACACGGGTGCAGAAAGTAACCTAATTAGAAAGAGTGAAGCAAAACGTCTCAAACTGAATATCTTACCTACCACCCACAAAGCCAACATGGCAGATGGTGTCTCCCCTATGGAAATAACAGGTGAGGTTCACTTTAATGTTTCCAGAAAATATTCAATCACAAAACAAACGCACTCTTTTCGTTTCGATGGGCTTGTGGTAAAAGATTTAAATTGTGCAATTTTGGGTGGTATGCCATTCATGGACAGAACTGATATTTATCTTCGTGCAAACACAAATTTTGTATACCTTGGGGATTACTGCAATTTCAAATACATAAGCATAAAAAGATGCGCTAATGTTAGAGCAGCAACCATATTACGCGTCCCACGTCAAACCTGCTTATTACCTGGCTCAGATATAGCTTTAACAATACCACCAGAATGACGAAGTGAAACAATTTCGGTGGAGCCCAGACACACTGATAACCATAATGACTGGATCCAATGTAAAATAACCAAACCAGAATACGACAAAATAACCTCATAAACAATTTAATCACACCTCTACTTATCAAGCGGTATGGACAAATATGCCAGATACGCTATACTACTCAGATGCCTCTCACACGTGATACGTCAAAGCAACCTTCACTGATTCTGGTCTCTGAGCAATCGGACAGATCAGCAAGAAATTTCTGTTGACCCCTCAAACATCCTCAATCAAAATGAAAAGTCCACCTTCCACGAGACGAATGAAAAGTGCATCCAAGTATTTTCACCATCACTAGGATGCTACAACGGAAAATCTGGTAAATTTCAACATAAAATTAATATGCGTACATCACTACCACCACAAAGAAAGGGGTGCATCCCTATGTATAACCGAGCGAACCTAGAACTCCTCCAAACGAAAATTGATGAACTATTATATGAGCAAGGTATCTTCGTACGACCAGAAGACATAAACATTACCGCAGAATACGTAAGTCCTTCATTCCTCATTGCGAAATCTTCAGGAGGCCATCGACTAGTAACTGCATTTAACGAATTGGGCCAATATATCAAACTGCAACATTCTCTCATGCTTAAAGTTGACGATATTGTAATGTTATGATTCTTTAGGCCGTGATCATAGCGTAATATCTGTTAACTGTGGCAAGCGGCAGCAATGGTCAAAACATTATTATTATTGTTATTGTATTCTTATTAATTGATTTGAGCGACGGATGGTCGCTGGATCAGTTATTATGATTAGAAGAATAAACAATTAAACTGGGGAAAGAAATGATTGACGTGGAAATCGCAAAAGGAATGCGAAAATAGAAAACAGATGTAAACATTATTTTGGTTTTTAATAAACAAATAACTAGTTGTGGATTAGATTGGTATGAGACACGTAATTAGGTGACGTAAGAGAACACGTGATGTAGTTAGTTTTGGAGAGATTCAGAGAGTTGAGGATTGACCACCAGAGTGGACAGACGTCTAGACAAGGGTGGACAGACAGCTAGGAGCGGGCTGTATGAACAGAAAATGTAGAAACTGCAGATCCTGTGAAAACCATTTGAGACAACTTTAATAAATTTATATTATAAAAATATAAAGAGTTGTTTTAATGGTTTCACAAATAAGAACGGTTGTCTCAATTATATGGTGCGGATCGCTTCATGGTTGTCACGGAGCAGCGGGAAGATACAGAAGAAATCTTCAAGAAAAAAAAGGTATGAAACATATATTATTCTTCTTACATATGAACTGTAAAAATATCCCGTGTGATAAGTCTGATACAACATGATTCAAGTTAGACGTCAATGTCATGTTCCCTGGCTAACAACATACATACGATTTATACGTTTATTATCTGTCTGTTAAAAGAACAATATCTTACATCCACTAGATAATACATGACACGTTTTAATATATCATCTGCATTCCAATTTTAACCAATATACAACAGATCGATATCAGCAAACATATCGCTCAGTTCAAATACATCATCAAATGTGATTTGAAACAACTTGGGAATATCAAATGCTCTATGTAGATCATCAAAGTTAAGCAACATTGTCTTGGTCATTATCAGATGGGTGACTACTTGGGAACACCAAATGCATTATTAAGATCACAAAAGTTAAGCAACAATAAGATTGGTTATTATCAGATGGGTACCTTCTTGGGAATACAAAATGCTTTATGTAGATCACAAAAGTTAAGCAACAATGACGTTGGTCATTCTCAGATGGGTGACTAATTGGGATTACCGAATGATTTATGTAGATAACTAAAGTTAAGCAACATGGAGTCTGGTCATTATCAGATGGGTGACAAATCATCAATGAAATATGTAGGTATTTGCACACCATTCCGTGGAGTATATGTCTGTACAAGAGCGGTAATGGCTTTCCCAGTCTCCGGACCCGCTTTAGAACAATTAATGTCCAAAGTATTCGGCGACTTGATGATTAAACGATAGGTGGTAAAATTGACTGATGACCTATATGTCGGCACCAATACACGCATGGAGCTTGAAAATGTATGGAAGAAGTGTTACAAACACTAGATGAGAATAATTTCAGATTGTCCCCATCAAAAGCTATTTGCTGTCCGGCATCAACAGAAATCCTAGGTTGGCAATGGACCAGGGAAACGCTCAAAGCTATAAGCCATCGTCTGAATACTTTGGCTATCTGTGATCCCTCTGAAATCACCAAAAGCATTATATCATTCATAGGATCCTACAAGTTCCTTAGTAAAGTCATACCTAAGCACTCGGATTTTTTAGCACCTCTGGATAAAGTCTGCGCAACAAGTTCATCAAATGGCAGAATCCAATGGACGTCAGACCTGGAGGAGGCATTCTTTAAAGCAAAAGAACATTTTAAGCAAGCAAAAATCCTGACCTTACCTATAAGAGAGGACCAACTACAAATAATTACAGACGCATCCACGACTTCTGATGGCTTAGCAGCAACCCTTTTCATCTTGAGAGGAGACAAAACTCATCTCGCAGGTTTATTCAACGCTCGTGAAACATCTAACCAAGTAGGTTGGCTAGCCTGTGAGTTGGAAGCTCTGGGGATTGATTCAGCTATCAAGCACTTCAGTACGTACATAATTCAATCGGGACACGTTACCGAAGTGCTCACAGATAGCCACCCCTGTGTACAATCATATGAGAAACTCCAACGCGGTGCATTCTATGCGAGCTCTAGGTTCGCAACGTTCCTGAGTGTTATCTCTCGATATTCTGTTAAATTATCCAATATACAAGGAAAAAATAATATATCAGATTATGCTAGCTGGAACGCTATTCATTGCAAGAAAAAATGCCAAATTTGTAAATTTATCAACGTCCTGGAGACATCAGTAATTAGAGAAATCACTGTAAAAGATATATTAGCTGGTCATTGTCCGATCCCATACATGACTCGTAACGCATGAATCAACAAGACTGTCCGGACTTACGACAAGTGTATAGACTATTACGCGATGGCAGAACTCCATCTAAGAAGAAGAAAAGTTTAACCAGTATTAAAAGGTATTTACAACATTGTAAACTCTCATCAACCCTGGCAGATGGGTTAATCATAGTTACACAGGAGGAAGCCTAGCGCCCAGCTAGAAAGAGAATAATCATTTCCCAACGAGTATTAGACGGACTTTTGGTCGCTCTACACTTACAACTTCACCATGCCAGTAAACACCAGTTAAAGCAGATTTTTAATATGGGATTCTATGCACTGAATGTGAACAAGGCCATCAGTCGTACCATAGATAGTTGTCACACTTGCATGTCATTAAAGCAGATACCAAGCCAATTCAAGAAACAATCCTCAACAAAACCACCAGATAAAATTGGGAGCTGGTACGCTGGTGATGTCGTAAAACGTGAAGGACAACTAGTATTATTGGTTCGAGAAAATGTTTCTGCCCTAACACGTGCAACATTACTATTTTCAGAAAGCAGCCAATCTCTAAGAAATGGTTTGATCACAACCATATCGAGGTTCCGTCCCTCATCGGGTGATTAAGTAAAGATCAGGGTTGATGGCGCTTCTGGATTTCAAGCCCTACTCACAGACAGTTTACTGGGATCATTCCGTACTAAAATAGAGATTGGAGAGATAAAGAACTGTAACAAAAATCCAATTAGTGAACGCTCAGTATCAGAATTTCATATGCAAATTAAAACCATCCGGTGGTAAGATAACGAGTTGGCCGTGATAATATCTCATATGAATAGTAGAGTAAGAGAAAACAGCTACTCTTCTCTAGAAGTTTTGGACAATGAGAGACCAAACCACAGGAGAGAAACTATCGATAGAAGACAAACACCTGATTAAAGAAAATACCAAAATAGGTTAAAAAGTCACGAGGCATCAGCTAAATATAAAGGCCGAGGCAAAACGACTGAGATAAAGATCGACGTCAAAGTTGGGAAGATTGTCTATGTATACCAAGATAGGGTGAAAACTAACGCCCGCAGTAGATATATGGTGATGGAAGTTGGAGATCATTATTGTACTGTGCAGAAGTTTACGGATAGACAGTTTAGGGGGAAAAGATACAAAGTGAAGAAATGCGATATTATCAAAGTTGAACAACACCCTAACCATTCCATCACCGATCAAAACGGAAGTGAGAATGAAATAAATATCCCTAAATATATCGAACCCAATTCATCATTAAATGAATAATCAGACTCTACTAAACATAGAGACACACAAAGCATACAAGATGACAGTACCAACTGTATGGACCCGATAAAAAAAAAGCCCCCAGAGTATAGTTCCTGATGAAATTAGTGATCTGCGTCGGTCTTCACGAATCCAAAGACGTGCAAGATTTTTAGAAGAGAACTATGTGATGTATAGTAACTCTGATTAAGTTCTATTCAGAAATCGTACCCACACAACTTGGATGGGGGGGGGGGAGAAAATGGAGAAAAAAGGACTCCGTCACTGCTTAGTGACCATTCGGCGTAGGAATATGTATCCTGTTGAGATGCTCTCCGGTTACATACGAACTACATACTTATATAAGGCCGTCAACACTACCAACGGGCAGTGTTTTATTCAAGTCTGCTAACTATTCGGCGCTTTGTCTCTGACAGGATCGTTTTCTCATGTGGATTATTGTTGTCATCTGCTTTCCCAGTAAAGGCACCTTAAAGCCACACACGAAGCTCTATTTCCTATTTGGTTTTATCGAGCTTTTACATCTGGTTGTGATAACTTTATAAATATTAACTCTTCAATATTTATAATTTACTTTAGTTTTGCCATCTTGGATCATTTTGATAAACTTCACTGTAATTTTTTTTTCATTATATATATATATATATATATATATATATATATATATATATATATATATATATATATATATATATATGAACAAATGATTAATAAAACATGTTAAAAGACATCTTGAAAAAGAGTTAAAAACATATTTAATTTTATAAAAGAAAGCACAAGATAAGTGGATAGTCCTTAATCCGCGGAGTTTCGAAGAAATACTCTCCTTCTCATCAGAGGGCAGGAATTAGCAAAATGCGGGATCGGATTTTGCATGTAAAAGTATTTAATGAAACCAAAATTTACTTGATTCTTCCGGCCTTGGCAGACGTGTTTTAAATATTCTCTCCACATTTGAACTTTTCTTTTAATGATTTTGAACTCATTCCATTTGTGATTTTTTCCAAGGAATTCTGCCTTTTAGATCATTTTGGACCATTTGGAACTTACCTGTTGGATTGGAAATTTTAAATTCGACCGTGTTTGGATTTTACCATTCTTGGATTTTTTTACCCTTCACCGGACTATCCATTCATGTGAAATCTTTTTATCATTTTTCTTTTACCTCCTATTCCCCTTACCTCACCTTTTTTTTTTAACCAAGTAAGATCTGTGACTTACTTGTTGTTTCATCAAATACTTCTGCATGCAAAATCCGATCCCGCATTTTGCTAATTCCTGCCCTCTGATGAGAAGGAGAGTATTTCTTCGAAACTCCGCGGATTAAGGACTATCCACTTATCTTGTGCTTCCTTTTTTAAATTAAATATGTTTTTAACTCTTTTTCAATATGTCTTTTAACATGTTTTATTAATCATTTGTTCATATTATAAGCTCTATTTCCTTTTCGGTTTTATTGAGCTTTTACATCTGGTTGAGATTACTTTACTTGTAAATATTAACTCTTTAATATTTATAATATATTTTAAGTTTACCATTTTGATTACCTTGGAAACTTATTGTAATTTATATTTCTTATATTTGTGAGACATCGGCTTGGGGTTATTAGCTGGTTGGATGGCCGCGCCCTTTGTCGAGCCGAAGTAGGTCCATTTCACAGTCGGATTTCGGCGCGGTTTGCTTGATGTGTGTCGGTTAATAGAAATTCTTGTGTGAAGGGTGTTTGCTCAGTTTGTATAGTGCTTGCCTCGCATGCAAAAGGCTCGGGTTTCGAATGTGTCTAACTGGTGATCCCAAATGAGGGCGATATTCGAGGCTTGGACTTCCGGTTCGTTGACTGTCATACCTCTTGTGGGCTGCGACGTTATTTGGCTATGGGATTTATTATATATATCTTTTTGAAAACATTTTCTTTGCATTTTTATATTTTTTCACATTAAGGCACGTATAAATAAAAATTGATTTTTTCTTTTTTACTTTTATTTTGTGCCGGAAATTTCCTTTTTTCTTTTTGCTTTGTTTTAATTTTAAGTCGAGCTGGAACTGCTAGTATATTATAAATGTTTATTTTTGAAATATTGTTAATTTCAATGTATGTTTTCGGTTAAAGAGTGAAGACTGTTATGATAAAAACTGAATCACCGTTAATTTCGAATAAAGCTCAATGTATCTACTTTATATGTGCAGAGCATATATATCTTGGTTTTCTTTATTAAAGCCGTCTCGTTAATGGGATGGCAATTATATATATATATATATATATATATATATATATATATATATATAAAATATATATATATATATACTAGCATTTAAGCGCGGCATTGCCCGAGTGTTTGTAGGTGTACGTTGGGCAAAAAAAGCGGTCAATTTTTTTTTAATTTGACCCTATTATGACCTATTAACATTTATTGTTTTGGGCTCAAATCAAGTTATTAAGTAAGATCCATGTGCAAGGAACCTATATCTAAAATTTCAAATATTTAGACCCAAAATTAACGGAGGGGTTTGGTAGAGTTCTCAAAAGTCAAATCGTTGAACTTTGACCCCTTAACTGACAAATTTCTGGTCGAAAACGGATTACAAAGATTTTCCAGATCTCAGTAGCCTGTATATCAAATTTCGAGTCTGTAGACTAAAAATTGACAGAGTTATTGCGTAGGAAAATGTACACAGACACACACACACACAGACACGTTCACTTATATCTATATCTATATATATATATATATATATATATATATATATATATATATAGTAATTTATAAGATATATATGGCGATTAAGCTACACTGAATATTCTGCGTTTCATCCAACTATAGGATTCGTCAGGCTTATGCGCGAATTCTGTCGTTGCTTCTTGTTTTTATATATGTTGAGGATTTCTAGTCGGTCAATCAGCTTTCTAGTATCCACCGCGCCCCTTCCTACCAGCCAATGGGCATGCATTTTATCAAACAAAGGATCTGTTTTAGAACTAGGTTAGTGGGTTTAGGTGGTCGTTCTCCCTTTTTTTTAAACATATAAATATACCTATGTGCACACAACAATTCACATACATATACATATATATATATACATA
This sequence comes from Euprymna scolopes, assembly GCF_053919585.1. NCBI lineage: Eukaryota > Metazoa > Mollusca > Cephalopoda > Sepiida > Sepiolidae > Euprymna > Euprymna scolopes. The sequence goes on along the minus strand of NC_136527.1, from coordinate 105,859,422 downwards.
TATATATACCTATATGTATGTGATCGTTTATGTATATTCATGTTTATTTAATTTATTTATTTGTTTTTGTTTCCTATTGTTATTGTTAGTTTTAAAGCTATTTTGTATCGCGATGTGGATACTAGAAAGCTGATTGGCCGACTAGAAATCCTCAACATATATAAAAACAAGAAACAACGACAGAATTCGCGCATAAACCTGACGAATCCTATAGTTGGATGAAACGCAGAATATTCAATTTTGTGTCTAAACACTTGAAATTTTAGATATAGGTTTCTTGGACATGGATCTAATTTAGTAACTTGATTTGAGCCCAGTTAAGGGGTCAAAGTTTTTAAAAAATTGACCTTTTTTTTTTGCTCAATATACACCGCCAAACACCCGGGCAACGCCGAGCTGAAATACTAGTATTAAAATAAAAATTAATTTATTTTATCTCTTATTTTTACACGTATTTTTCTGGGGCATTTTAACAATGTATGTGCTCCAAAATTTGTTATTGATCAACAACAAATCTTCGTAAATATGGAGACAATAAAATGTAATAGTAAAATTGTCTGTGGCTTGATAGCGTAAGGGATAAGAAACTGAACTGTAATCTATAAGTTCCGGGGTTCGTTTCTTAGATACAGTCAAGTTATGCTGAAGATGGTTAAAGCCCAAAATCATGCATATCCGTAGATTACTGTTTTAAAAGATAATATATATATATATATATGAATATATTCCATCCCATGTAACAACTGTCAACAAGCGTACATAGGTGAAACACAACGAAAATTGAAATTAAGACTTAACGAGCACAGAAGAGATATAAGGAATGGTAACGCCCTAAATGCACTCTTTTGCCATTGTGCAGAACACGATCACTCATTTAATTTAGATCAAGCGAAAATTATTAAATACGTGATAGATAGAGCTAAAAGAAGACTTTTAGAATCAGCACTAATATTGAATGCTAATACTATTACGCAAAGAAAAGGCTTCTACCATTTAACCCCTAGCATAGGGAAAATAATAATCAAAGAGCAAGGTATCAGGGTGGATCCTGGCTAGCCGTTTTTCCTTGAATGTTTCAGGAAAATGAGTAGTTTTGCAGAAGAAAAAAAAATGTACATATTTATTTTAATGCATTTTTAAAATTGTATATATAGACATCGAACAACCCAACCTTCCCATACGCACACATATTTGTCCTTCCCGACATGGGTAGGATCCAAAAACTGTCTTTTTCGCACGATCTATGACTTTTTCTTTTCTTACATTTTTATTTCAATTATCCTGAAGATGTCCTCTGAAATAAGGACGAAACGTTGATTTTTTAATAATTTCATTCGGTTTTTCTATTTTTCTTAAAACATATATATATATATATATATATATATATATATATATAGTCCACATACAGTACTGTTTCGCTATTTCACAGCTCATCAGTGCGGCTAGACAAGCAACTGCCTCAAGAAATCGAAACTCGATCGCCCAGACTAACCGTTGCGCTATACGGCTTCTACTATACGGGCAGTGAATTAATAATGTTTTGCCATTGTCCAAATACCTAAGCTCAATTTGTTTACACAAAGAGCATCACTTCATACGCTAATGGTAATTTGTATATCACTTCCCAAATGCTCAACCTAAGATAGGGAGCATTATAGTCATCCACATACTACTGTTTCGCTGTTTCACAGCTCATCAATGTGTCTAGACAAGCAACTACCTCAAGCTAGGATTGAAACCCGATCGCTCAAACTAACCATTGCTCTATACGGCTGCTGCTATGCGGACAGTGAATTAAACATATTTTGACGTTGTCCAAAAACTCTGTATTGATTTAAGCAATATAGTTTTGTTTTAAAACTGATATGAATCACTCTACTAAAAAGGTGCATGAATGATATTTAAACATGTATACATATATATTATACTCAAAGCTGCCGACCTCTAACGCGATTTCTTTTCTTCTGGCTGTGTCGTCATCTCTTATACTTGCGACTATCGAGTGGCGCGCACATTGATTCAAAAGTATTTTTTTTAAATACACAACGCAAGAAAAAAAAAAAGAAAACACGAATTCCGACACATTCTGTAGATAACAGTTGAACTCTGGGCGCGTGTGGGACCCCATCGCGGAAAACTACCTTCTCCCCTTTAACGTCCACATCACATCGCCTGTTTAGAGTTTTTTTGTTTTGTTTTTTTTTTTTTTTATCGTGGGTGTCCGTCAACTCATGCCAGTCTGCAATGAGCCACAAGTTGCTCTCCACTATCCTAAAATGGAAACTTATTTATTTATTTATTTATTTATTTATTTGCGGACTGTCTTCATGGTTGTTGTTGTTTCACCAAGTTTCGGTCAATTCATCCTCTGGCTTTCTTCAGATCGCAACGAGATAGGAATACTGTTTCTGGGAACTGTATCTCCACTAATTACTATAGCGGTTTCAATCCTAAACAAAGCAAGCCAGATGTTTAGTTGGCCAAAAACGTGGTGAGACAACAACAACTATGGAAGGCAGTAATTATTGGGGATACGGTTACGAGACTCAGCATTCCTATCCTGTCGCGATTAACCACCTGAAGAAGGCCAGAGGATAGATAGATAGATAGATAGATAGATCAGTAGATAGATAGATCAGTAGATAGATAGATAGATAGATCAGTAGATAGATAGGTGAATCAGTAAATAGATAGATAGATAGATAGATAGATAGATAGATAGATAGATCAATGGATAGATAGATAGACGGATCAGTGGATAGATAGATAGATAGATAGATAGATAGATAGACAGACTGACAGACAGACAGACGACTGGATCAAAAGATAGATAGACAGATAGATGGATTGATCAGTGGATAGATAGACGAATGAATCAAAAGATAGATAGATAGATAGGTGGATGGATGGATGGATGGATGGATCAGTGGATAGATAGATAGATAGATAGATAGATAGATAGATAGATAGATAGTCACTGTTATTTATGTCCTTCGAATTTTTTTTCTTTTCTAATCGATTAATACATACATAAATTCCAGTCATTATAGGAGCAACCAGCCTAATGAAAAATAATTCCCAAAACTATCTGGCGAATATACCCCGTGAACCAAGTGCAAAAGAAATACAATCAATAGCACTTAAAGGGACGGTTAGAATCTTAAAATGATCTCTCGGTTGGAGTAACTAAACTAATGGCAGAATGTTTGGCATCCGGTAGAATGCCCCATCGATAGGAAAAACAAAGTGATAAGGAAATTAAAACAAAAATAGATATGAACGAAATCAGAAAGATAGATAGATAGATAGATAGATAATACAATACATTTATAGACAGAAGTCTTAGCAATAAAAAAAAAAAGTATCTGAACGACTCGATATTCTCTGCCTCATCGCCGAGCACGTGTACCCCTCGCAACTGCAATCTCGGTAGCACCCTTCCCCACCAAAAAGGCATGCAACTGCTCCGGAGCTAACATCCGGGTCTTATTTACAAGCATATCAAAACGCGGTTGTTTTAAGAGATCGTCGTACGTCGGGTTACGGTCGTCCGAGTCAATAGATTCCGAAAATTGCTTGTCCAAGCGTTAAGAAGCACATAAAAATTAATCGGAAGAATATTCACAAGAAAGATAGGAAAAAAAAATGTTCGAGATGACAGCGGGAGAACGAGACGGTAGATCAAACGGAAGTCAGTGGAAATAAAGCCCGAAAAAAAAATGGATAATGCGTAAAATGTAAGCAAGATAGATCAGCATATATGTCCACACACACAAATACACATATACACACACAAATATATTATACTAGCATGGATGCCCGGTGTTGCCCGGGTGTTTGGAGGTGTATGCTGAGCAAAGAAAAAAAAAACGGCCACTTTTTAACATTGACTCCTATTACGGCCCCTTAAAATTTATAGTTTTGGGCTAAACTTGAGTTATTAAATTAGACTTAAAATTGACAAAGTTATTGCATAGGGAAATGTACACACACACACACACGTTCACTTTTATAGATATACTACCATGGGTGCCCGGCGTTGCCCGGCTGTTTGGAGGTGTATACTGAGCAAATAAAAACGGTCATTTTTTTTTAAATTTGACATCTATTATGACCCCTGTATATTTATTGTTTTGGGCTCACATCGAGTTATTAAGTTAGATCCATGTCTAAGTAACCTATAGCTAAAATGTCAAGTGTTTAGACCCCAAATTGGCGGAGGAGTTTGGTAGAGTTCTCAAAGGTCAAATCGTTGTACTTTGACCCTTAACAGCCAAATTTCTGGCCGAAAACCGATCACAAAGATTTCCCCAAATCTCAGTACCTTGTATATCAAATTTCGAGTCTGTAGACTTAAAATTGACAAAGTTATTGCATAGGGAAATGTACACACACAAACACAAGTTCACTTTTATAGATATACTACCATGGGTGCCCGGCGTTGCCCGGCTGTTTGGAGGTGTATACTGAGCAAAAAAAAACGGTCAATTTTTTTTAACTTTGACATCTATTATGACCCCTTAAAATTTATTGTTTTGGGCTCACATCGAGTTATTAAGTTAGATCCATGTCCAAGTAACCTATATCTAAAATGTCAAGTGTTTAGACCCAAAATTGTCGGAGGAGTTTGGTAGAGTTCTCAAATGTCATATAGTTGTACTTTGACCCTTAAAAGCCTCATTTCTGGCCGAAAACCGATCACATCGATGTTCCCAAATCTCCGTACCCCGTATATCAAATTTCGAGTCTGTAAACTAAAAATTGACAGAGTTATTGCGTAGGGAAATGTACACAGGCAGACAGATACAGACATGTTCACGCTTATAGATATACTAGCAAAAGTACCCGTCATTGACTGGGTTCAAAAACAGCCTACAGAAAATGGACTCTGATTTATGAATGTCTGATAGGTTATGAAAAGGAAGGGTTGTAAATTTGGGTTGAATTTGGGGGTATCAAAACCAAAGCAAAATATGATGAAAGTAAAAATAAAATAGATAAACCCCATAATTTATTATACCATACCTGTTCACACTGAAACACTTATCACAATATTCTGTGGATCTATATTTAAAAAAAAAAAACTTGTTAAACTTTCTGACATATTTCCATTCTATGGAGGTCAGGTGCGAACAAACACCCTATAATTTTATTATACCATATTTCTTCAAACTGAAACATAATTATCAAAGTTTACTTATGCAGATAGATATGAAAAGTCTTTATTAAGTTTGTGCCTATTTCCATTCTATGGAGGCCAGGCGCGAACGCAGACCCCACAATTTTATTATACCATCCCTATTTAAGTTAAAACATACTTATCAAAGTATTCTTATGTACATCTATATCAAAAACACTTGTAAACGTTTTTTTTTTTTAATTTTTAATTTTTTTATTTCCATACTTTGTGGACCAGGCGCTTACGCAGACCCCACAATTTTAATGAACCACTGTTCTGCCAGATCAAATATAGCCATTCCTGTGTCTCGATACATCTTCTATTATTATATGTAATCAGTTTTTTAAAATAGTCAACCATATAGGAGCCTATTCGTGACCAGACACACACATACACACACACACACACACATTCAGCTTTATATATATACTAGCAGGGGTGCCCGGCGTTGCTCGGGTGTTTGGAGGTGTATGCTGTGCAAAAAAAGCAAAAAAACAAAAAAATGGTTAATTTTTTTAAAACTTTGACCCCTATTATGACCCCTTAAAATTTATTGTTTCGGGCTCAAATCACTTTATTAAGTTAGATCCATGTTCAAGGAACCTATATCTAAAATTTCAAGTGTCTAGACCCAAAATTGTCGGAGGAGTTTGGTAGAGTTCTTAAAGGTCAAATCGTTGAAATTTGACCCCTTAACAGCCAAATTTCTGGCTGACACCCGTCACATCGATTTTTCCAAATCTCAGTACCCGGTATTTCAAATTTCGAGTCTATAGACTAAAAATTGACAGAGTTATTGCGTAGGGAAATGTACACAGACAGACAGCCGCACAGACACACAGACACACAGACAAACAGACAGACACGTTCACTTTTATAGATATATAGATAGACTAGCAATGTGTGTCCGGCGTTGCCCGGCTGTTTGGGGGTGTATGCTGAGCAACAAAAAAATCGTTGAACTTTGACCCCTTACTCGCCAAATTTCTGGCCGAAAACCGATTACGTCGATTTTCCCAAATCTCAGTACCCCGTATATCAAATTTCGGGTCTGTTGACTAAAAATTGACAGAGTTATTGCATAGGGAAATGTACACAGACACGCACACAGACACACACACATTCACTTTTATAAATATGTAGATATAGATAGATATGTAGGTGTATGCATAAAAAAAGTAATATGAAAAAATATAAATTTTTTTTCTATAAATTTTCTTATTTGTTGATGGAATAAAAATGTTTTCTTTTTTTAACTTCCTAAAAAAACAAAATTTTCCACCGTTCCTTCGACCTTCTCCAGAGTATTGCCGTGTAGCGGGGTACATATTGAGACACCATAACGGGGACGTATGTATCGGAGGACGAGAGATTTATATATCACTGTTACACAGAATGAGACGTCGTAAATGCCGGCGACGGTGACGCTTCTATTTATTTCATACTAGCAGTTCCGCCCGGCTTTGCTCGGGCCCTGTGTACTGTTCATAAGGTTTTGTGCATATGTATATATTAAAACGTGTGAATATGTAAAGTAATGCCTTTCTGTATAATAGTCTTCCTTAACTACAATAGAGAAAAGACAGACATTTTCACTTTTATAGATATAGATAGATAGATTGGATGCAATATATAGTAATGATTTTAAAAGTATAAAAAAAGACTCATGAGCCACCACCGAGAATCGAAACCAAAACGTCCAGCTCACGATTTATTTTGCCTCTGCCATAAATGACTGGGCTATAAAAACATGTTTACTGCAAGGTTAAAAATTAAAACATGAACCAATATCAACTACGTTAAGCATTCGTAATGGCGGTGTTCAACCTTCACCTGGCAAATTTCATTTTTTAAAATTTTCACACTTTTGCACCGATTTTTCCGGGCTAAAACCCAAGTATAAAGTTTTGCATAGATTCAAATACCTTATGTATGAAGTTTCATGTCTGTAGACCAAAAACTCTAGGAGGAGTTTGGTAGACAAAATTTGTGCAACAAAAATATATACATATACATGAATATATATGGAAACAATTTTGTGTTTACTGTAAAGATTTTACGCAAATATTATGCAAGTATAAATCATGTAGAATATCTGCATGAATATAATTACACGTAATAGTTGACTAAAGATGATCATCCCATAAGAAAACCGAAGCAACTAATAGGGAATTAATTAAAATGAATGTTTAAAAGAATATGCAAATTAGCTAGATCTTTTGCTAATGAATGCAATTGTACAAGCCATATATAAGAACATTGTATTTTCTTTTTAAATAAGTAGAAAAGAGACTTGCCTTTTTTTCTGTTGTTCTTGACCTTTCGGCCGGGATCAAACTGTGGTATCTGTTCTGCAATGCTGCACTTAAGATAATTTGCACAAGTCAATGGAGGGGAAAACCTCTATACTGGGACGATTGTTATTTTTGGTAACCAGAGTGCCCCCCATTTTTGCCTACTTTTAGGGGAGCTGGTTTTTATCCCACATTAAAAACGGCCTTGTGCCTAATTTGCTTTGGTGGGGAAGCAAATAAATACATTAAATAAATAGAAAAGAAGCTTGCCTTTTTTCTGTTGTTCTTGGCCTTCGGGCACGGATCAAAGTATCTGTTCTGATACATACACCGCCTTCGTGTTAGGCTTCAGAGACATTGAGATCATGTCGGAGGCACTCGCACAGTATGAAAGAATCACGGGGGCCAAGATAAACCGCAGCAAGTCAGTAGGACTGCGGTTGGGCGCCTCGAGTGGCAACACAAACCTCTCGGCGCCCTTCAGCTGGACAGATGGCCCGGTCTAGATCCTCAGCGTGTGGTTCGGACCTGGTCTCCAGCTTGACAAGAATTGGTTGGCGGTACGGTCAAAGGTGGAGGCTGCAGTCAATTCGTTGCTTCCTAGGAAACTTTCCTTAAAGGGTAGAGCTGAGGTATGCGCTACTTACGTCTTTCCTCTCATCCTTTACCGACTGGCCGTACTTCCCCTGCCTGCACAACACCTAAAAGCTCTTGTCGAACTCTTGTCCTCGCTCCTTTGGGACAGAGGAAGACACTGGGTGAGCAGACAGGTCTGTATTCAACGTCCGTGTGAGGGAGGCTTAGGAATGCCGGACTTGAAGTGTCATCGAGATGCTGAGAGGCTGGCCTTCCTTAGTCACTATATGCAAGATGACCAACCGTGGCACCCCGTGGTTACTGCCGCCTTCCCCGACCTCTTTCTCAACCCTTCTATCGAGAGCTGTCACAGGCCGCAGGGAGAATCTGCCTACATGAAAGAGTGCCGAGCCGTGCTAAAACGACTACCAAGGTCCAGTGACCTTGTGACTGCTACCCGTAGGGAACTCCACAGGGATCTAGTGAAGAGGGCCGCCAACGACCTGTTATGCACACGTTTGGGTTGGCAGCAGAGTGAGATCCGCTCTGCGTGGAGCTGGGCGCCAGGTTCGAGTCATCTGAACAATTCGGAGTTCTCTCTGACCTGGTGATTGGCCCGAAATACATTTCCACTCACCAACATACAATGCAGTTCTGGGTTTTTGGAGTCGCCTGATTGTCCCCGCTTGCTTTCTTCGATTACCGCGAACTCTGCCGGTACTGGTCGTATGTCAGCAAGGTGACGGCTTGCATCGATCCTGAGCATCCTCGCCCAATTACCGTATCCAATGTCATGGACAACGTGAGGCCGCCGTGGGACTGGGAAAGACAAATGGTCTACGTTACGATTCTGGCCGTGGCGAGAATGGTGATTTGGACGTCACGTCTGCAAAGTTGCTGGGGGGGGGGGTCTTTTTCTGATCAGGATCTGATCGCTTTCTTTAAACACCAACTACGGGTGAAGATCAGATGTGATAGAAGAAGGCTGCATCACGCAGAATTTGAAAGAAGATGGATACATGTAGCAAGTCTGTGTGTACGAAGAGGAGCCAGATTTGAATACATGTTCCCCGCCTAGGTGTGGAACACGCAGTTCCGTAAAGTAAAATTAAACAAGTAGCCTCTCAGCTAGCTGAGTTTGTGTTCCATCCCTCCCCGATTAGGAAGCCTCCAAGATCCCCATCCCTCTTACTTGCAATTTTTGTTTTAACCCCTTCCTCTAAATTTTACCCATCTTGGAGAAAAAGAAATACAAACTAACCCTCATCCCTTACCCACAAAATTTTCTTTTCTCCAGTAACCCCCATCTAGAGGGCATCCCCACCTAGAGACTGACCCGCAGAAGCGAGGTTCCTTTACAAACCTAGTGGAACGGTCAGTCTATCAACTAGATGGGGTTGGGAGAGTCCTACTAATCACTCCCCCCCCCGCCCTTGACACAAATTAATTATTGTACCATTTTATTGTTATCTTTTTTGTTTTTACACGTCAATAAAAAATGTTTTAAAAACTGGGAGTTAAGTAGGACGTCCCCCAATATGAAAGGGTGAATGCGGTATTATGGTGAAAGAAGATACTAGCTGGGAGAAACTTTTGATTTTGTTTAGTTCTGGAGTGACAAGGATGACCAACGACCCCCACAATCCCCCCTTTTGAGTTGGCCATGTGCCTACGTTTTTTGTTCATCGTTGATTTTGACTGTATTTTTAACATGAATAAAAGATTTAATATCTCAAAGTGTAATATCTGTTCCGGTAGATACTGCAAGTAAAAACCATATGTGGGGGCAACCCCACATGTAAGACCTTGGTCAATGTAGGGGAAACCCTTCATACCAATTGTCATTATCCAGCTCCCCTACTCCCCGGGGAGTTGGTCCCCATTTCCCCTTCACTCCTCACATTAAAATCGGCCTTGTGCCTAATTTGCTCGGTGGGAGAGCAAATAAATAAATTGAATAAGTGGAAAAGAGGGTTTTTAATATGAATATCAATGCACCCAAAAGAAAAACTAATGTATAAGATTAATATTAACAGGAGACACATGAATGTGAGAAGATGTGGAATACGTTTCTTTTTTTTTTACATCAGAGGGGAGGTTGGTTGGTTGTTTTTGTTTTACGGCATATCAACCCTTTTTGGGTTATTTAATGCCGAATGTGATTTTAAAGAAAACTTTTTTAATATAATATAATATATATATATATATATATATATATATATATATATATATATATATATGAAGATGAAGATATAAAAATACAACCACACTATTAAATTCAAGACAGGAGCTACTATTTACATGCAGTCATAAACGTTGGTTTAAATTTAATAAATATAAACCACCTTAAATCATTAAAAATTACTTATTAGTAAAAATAGATTACAATTTTATTTATTTTTTTTTTAATAAATTAAGTTAGTCCAATTATCTCCCTTACACCATTTAAATTAAAAAAATAAAAAAATAAAGAAAATATGACAATTATCTCCCCTTACAACATGTGATTACATAAACAACATTCGAAATATAAACCGTAGCGTCTTTAAATCAAAAGTACGCTAACGGAAATAATTTATTGCACGGGCGTCCCCCCCCTTTTAAAATTCATCATTCAATAAGGTAAAAAGCTATAGCAAACATCTAAATGAGTATTTTAACCATAGTTCCTGATTTCAAAAAGCGAAAAATTAAAAGGTAAATTTCTCTCTATATTTTTATATATATATACCTGTATACGTATGTATATATATATATATATATGTGTCTATTTTTTCATATATATGCATATATATATATATTTGAAATGTGGTACTTAAAGCAAACTTATAATTTAAATTCAAATCTATATTTCACTCTATTTCTTTTCTATCTCTAACCCATATTAATTTTCTTATAAATTTTAAATCCAGACCTTTTATTTCAATTTTTTTCAGATACATCTGCCTTACTTTTAATGCTAGGTTTATTTATGGTGTCTTTTAAATTTAATAAAAAACCCTTCAAAATTTGCTGACGAGGAGACCTTGCTTATTAAAAAACTATATGTAATTAGTGTACGTAACTTGATATCTACCACAATAAAAAGCATTGTTTTCCGAAACGATCGTACAGATAATTGATTTTGTTGTTGTTCCTTCTTATGAAACGGATTTTTAATTTAATTATAATTTGATTTTCAAATTTTAAATCATCAATCACATTACTTAATATATATATATATATATATATATATATATATATATATATATATATATATATATATAAGCTTTACTCCTTAAAATTCATTTGTGAAAACATAAAAATCGCATATAAGGCCGAGCATCAAGCTAGAACCCCATACATTTTAATAATTGCATTGACATCTCCAGCAACATTACTCTCTCGAGGTCTCTTATGACTGTTTCAATAAACTTACTCCTGGGAACGCATGGGAAAGTGAACCTCTTTAGGCTACTTGGGATTATATCAAAGGATTCAGATAAAAGAACACTACAAAAATCCAGTTTCAGTCGAACGGATCTTCGACTTTCATCTTCCAGTCAAGAGCCTTTGCCTAGCAAAAGATTCCGAGCCTGTTTATTAATATGTATACAAACGGGGGGTTTACTTCTTTGCTCTCAATCCTATTATTATGTATATGTCCTTGTATACGCCTTTATTTATCACGAGCTCACACTTTCCCTATTCAGAGCTTTATTTAATGGATATGGTTTGGTTGGTTGGTTGTTTTTGTTTTACGGCATATCAACCCTTTTCGGGTTATTTAATGCCGAATCCAAAGATTTTGAACGAAAAATTTTTAATAGAATATATTTGTTGTTTTCAAGTCGGTTTCTATTTAACCCATAGTTGGAACCCTAACAGGTACTACCACTCCGGGTCAGAGTGGACCTGGGAGCAATGGTAATTAAAGGGTGGCTCCACACTCCCCAAAGCCCGCAAGCTGGGGCCTCACCACTGGATATAGTTTAAAGTCATATCCAGGACCCCTATTGAGGGACTTTTACCCTCTGCAGGGGGGCAGTCAGCGTATTCTAATGCCCCACAGACAGGGCGTCAGAGGGGAGATACATTATTGATAATGGTGGAAACAGAAAATGAAGGTTCATTCACAGATGATAGACCAAAACACATTTACCTTGAAAGCCAAATTACAACGTAATATTATGAAAATAAACAAATATTTTACTTGCTTTAAATTTATAATATAAATATATTTCGGGGCTAGACTCCATCCTCACTATGTTGTTTTCTTCTTTTTTTCTTTTTTTTTCTTGCGATGTTGTAAAGTTAAAGAAAGAAAAGTCTGTCTGTAAAGAGCCGCGCGTTGTATCTCAGCGGTTGTGTTTTGAAAGGTTGGAACAGTGAGTAGACAACGCGAGAATAACGTCAAGGGTTTGAGTTCCATATAGAAACGTTGATTTAATTTGAATAAAATAAAATACGCATCAAGTGCGCTTGAAAGCCAAATCACAACGTAAAAATTTATTAGGAAAATAAACAAATATTTTAATTGTTTGAAATTTATAACGTAAATATATTTCAGAGGTATACTCCATCTTCAGTATATTGTTTTGTTTTCTTCTTTCTTGCTATGTTGTAAAATTATTTTTTTAATATTACGTTATGATTTGGCTTTCAAGCGCACTTGATGCATATTTTATTTTATTTTAGTTAACAAATATAAATGATGAATCTTTATTCTACCAGCTGGTTGATTGATGAATCGGGAATACAAACGTTTACGATTACATGCTCTCCTCCCCCCCCCCTTTGCCTCCAAGGGGCGTCAGCTCCCAGTTTGACCGTCTAGACTCTGACTAAGTCGCTCTCTGACTCTGACTGTCTCCTCTAACTCGAACCCGCTCTCAATATATTGGGACTTCTCTTTCTTTATGACGTCAAAAGCGTAGCCAACAATGTGATTCCTCCACGTGTGCAAATTACACGGGCCCTAACCACATTTGGTAACAAAGAAATTCCTAAATGAATTATTTCATTTCCTTTTTATTTTCTCCAATCTCCGAATAGTCTTTTTTGTGTTCTTCTCGAAATTGTATGAGTTGGATCCATAATTGCTAGCGCTTCAACGGTTGTTCTAGTAAATACATGCCAGCAAAATATTTACTGTCTCCCATTTTTTGTTTGTGTTCGTTTCTGTAATAACAGTTTTAGTAAATTAATAACAACAGCACATATTCATCTTTTTTTTACTTTAATAGTGTTTAACTAGCGGGAAATCCACAGGAGACTTATTCATATATAATATATTGATGTTGGCATTCTGTGAACGCTCAGCATAGATACGCTATGATATTATTGTAGCTCTGTAAAATATTTATCTAAGCTAGCAGGGACGCCCGGCACAGCCCAGTCGTAAAGTATGCTTAAATATGTTTTAATTCCTGCAGATTTCGTATATAATATTAGAGAGTTAATGTTCTAGCGGTTTTTATATATCAAAGTTGCGATGTCAAAAATAAAAAAAATATATCTATATGACTTGGGGCATCAGCTTGAATCGAAACCGAAACCAAAACTTATGAAGAATTCTTGATAAAATTATTTATAAAAAATAGATTACTTTAGTGCCATCAGCTATAATCGAAACCGAAACCAAAACTTATGAAGAATTCTTGATAAAATTATTTATAAATAATAGATTACTTTAGTGCCATCAGCTATAATCGAAACCGAAACCAAAACTTATGAAGAATTCTTGGTAAAATTATTTATAAATAATAGATAACTTTAGTGCCATCAGCTATAATCGAAACCGAAACCAAAACTTATGAAGAATTCTTGATAAAATTATTTATAAATAATAGATTACTTTAGTGCCATCAGCTATAATCGAAATCGAAACCAAAACTTATGAACAATTCTTGATAAAGTTATTTATAAATAATAAATTACTGAAGTTCCTTCAGCTTTAATCGAAATCGAAACCAAAACTTATGAAGAATTCTTGGTAAAATTATTTATTACAAGAAAAAGACTGCCATAAAAATTAAATGAAAATTACAATTTAATTTCACGTGACACAAAAGATAAATAACACCCGCTATCCTATTAAAACTCTTTGCCAAGAACTTTGCAGCTAATTCTATCCTTTATGATCAAGGCCGCCAAACCCCAGTATTTCCTCGTGTATCTGAAAACACGCTATGCAACATTACAAGAAACCTTCTCTACCACCTATAGCAATGGCCAACGACTCTTTATCTGAGAGTACGTCTCTCAAGCTCCTTGGCCTAACGTTCACAGGAAACATGAGTTGGAACAATTACATCGAGGGCATTGCCAGGGCCGCTGCAAGGAAGGTGGGCTCTCTCTACCGTGCTAGAAAACTTCTAACACCCGAAAGTATCCTGTACCTCTATATATTTGGGGTGAAAATGTAATAAAAAAAAAATTTTTTAAATATAAATATGTGTATATGATGATTGATTCCAGTAAAGCAACTGGCCCTGACGGCATTCCAATTATAGTGCTCTAAAAGCTTCAACCAATACTTACAAAGTTATTGAAGCATTGCCTTAAGGAGAAATGCTTCCTTGGAAAATCTCATCAGTATGCCCTGTATTTATGAATTCAGGTGATCGCTCATCTCCATCTCAGTACAGACCAATAAATTTCTTGTGCATGATGAGTAAGCTGCTGGAATTCGTGTTGAATAAAGAAGTAGTCAACCATCTCAGTAATAATAACCTTCTTAGTGATGTGCAATATGGTTTCCGTTCTGCTAGATCTAGAGCAGACGTGCTTACAATTATATCTCATAGGATTAGCGAATCTCACGACAGAGGCTTCCTCTCTAGGCAATCGCTCTTGACATATCAAAGGCCTTTGATAAGGTATGGCATAAAAGACTACTTCACAAGATCTCCACCTATTGTATCGCTGGAAATGTCTTCTCAATTATTAAATCATTTCTCCCTGATAGGATCATAAGAGTAGTGGTTGATGGGCAGAAATCAGAAGCTCTCAGTATTAATGTTGGAGTCCGTCAGGAGTCCATCCTGCGCCCAACTCTCTTTCTGATCTACATTAATGATCTTCCAAATCACATCCTTACATCATTCATAGACATTTATGCTGACGACTCTACAATCTATGGTAGCACATCTAAGACCGTAAACAACCGAGTTCTCTCTGATTCTCTTTCATCTGATCTTGAACATGTGGTACAATGGGGAAAGAGGTGGCTGGTTACTTTTAATGCATCTAAAACCAAGCTTCTATCTCTACACTATCTACGCTCTTATGCCAATCGGGCATCAGTTGAAATGAATAGCTCTCGTCTTGGGGAGGTTTCATGTTTTGACAAGCTTCTAGGCTTGAACTTTACTCCTGATCTGAAATGGAACACATCTCAAATCCATTGCCAAGGTCACTGGAAAAATTGTGGGATCCTCCAACCGCTCCAGTAGATATCTCACTCCTGATACAATTCTCTACCTATATAAAAGCCAGGTACGGCCAATGATGGAATACTGTTGCCACATCTGGGCAGGAGCTGCTGGAAGCAGCTTATCCTGCCTTGATAAAGTTCAAAATAGACTTTGTAGCTTAGTGGGGGGTGCCCTTTTCTCTTCCTTGCAACCTCTTTCCCAAAGAAGAGACATTGCAAGCCTGTCTTTGTTTTATCATTATTTTCATGACAAGTGCTCAGCTGAGCTTCAATCTATGGTTCCCCCTCGCCAAACAGTCACAAAAAACACTCGGCTAGCCAAAGCCACTATCAATAATTTCCCACACTCTTTATTCCGTGCCTACACGTCAACGCAGATTCCATGAACAAAGCTTCTTTCTTAGAACTGCACACCTGTGGAACCCTCTTCCGATTGTCTGCTTTCCAGCTGACTACAATCTGATCGTCTTCAAGTCCAATGTAAACAAGTTCTTGATGAACTGTCCCCCTAAGTAATTCAATTTACAAAATTTCCACTATTTCTGTTTACTACGCTATAATCACATTGACTAATGTATACCTATTGACTCTTATCCTCGAGTGGCCTCCGGGCATTGATAAGTGATCATTCCTGTGTTAAATAGACGTTTTTGTTGTTGTTGTTCGTTAACAGCTGTCACCTAAATCTTTTTTGTAATAACAGTTGTAGTAAATTAATAACAACAGCACATATTCACCTTTGATTTTTTTTAATTTAATAGCGTTTAATAGTAACCACTTATCAAGGCTCAAAAACAACTTGAGGATTAGGTTTAATGAGTGTCATATGCATATCGTTAGGGTTCAATAAGAATTTGTTTTAATTGAACTCGTAAAAAGCATGTTATATTTAGCTGGGAAGCCGCCTCGCCATATTGTTTTTAAATTCTCAGGCGAAAACGTTAGTATGTTAATAAGAAACAAAGGTCACACTCTGTAACATAGTGCACATGATCGCGTGGGAAAATATCAGCAACAGCGAAGAATGACTGGCTTGCAAAGAGATTAACAGCAGCAGCCAAAAAAAGCGCATATGCAGATTAGAAAGTGTGTGAAAAAAGAAAAAGAAAAAAAAAAGCTGAATAAAATAAATAAAACATCTCATCCTCTGGCACCTGAAGAAGGCCAGAGGATGAGTTGGTCGAAACGTGACGAAATAACAACTATGAAGATGGGGATAAGAGTCCGCCAAAAAAAAAAAAAAAAAAAAGAAATGAATACACAAATTATGAAGCCTCATCTGAAAAGGATTCCAAAAATAAAAATAATATAGAACTATTGTGTCGTGTTGTAAATACGTGTCTGCGACTTGTTTGCGTGATATGAACAAAATAAATATGTTTTGCTCTTATCAAAAAAGGTTCGGGGTTATTTTAAAAGTAAAAACAATGCATCTAAAACCAAGCTTTTATCTCTACACTATCTTTGCTTTTATGCCAATCCAGCATCGGTTGAAATGAATAGCTCTCGTCTTGGGGAGGCTTCATGTTTTGACAAGCTTCTGGGCTTGAACTTTACTCCTGACTTGAAATGCAACTCATATCTCAAATCCATCGGCAAGGTCGCTGGAAAAATGGTGGGATCCTTCTATCGCTCCAGTAGATATCTCACTCCTGATACAATTCTCTACCTATATAAAAGCCAGGTACGGCCAAGGATGGAGAGTTGTTGTCACATCTGGGCTAGAGTTGTTAGAAGTAGCTTATCCTGCCTTGATAAAGTTCAAAATAGACTTCATAGCTTAGTAGGGGGTGCCGTTTTCTCTTCCCTGCAACCTCTTTCTCACAGAAGAGACATTGCGAGCCTGTCTCTGCTTTATCGTTATTTTCATGGCAAGTGCTCAGCTGAGCTTCAATCTATGCCCCCCCTCGCAAAACTTTCACGAAAAAAACTCGTCTAACCAAAACCACTATCAATAATTTGCCACACTCTTTATATGTGCCTAAAGCTAAATGCAGATTCCATGGACAAAGTTTCTTTTTAGAACTGCATGCCTGTGGAACCCTCTTCTGATTGCCTGCTTTCCAGCTGACTACAATTTGATTGCCTTCAAGTCCAACGTAAACAAATTCTTTATGAACTGTCCTCCTAAGTAATCCAATTCACAAAATTCCCACTACTTATGTTTACTACGCTATAATCACATTGACTAATGTATACCCATTAACCCTTATCCTCGAGTGGCCTCCGGGCATTGATAAGTGATCATTCCTGTGTAATATATATATATATATATATATATATATATATATATAGTAACTACTTATCAAGACGTTTGTTGTTGTTGTTTGTTAACAGCTGTAGTAAAATTGGGGTCTTTTAAAAGTAACAACTACAGGGTGGAACGATAGAATTGTTGCTCTGGAAAAGATATGATTCCAGTTCCGTTTGATGAAAACGGTTTTCTTCTTTTTTTTTGTTGCAAACCATCTACTAGTTGGACAGTTGTGTACAAATCCTGAAAACAATGAGAGCCTTCTATCATGTTTGAAAGTGACTCAAAGTTCAACGAGCGAGATCGGAGATGTGCCGTTGTACAACTCATGCTCCCTACTAATCCAAGTTATGACAACAGGATCATTGCCAGCACGCTCGAAATGCAAATCCAGACGGTTCAATACTTCAATGCTTGAAAGCAGAGCTCAACCAAGTTTCCTACCACGGTTATGGTTTGTGTGTGGTTTTAAGTGAGGACCACCTCATGCCATCTCACATCTTCAACGTCAGCTTAACAGCAAACACGAAAGGGCACCTGGATGTGCTGAAGAGTGTTGCGATCCCCTGGTGCCCTTAACGCACTGCCACGCTCCTCTCATGACCTGAACCTCCTGAACTACTTCATTTTATCATACGTCGAGAGCATCACCAACATGACCTCCTACAACACCAAAGTCAGCCGGATCACCACCATATGCCGAGCTCCCGCCAGTGATCTGGAAAAGGTATTCTCTCAGTTCCAGACTAGTATCGAGGCGGTCATCGAGGCTGAAGATGGTTACATTAAATAGATTTCAGCTTTACTACATAATCAAGTCACCCGAATTGATTTTTTTTTTTTCAATAAAAGTTTTAAAATAAAGCTGTAGTATTGTTTTCTGGCTATCTCCAAAAATACCGTTAGGGCTTACAACATGGCCGCCAGAAGAGTCACGTGATCCGGTTGATCCAAAACATGAATCGCCGTATTACGAAACCGGAAAACGCAAATTTAAAGCAAACTTTGACAAACAAGAATAATTCTATTATGTTTTAAACGACTGTAATAGTTTATTTTGGAAGTATATTTCATAAAGAAAATTGACAACCCACTTTAAAAACAGAAATTACGAGTTTTATATATTTTATTCGCAGTTTTTTGTTGGGGGTGTCAAAAATTCCGCCTAAAATTCTGATACACCTAGTCGACCACTTGTTTGTTCTGAATAAAATACTTTTTATAAACACTGTTTTAACTAAAAACAACCTAAGATTGTTTGTCAAAGTTTGCCTATTTTTATAACAACATTATATCAACAAAAAATTAAATACAAACAAATTGTGATTGTTTGTCAAAGTTTGCCTTCAATGCTGCGTTTTCCATTTGCACGATTCATGTTTTGGATCAACCGGATCACGTGACTCTTCTGGCGGCCATGTTGTAAGCCCTAACGGTATTTTTGGAGATTACCTGTTTTCTTTAGGGCGACAGATTTATCGTTCCATCCTGTACACATAACGTAACTTTTATAAATATACAAATTAATTATCGGAGTGGTTCTTGGCAATGTCCAAAAAACAATATTGTAGTCTAAAATGCTCCACAAACGCCAGGGACCACGCCACAAACTCTGATCCCAGGGAAGCGATACATATACAATGCAAGGATCCCGCATTAAATGTAATTAGATTACGTTTATTGCCGTAGCATGTAACATGTAGGTAGTCAAATATGACAAAAGCGACTGCAACGACGCAGATCACGTGAAAACGACAGCAATGATTGATGCTAAGACGTTTTCTTTTCGTGGCTTCGCAAAGACGTGAGAATGTTCGCCCACGTCGTATCTTCTCACTCGCCATTTTTTTGCACGCCTCTCGATATGCTCCACTGCACTTGCAACCGACCTGCATGCATCGCGCGCGGTGGACCACGCCCAGCTTGGATTACGACCTGCCCAGAGATGGTGTCGGCCATGTCATGCTAATATGAAGTGCGCATTTCTCCCGCTGGCGATTTCTAGTTTCATCGTCATCATCATCATCATCATCATCATCATCATCATCGCTCCGTTTTTAAAACTGGCCTTTTCTCGACCTCTTATTGACATATATATATATATATATATATATATATATATATATATATATATATGTGTGTGTGTGTGTGTGTGTGTGTGTATGAGCAAACATATATATATGTATGTGTGTATACGAGCAAACAGTTAATAAAATATGTTAAAAAAACACTTTGAAATGAGTTAAAAACATATTTAATCTGAAAAGGAAACACAAGATAAGTGGATAGTCCTTAATCCGCGGGGTTTCGAAGAAATACTTTCCTTCTCATCAGAGGGTAGGAATTAGCAAAATGCGGGATCGGATTTTGCATGCAGAAGTATTTGATGAAACAACAAGTAAGTCAAAGATCTTACTTGAAAACAAAAAAAAGTGAAGCAGAGGGAATATGGTGAAAAAAAAAAGGTGATTACACATGAATGGATAGAATGGTGGAAGATAAATACTCCAGTGACGGTAAAATCCAAATATATAACTTCAAGAAAGTTAAAAGAATTTCCATTTGTACAAGTAAAATCCAAGGAAATCCCGTAAATGGAAGAAGATGCTCCATAATAATCCAAAGGCAGAAATCCATGGAATAATTCACAAAAATGTGTACAAGGAAAAAAAGAAAAGATTCCAATGATATTAATAAAAGAAAAATAAGATATGCTTTTCGCTCTACTTCCGAGACATAAATATAAATAATATATCATATCATAATATAATATTTATATATCTTATTATATATATCTATATTATATATATATATTATTATATATATCTATATATATATATTATAATATAATATCATAATATATATATATATATATATATATATATATATATATATATATATATATATATATATATATATATATGGCGTAATGGAAAAATAAAAAGGTATTTACAGTCTCGCTTCCAATTTTCGGGTTTTAATCATGTCAAATTACACTCCGATTCCTTTTGACGGATTGATTGTTGCTATTTCTTCTGATGAGTTAAGGGCATAATAGATTCACTGATTGATATAATAATTGAGTGATTGATTTTGTGCTACGAAACAGATATTGTCAAGAATTGTATAAGTCAACTGAATTAAAGGAATAAATTATAAGATGGTCAACATCATGAATTTTAGAATATAACTTTTTAATTAATTAGGCCAACGAGAAATGTATCGTTTTCTTTTTTCTTTTTTCTTTTTTCTTTTTTTCTTTTTTTTTTTTTTGTTATTTTATTTTATCACCAAGGCAAATGAACGTAGTTTCCAAGAGGGAGAGAAAAAGAGAGCATAGAAAAAAAGAGGGAAGAGAGAGAAAGAGGCAGTGAGTATAGAAGAAAAGGAAAGAGGTGGGAGAGGTGTCTATTACACAGGCTAGCAGGTGGCTGGTGACCTCGGTCAAAAAAACATCTTTCGACCCTGCGGGTTGCTAGGCAACGAAGAATAAAGTAAAGAAAGGGCTAAGAAACGTATTAAGAAGAGAAGAGAGAGAGAGGGGGAGAAGGGAGGGGAAAAGAGGAAGAAAGACCTTTTGGTACAGGGCAGTTACTGCTTGGCCGGCGCGCCAAGGCGGGAGCACTTGGAAAATTTTCCACCGCTTCACCCAGCGACAGATGAACGAAGATGTGGATACCCCCTCCTCCATCAACTGCGAAAGAAACGAAGTAATGCCTGGGAGAAACTCCATATCAACAGCGAAAGGAAAGAAATAATACCTGGGAGAGCAAGCTGGCGTTGTCGAAATACAGGATGTGAATTTCACGAACACAGGAGACATGATATTCCGAGAATAACCAAAACATTGGATGGATACGATATAGGAATACCGCGTGTCACGTACTGTCGCCCAAGGCGAATAAAATAAAGTTCACTTTGAAAGTTAAAAGAAAAAAAAGAGAAAGAAACATTTAAAAAAAACCCATTAGTTACCTCTCTCTCATATATTATATCCACGAATTCATTTTGTCTGGACTGAAGATACTTTTTTTTTATTTTGATATATTTCTCGTTGGCATTTTCAAATAGTAGATAAAGACACCCCCTTCCACACCCTTGTAATCTGTTTCTTTTATTTTTACTTAATCTCATCCCCTCCCTACCGTAGTTTAGTGTTTTGTAATAAAATTTAACTTTGAAAGTTACTATTGTGTGTTGTGTTTTTCGTTATTTTCATACGCTGTTCGTCGTCTATTGTATATTTCTGGCTTTGAAAGAGTCTCCCCATATTTTTATTTCAGGTGTCGTTTAATGTTCATTGTATTTCATAAATGTTCTTTTATTATTATTTTTTATTACGAATTCACGAATGTGTTGTTATTAATGTCTGTTTGCATTAATAATAATGGAGTTCGTAATAATATATATATATATATATATATATATATATATGTAGATTGTAGTTTGCTTGAAGCATTGTTGAAGAAAATATAACACCATTGAATACAACAGAAAAAAATGACTGTTGTTTAGAGTTAAAATTTGTGTGAAAAAGAAAAAACAAACAACAAAAAAAAGAAATTTATTTCTTTTGTTTTCATTTAATTTTACTCTATATAAAAAAAAATCTCGGATTGTTCTTGGCTTTTAATTTTACCTTATAATATATATATATATATATATATATATATATATATATATATATATATTTCTTTTAGTCTGTCTGTCTGTCTGTCTGTTTGATAGACCAGTAAATACAGCGGATATTCATTGTTTGTTTTTTTTTAATGTGAGCTGATTAACTTTTGAAACGTTTTTTTTTTCTATGCGCTGATGAAGCCCAAATTGTGCAAATTATAATTCAATGAACAGTTATATGTTCATATGCAAACACCATGGACTGAAAACAATTGTTGTGACAAAAAAGAAAAACTTTCCGAAAAGGTCAGGTCACTGGAAAAATGGTGGGATCCTTCTATCGATCCAGTAGATATCTCACTACTGATGCAATTCTCTACCTATATAAGAGCCAGGTACGTCCAACGATGGGGTACTGTTGCCACGTCTGGGCAGGAGCTGCTAGAAAGACTTATCTTGCTTTGACAGAGTTCAAAATAGACTTCGTAGCTTAGTGGGGGGTGTCTTTTATTGTTATTTTCATGGCAAGTGCTCGTCTAAGCTCCAATATAGATTGGAGTTTAGACGAGCACTTTCACGAGAAATACTCGTCTAGTTGAAAACACTATCAATAGTTTCCCCTATTCTTTACAAGTGCCTAAACCTAAACGTAGATTCCTTCGTATATTCCATGAACAAAGTTTCTTTCTTAGAACTGCACGTCTGTTGAACTGCCTTCCGTTTGCTTGCTTTCCAGCCGACTACAATATGGTCGTCTTCAAGTCCAATGTAAACAAGTTTTTGATGAGCCGATCCACTTAAGTTAACAAATTTACCGAATTATCATTACTATCGATTACTATATTGCCCAAATGACTACTGTCCACACTTTAACCCTTATCCTCGAGTGGCCTCTGGGCCTTGATAAGTGCTGATTGCTTTATAAAATATGGATAAATATTTGTATGTCTATCGCTATTAACGTAGTATCTTTATTCATATTTATTGCTCTAGTATTGCACTATTGAGCTATCTAAATGAGCAATTTCTGTTATTTGTTCTTAGTAATGCACAAAAAAATATATTCTGAATATAGCCTGAAAGCCTAACGAGTTACTTTTAACGAAACATGCTCATGAATACGTAGCGACTTATATATACTTATTTAAAAAAAAGCCTCTCTCAACACAAAAATGTATACATATATATATATATATATATATATATATATATATATCTTTTAGTCTGTCTCTCTGTCTGTTTGTCAGATCATGTGTATGACCTTTCCAGTAAATACAGCGGATATTCATTGTTTTTTTTTTAATGTGAGCTGATAAACTTTTGAAATGTTTTTTTCTATGCGCTGATGAAGCCCAAATTGTGCAGATTATAATTTAATGATTAGTTATATGTTTATATGCAAACACCACGCAGGGCTGAAATGCATATAGTAGTTAAATTACACACACAGACACACACACACATATACATATATATACATACATATATATACATATATATATAAATATATATATATATATATATATATATAAATGTATATATCGAAATATATATATAAATATATATTTATATAAATATGTATATATAAATATATATATAAATATATTGATATATAAATATATATATAAATATATATATATATATATATAAATATATATATATAAATATATATATATAAATAAATATATACATATATATATATATATATATATAAATATATATATTTATATATATATATATATAAATGTATATAAATATATAAATATAGAACCCACAACGGAGGACAGTCTTACTCGGACACGAGTGACCGCCGCCGATGATGATGATGATGATGATGATGATGATGATGATGATATAAATATATACATATAAATATATACATATAAATATATATATATAAATTTATATATATATATATATATATATAAATTTATATATAAGTGAACGTCTCTGTTTGTGTGTCTGTGTCTGTGTACATTCCCCTACCAAATAACTCCGTCAATTTTCGGTCTAGAGACTCGCGATTTGACATAAGGATGATTGAGATTTGGGAAAATTTTTATAGTCGTTTTTCGCCCAGAAATTCGGCTTTCAAGGGATCAAAATTAAAAGATTTGGCCTTTGAAATCTCTACCAAACTCCTCCGCCAATTTTGGGTCTAAACACTTGAAATTTTACATGTAAGTTACTTGGATCAAACTTTACAATTGGATTTGAACCCTAAAAAATAAATGTTAAGGGGTCAAAATTGGGGTCAAAGTTTTTAAAAAAGTTGACCTATGCGGTCTCTACCAAATTACTCAGCCAATTTCTGGTTTAAACATTTGAAATTTTACATAAAGGATATTCAGACATAGAACAGGCGTTTTGATCGGTTTGGGTCGAAAATTTAGGCTGGCAATAGGTTAAAGTTTAAAAGATTGTACCGTTGCTGTGTCTATTAAAGTACTCAATCAATTTTGGGTTTAAACATTTGAAAATAATACATAACAGGTATTCAGACATGCGGCAATCAGTTCAATCAGTTTTGGGGTGAGGATTGTGTTGCCCAAAGGTCAAAGTTGAAAGAGTTGACCTTTGCAGATTCTACTAAATTCCTCCACGAATTTTGGGTGTAAAGACTTGAAATTTCAGATGTAGGTAACTTGGACATGGGTAAAACATTGTATTTTTATTTGAGACCAAAATAATAGATGTTAAGGAGTCAAAATTGAGATCAAATTTTAAAAAATTTCCTCTGCGGTCTCTACGAAATTACTTAGGCAAATTTTGGTCTAAACATTTGAAATCTTACATTAAGTGTATTCATATGTGAGGCAAGTTATGAACAGTACATAGAGCCCGAGCAAAGTCGGGTTGACCTGCTAGTATATCTATAAAAGTGAAAATGTGTGTGTGTGTGTGTGTGTGTGTGTGTGTGTGTGTGTGTGTTTCTCTACACAATAATTCCGTCAATTTTCTGTCTACAGACTCCAGATTTGACATAAGGGGTATTGAAATTTGGGAAAATCTTTTTGGATTGGTTTTCAGCCAGAAATTTGGCTGTTAAGTGATGACAGTTCAATGATTTGACCTTTGAGAACTCTACCAAACTCCTCTGCTAATTTTGGGTCAAAACACTTAAAATTTTAGATATAGGTTCTTTGGACATAGACATGGATCACACTTTCTTATTCGATATGAGCCTAAAAAAATAAGTACTAAGAGATAATAATTGCGGTCTCTACCAAATTACTCAGCCAATTTTGGTCTAAATATTTGAAATTTTACATTCAGACATAGGGAAGGTTTTTTAATTGGTTTTTGGCCGAAAATTCAAACGATTTTACATCTGCGGTCTCTAGCAAATTATTAAGTCAATTTTAGGTCTAAAAATTTGAAATTATACATAAAGGGTATTCAGACATGCAGCATGCTCATCAATTCGTCAGATATTATTTCCATTCGATGTTACCAACAAAAAGTTAATTTTGTACATGATAAACCTGGTGCTTACGTTTGGAGAAAGGAAAATCATCCGCACCTTGTTACAAAGCGGCCATCTTTGTTGGTAACATCGAATGGAAATAACATCTGACGAATTGATTACGATAGGAGACTTTTATGAACACATAAAATCGTAGAATTGCCACCCCATTAACGAAACAGCTGTAATGAAGAAATCCAAGATGAACTGAACAAAAGTTACAAAAAATGTAAGCTTTTGAATTTCAGCAAAGTTTTGTACTATATATATGTATATATATATATATATATATATATATATATATATATATATATATCCGCACTGATGAGTAGTGATACAACGAAACAGTACTGTATGTGGATGACAATTAAAGCCCCCCTCTTTGGGTTTAGCGAAGCCCACTATTAATTTGTTTGTAAACAAACTGATGGTTCGAGCACCTTGCGACGGGAGGGTGTGGATTTAATACACACTCTAGGAGAAATATTCACGGCACTGATTCGTAGCCGAATGATGAGACCTGCCGACTGTCAATGCGACGGTTGTAGGTTCAATCCACGCCTGGGCAAATGTGTTTGTCTAGCCGCACTGATGAGTTGTGATACAACGAAAGAGTACTGTATGTGGATGACAATATATATATATATATATATATATATATATATATATATATCATAATTTAGGAATTTAAATTTAATGATTTGGAACGGTTAAATTTCAAATATAGAATTTTTATTGCATGCAAAACAAAGGATACAGTTTAATGAGGATATTTCCTTAACCCATGAGTCTTCTATGTTTATTTATCTCCTCAGAGGAAAATTATTAGCAAATATTATTAATAATTTGCACCGTATTTGCAAAAGGTAATAAACAGAAAATTTAAAGTTTTTTTTTTTTTTTTAGTTTTTAAATCATTTTAGCTATATAGAATATAGGAAATTAAATATTGATGCAAAATAAAATAAAAAAAAATGTATGCTAAATCCTGAAATTACCGTTCTTGGCAACAGGGAGGTAACACGTATTGTAATTCTTCTTAGGCACCAGGTAACAATTTGATGTAAACATGTCTCCTTAGTTTATCATTTATCCGGCAAATACAGGGTGACCCCCCCCAAAAAACGGGCCCCAAATCTAATTAGGCCCCGTTTCTTAGTGTTTTGTCTGAATTAAATGAAACTTTGGTCATAACCAGTTTATTATATTCAAAACATCACATTAAAACACTAGGGTCTTTCGCCTTTTTTTCCTCCGCTCTACAGCATATGTTCTAGATGGCCTCCATTTAGCTTTTGTTTTTTTGTGTCACCCTGTATATATATATATATATAGATAGATAGATAGATAGAGCGATTATGATGAAATGAGAGTGGTTTATATATGCAGGGTGCCCCCCCCAAAAAAAAAACGTTTCTTAGTGTTTTGTCTGAATTAAATGAAACTTTGGTCATAACTAGTTTATTATATTCAAAACATCACATCAAAACACTAGGGTCTTTCGCCTTTTTTTCCTCCGCTCTACAGCATATGTTCTAGATGGCCTCCATTTAGCTTTTGTTTTTTTGGGTCACCCTGTATATATATATATATATATATATATATATATATATATATATATATATATATATATATATATATATATATAGAGCGATTATGATGAAATGAGAGTGGTTTATATATGCAGGGTGCCCCCCCCCCAAAAAAAACGTTTCTTAGTGTTTTGTCCGAATGAAATGAAACTTTGGTTATAACTAGTTTATTATATTCAAAACATCACATCAAAACACTAGGGTCTTTGGCCTTTTTTCTCCGTTCTACAGCATATGTTCTAGATGGCCTCCATTTAGCTTTTGTTTTTTGGGGGGTCAATTTAAAGGAGATTAGAACACTAGTCTAAAGAGCTGAGTGTATTTTAATGTAACAGTGAAATTACTAGTTTAATTAAAATACAGGAAATAGAAAGTGCTCGTTGTAATTTAGATATATAATAAGCTCGATAGGTAAATATCCTAGAGCTAATTCAATATTAAGTAATGTGATTTATAATTTAAAAATTAAAAAAAAAATTTTTTAATTTAAAAATCAAATTTTAATTAAATTAAAAATCAGTTTCATAAGAAGGAACAACAACAAAATCAAAATCAATTATAAAATATATTATATATATATATATAGGAGAACGTCAAATGCTCAGAAAAACAATTGAATGTCCTCTGGGGTTTTTTTAGGGGGGGGGCACCCTGTATTTGATTTTATCAATCAAGTAAAGATTTTATTATATTCAAAACATCACATCAAAACACTAGGGTCTTTCGCCTTTTTTTCTCCTTGACTGTCAAATGCTCAAAAATACAATTGGGTTTTTTTATCAATCAAGTAAAGATTTTTTTTTTATTATATTTTTTAAATATATAAGTTTCATAATTCAATCCAAGTGTTAAATCAATTTGTGTATAAAACCAAAATGTCCGGGGACAGATAAATAAAATAAGAATTGCTTATCATGTTAAAAACAAAATAATCATTAAAAATCAGATGCAGCTTTGGTGATTAAATTTATAAATCGAAAACCAAAAGGCGCCAAATTAAAATCCTAAAATTTGGAGATGGGAGAATATCAGGGACATAAACTACAGTTTTTAATATATATATATATATATATATATATATATATATATATATATAGAGAGAGAGAGAGAGAGAGAGAGAGAGAGGGGAGAGGGAGAGAATGAAAGAGAGAGAGACTTATGTATAATATACTGAGTTCGTGTAATTCAGTAAATTTTCATATATCAATATGTTTTAAGCCAAAAATGGTTGACTTAAGGATTAAGCTACAGAATTATCACATTTCATAATTGAGCATTAATATATTGTGTGTGCAAAATGAAGACTTCAAGACAAGGTGTTGATGGCAACAAAAAGTGAATTTCATTTTACGTTACAATTGTTTCAATGCCCAGTTCGACAATTTCAAGCATTATATCGTTTAAAAATTTTCAGAAACCAGCATTTCTTCAGACTTTATGAATAAACACACTTTAGGCAATGTGGCATTTTTTGAATAGAAAAAAAAGGGGGATCCCTAACGGGAAAAACATGCGAGAAACATTTACCTTGGTTGTTGTTGTTACGGAAAAGCCCATTTAAATGTTTGAAACTGTCGAACTGAACATTGAAACAATTGTAACATAAAATTAAATACACTTTTCGTTGCCATCAACACCTTGTCTTGAAGTCTTCATTTTGCACACACAGTATATATATATATATATATATATATATATGTAGAAATATATTTTCTTATTATATATCAATCCTTATTCAAGAAGCTCAATGTAATTACAGAGCAATATAAAGAATATAAGACAAGATGTTATATTCCAAAATTCATGATGTTGACCATCTTATAATTTATTCCTTTAATTCAGTTGACTTATAGAATTGTATACGTCAACTGAATTAAAGGAATAAATTATAAGATGGTCAACATCATGAATCTTGGAATATAACTGTTTGTCATTTATTCTCTCTCTCTCTCTTTCTATTTATCTATCTATCTCTCTCTCTCTCTCTCTCTCTATATATATATATATATATATATATATATTTATTTATATATATATATATATTTATATATATATATATTTATATATATATATATATTTATATATATATTTATATAACAATATATTTATATATATATATTTATATTTATAGATATATTAGAGATTTATTAAAATTTGCTCCAATTTTACAAGATCTTTACGCATTCTGGAATTTACCTCCAATTTGGAGTTTGTTTCAAATGTTACGGATTACTGTATTTTCCCCAATTTTTTTATTATTACATTTTCACCCCAAGCAAGGAACATTGCCACTTTGATGTAGGGGGCTACTATTAGGGACACAGGCTACAGGGGTACTAGGTGGGGAGTTGGGCAGCAAGATGTCGGTTCACGTTACACTTGAACTTCTGCATGTCAGTACAGTTGGGGAAGCAGGAGCCTGGCAGGGAGTTCCAAAGTCTAGCGGCTCTGGGGAAGAAACTACTGGAGTAGAAGGCTCTCTTACATTTAGGGATCTCTACTGTGAAGGGGTGGGATTTAGCTGCTTGTCAGGTTTGTTGGGGGCATTTACGTAGAGGGAGTACAAGTGCTTGCAGTTCGTCAGAACATTCACCATTAAAGTACTTGTAGAACAGGCAGAGGGGTGCTAAATTGCATCGATGGGACAGAGGCTGAAGCTTGGATGACAGTTCAGGACCTATTGTTTACGACTCTCTTTTGAACCTTGTCTAGGAGTGAGAGACTAGTAGCAGATGCACCTGCCCAAATATGACAACAATACTCCATACATGGGTGAATGGTGGCCTTATAGAGGTATAGGATACTTTCAGGCGTAAGTAGCTTTCTAGCACGGTAGCGAGAACCTACCTTTTTCTCAGCGGTCTTGGCAATGCTCTCGATGTAATTGTTCCAACTCATGTTTCGTGTGAACGTTAGGCCGAAGAGTAAGGGAGAAAAAAAAGAAAGAAAAGAGAGATAGCAACGAACTTATTAAGCTGGAATATGAAAAATCTTGACAGGTTTAGACAGGATTCAAATACAGGTCAATGTGTCTAGACAGCGAAATGCCTATATTTGGAATTTAACCGTTTCAAATCATAAAATTTAAATTATAATTTATTTGCTCTATCTGATATAGTGAGCAATTTTATTTAGCTGGGATTGTCTTATATAAAATATTACATCCAATAATTTTTTGTAAGACGGATAATACCTGGATTTGCATACCAGTAGATATATTACATTTAATTATTCTGAAGTGTGTGTATATATATATATATATATATATATATATATATATATATATATATATATACATGGATTTTTTTAACAATCAATTTTAATACCTTTTAAATGGTATTATATTGATTATTGTACCAATATTAACCTCGGTTTAGTTCGATGAGAATTCAGAGCAATATAATTTATATAATCAGAAAAAACAACACCTTTTTTTTAGTAGTACACAATTTTTGTTTTTATTATTTTTTTATGACATGTTATTATATATTTTTTCTTAGTCTGACAGTTGTTTCGAAGGGTAAAAGGACAAACGGTTGTTTTAATTATAACATACCGAATTTTCATTATTTACCGTTCTCTTCGGAGACAATTAAAATCAATTAATTACAGTCAAAAAATTGTTTTTAAAACTCACATGGGGATGGAATTTTTTATCGAGGTTGCCATTTTTAAAAAATTTTCATGGGTTTTTTATAGATCTATATTTTCTTTTTGTTAGCCTTATTTTCGTATTTTTTGGTTTTTTTAATTTCTTTCCAATTTATGTATCTAATATCAATTATGTTAATTCTGCATTCTTATTTTGTTTCTTCTTTTATTACGTTTGATTTATTATTTACGAAATTATTTAATTAATTTTTTAACTTCTTCTTAAGCTAGTAATTTTTTCCTTTTTTTTCGTATCTCTTGGGTGTTTACGTTACATTTTATTTTTTAGCCGTCTATACGTATTTTTTTCTGTTATTGTTTTTTTTCGTATTTATTTTATTATTAGGCTAAAATGGTTATCATTATGTACATATTTATTATTTCTTATTCTTATATTATGTTTTTTGTTAATTATTTTCGTTATTTCCAATTTATAATGTTTAGTGTCAAGTTTACGGTCTTTTCTGATTTTGCGATTAAAGGGAATTAACTCTATCAATTCTTTGTTTCTTATTCATTCAGTCATTAACTTACATCTTTTAGAATTTGTGCATTTACCTTATAATTTAGTAGTCAAAGTGAAAATAACTTATTTATTTTTTGTTTCAATTATTAATCTTTCTCATTTTTGCTAATTTTTTTTTATTTATCATATTATTATTTATTAATCATGTGTATTTATGTTGTGTTCAGGTTTGTTATTTATAAGTTTATTTGCTATTCTAATATTTTTTATTCATTTATCTTAAAATCGGTTTTTTTGGTGAAAAGAAAATATTTTTGTTCAGTTTTTTGTCTATCTATTTGTTTACTTATTATCTATATCTTGATATTAGGAACTTATTTTTATGCAGACATATTTGTATGTTGTCTGTACGGTGATTTAACAATGAGTTTTTATCAGATGTTAGTATTTTGTAGGATTCTAGTAAACATAAGGAACATTTGCCTGATTTTGATGGATGATAACTTTTTGCCCTACCTATCACGGACCATTTCAAAGTGTACTCTATATTTTTGCTTTTTAGCTCACGTATCCATTCCCCAAGTGCAGTGTCATTATTATTTTTCTTTCTATTGGTTTCCCTCCCACTATGGTTATTATTAGTATTATTAGTGTTTGCTGTGTTATTTATTATATTTCTGCTACTATTATTGTTTTTGTTAAATGATGAAATATGATTGTTTAGCCGGGTTTTAAACTGAGTGCTCGTACTACCAATGTATGCTTTTACACCTCTATTAGTTTTAACTTCACATTTATATACAACATCTGATACGAGGCAATTTCCTTCTAACGGGCATTCCATAGCTACACGGCAGTTGCATCCACAGTTTTCATTCCTATTATTTTCTAAGTTATTATTATTTGCTTTTTCTATTTTGGCTCTGTTCGTTCCTATTATATTTCTAATTAAATCTGGTGAGGTTGAGTAAGAGATTTTTACAGTGTTTTTGTTTATGATTTTACTTAATTTATTGCTTGGTGGAAAGTTTTTATCTATTATTTCATAGAATTCTTTTGGAATATTATTTTTAATATGTATAGAGTATGGGATGTTGAACCATGTTTGTTGCTTCCTCCTATTCTTTCTATTTGTGTTAGTGTTGTTCTCCCTTCTTATTGTTTTTTCACGAGTGCTGGTACTTATGTTGTTATCAGTTCTGTTATTTGTTCCTATTTTATTTCTATTTCTATTCATTACTCTATTATATGATATTATATTTACATTTGTCCTAGAGTTAGTGTGTTCAACATTATGGTTCTTTATGTACTGTATTCTTTTATTGTAACCTGATTTTTTTATTGCTTCGTTATAGTACTCCCTATTTTTGTTAAATTTGTCTTCATTAATTGATATTTTAGATAGTCTTTTAGATATGTTTGGTATTATTGCAGCTTTCATGGATGGTGGGTGATTAGATCTATTATCAATGTAGTGCAATGCCTGGTTAGGTTTGTGGTAAGGTTCATAAGTTTTATTTATTATATCTAGGGTAAGGTCCAGAAAGTTAACGGTTTTGTAGTTTTCATTGAAGGTTATTGTTAGTCCTAAATCATTAAATATTTTCTTTATCTTAGTTTTTGTGTTCTTAACTATTCTTATACTACCATTTATGTAAAACAGAGCATCATCACGATATAGCCCACCTTTTAGCTCTGGAATCTCTTCACTTAGTTTCTGCAATATGTATAGACCTACTACATCAGTTGCCTGACTGGAGTCTGCCGATCCCATAGTGATGTCGAAGTTTAGGTCCCTGTTATTCCTAGTTCAAAGTTTATTATCATATTTTATTATTGATCGTCTCGCTAAGTTAACTATATCTGTTTCTATTTTGTTTATGCTAGTGAGAGTTTTTGCAAAGGATATTGTATCTTTTTTTCTGATTGTATAAATTATATATATATATATATACAACTTCCGGCCTTCATCCAGCATGCTTTGTATCGACCTGTTACGCACACCATTTGAAAAGGGAAAATTTTTCCGAAGTTAATAATGGAATACGTCGCATAGACTTACAAGTAAGACATTTTACAATACAACTGAATAAATATATATATAATATATATATATATATATGTATGTACTTATTGATTTGTAAATCGTCACTTGTTCTCGTCTCCTCTTACCAACAGCGACTATAATTCATTCCTCGCATTGTGACAGCCTTCCAAATCTCTTTTACACACACACACACACACACACACACACACACACACATATATATATATATATATATATATATATATATATATATATATATATATATATATATGTAGTAAGTTAGAAAAAATTTAAAGTCATTTAAAAATTCTAACAACTATTTTGTGGGAACCTATTCTAGTCTCACACAAAAACACACATTCACATCTCAAGCTATATTACTTGTCGCATACATACGCACACACAAATATACGCGCCCACGTCCACACACGCACATATATTCACGTTCGCGTACATACACTCACATTCACGTGTATACACACACACGCTAACGTACGCACAGATGGACGACGTCACTTCCCTTTCAAAGGAAATCCACACATGTGCAAAAGACCACCGGGAACAATTATAAAAGCAAGAGACAAGCTGTTTCCAGCCCTTTTCGACTTAGCTCTCGAGCTGAGCGGTCGTCAGACCGTTCGCCCCCCCCCCCCTTTCGGGGCGGCCACGCGCCTCACGTCCCTTGCTACTATGTAGGGTCACGAGCTAACAGACAGTATGTACATTTTATATGCTTTCTCTCTCTATGGCCTGGATTGACTTTTTCTCATTTTCTCTCTCTCTCTCTCTCTCTCCCTCTCTCTCTCTCTCTCTCTCTCTATACTACAACAGACTTATACTGTATTTGATTTTATCAATCAAGTAAAGATTTTTTTTTATTATATTTTTTAAATATATAAGTTTCATAATTCAATCCAAGTGTTAAATCAATTTGTGTATAAAACCAAAATGTCCGGGGACAGATAAATAAAATAAGAATTGCTTATCATGTTAAAAACAAAATAATCATTAAAAATCAAATGCAGCTTTGGTGATTAAATTTATAAATCGAAAACCAAAAGGCGCCAAATTAAAATCCTAAAATTTGGAGATGGGAGAATATCAGGGACATAAACTACAGTTTTTAATATATATATATATATATATATATATATAGAGAGAGAGAGAGAGAGAGAGAGAGAGAGAGAGAGAGAGAGGGGAGAGGGAGAGAAAGAAAGAGAGAGAGACTTATATATAATATACTGAGTTCGTGTAATTCAGTAAATTTTCATATATCAATATGTTTTAAGCCAAAAAAAGGTTGACTTAAGGATTAAGCTACAGAATTATCACATTTCATAATTGAGCATTAATATACTGTGTGCAAAATGAAGACTTCAAGACAAGGTGTTGATGGCAACAAAAAGTGTATTTCATTTTACGTTACAATTGTTTCAATGCCCAGTTCGACAATTTCAAGCATTATATCGTTTAAAAATTTTCAGAAACCAGCATTTCTTCAGACTTTATGAATAAACACACTTTAGGCAATTGTAACATAAAATGAAATACACTTTTCGTTGCCACCAACACCTTGTCTTGAAGTCTTCATTTTGCACACACAGTATATATATATATATATATATATATATATATATATATATATATATATATGTATATATATATGTAGAAATATATTTTCTTATTATATATCAATCCTTATTCAAGAAGCTCAATGTAATTACAGAGCAATATAAAGAATATAAGACAAAATGTTATATTCCAAAATTCATGATGTTTACCATCTTATAATTTATTCCTTTAATTCAGTTGACTTATAGAATTGTATAAGTCAACTGAATTAAAGGAATAAATTGTAAGATGGTCAACATCATGAATCTTGGAATATAACTTTTTTGTCATTTATTCTCTCTCTCTCTTTCTTTCTATTTATCTATCTATCTATATATCTATCTATATATATCTATCTATCTATATATATATATCTATATATATATATATATATATATATATATATATATATATATATATATATATATATATATATATATATATTTCGGCGTTTAAGACTATCTTTTAAGTTCGAAAATCATCTTTAAAAAACAATATTTCATAAGATACCGGATAATGCAAGCTAAACAAAAATGGTTTCTTGATTTAGCAGTCGCATTATACAAGCGATATATTAGAGATTTATTAAAATTTGCTCCAATTTTACAAGATCTTTACGCATTCTGGATTTTACCTCCAATTTGGAGTTTGTTTCAAATTTTAAGGATTACTGTATTTTCCCCAATAAAATATATATATATATATAAATATATGTACTTATTGATTTGTAAATCGCCACTTGTTCTCGTCTCCTCTTACCAACAGCGACTATAATTCATT
This sequence comes from Euprymna scolopes, assembly GCF_053919585.1. Classification (NCBI taxonomy): domain Eukaryota; kingdom Metazoa; phylum Mollusca; class Cephalopoda; order Sepiida; family Sepiolidae; genus Euprymna; species Euprymna scolopes. The sequence continues at coordinate 105,823,469 of NC_136527.1, read as the reverse complement.
CCTCGCATTGTGACAGTCTTCTAAATCTCTTTTACACACATATATATATATATATATATATATATATATATATATATATATATATATATATATATATATATATATAGTAAGTTAGAAAAAATTTAAAGTCATTTAAAAATTCTAACAACTATTTTGTGGGAGCCTTTTCTAGTCTCAAACAAAAACACACATTCACATCTCAAGCTATATTACTTGTCGCATACATACGCGCACACAAACATACGCGCCCACGTCCACACACGCACATATATTCACGTTCGCGTACATACACTCACATTCACGTGTATACACACACACGCTAACGTACGCACAGATGGACGACGTCACTTCCCTTTCAAAGGAAATCCACACATGAACAAAAGACCACCGGAAACAATTATAAAAGCAAGAGACAAGCTGTTTCCAGCCCTTTTCGACTTAGCTCTCGAGCTGAGCGGTCGTCAGACTGTTCGCCCCCCCCCTTTCGGGGCGCCCACGCGCGTCACGTCCCCTGCTACTATGTAGGGGCACGAGCTAACAGACAGTATGTACACTTTATATGCTTTCCCTCTCCATGGCCTGGATTGACTTTTTCTCATTTCTCTCTCTCTCTCTCTCTCTCTCTCTCTCTCTCTCTCTCTCTCTCTCTCTCTATACTACAACAGACTTTCCTCCTCACCAGTAAACAGGACATAAACACGTGTTGTACCTTTTTCTTTCACTTGTTTCTTCACGAAATAAATATTCTGCGTTTCATTGTCGTGAGAATTCATCAGCCTGCCGAATTCTCACGAGAATGAAACGCGGAATATTCTATGTAGCTTAATTGCCATATATCTTTCTATAGTTTACAATCTAGCTATATCTATTTATTGAGCACTGTTGAAGTAAATACTGAAAGATTTACGCATAAAATGATATTTTCGTATATCAATTTATGTGATTAAATAAAGTAATCATATATATATATGTGTGTGTGTGTGTGTGTGTGCGTGTGTGTATGTGTATGTGTGTATGTGTATGTGTAAAACTAATAATCAGTGGATTTGCATACCTGTAGATTTATTGCATTTCATTATTTTGAATACATATAAATACACACACACACACACACATATATATATATATACACATATATACAGTGGGGAAAATAAGTGTTGGACACATCCCATTATTCTTTATTTAACACATTTCTAATGCAGCAAATGACGCGAAAATTTAACAAGAAATAGCTACTCATTTAAAAATAACAAATAACTTTAGAAATTGGAACCTTTTAATGCATAACCAAAAATTATATAATAAAAACGAGAATAGCCTGGAAAAAAAGTGTTGGACACACTAACACAATTTCATCTAATATTTAGTTGAAACCCCCTTATTGGCTATTACAGCTTTGAGACGTTTTCTATACGACGAAACTAATTTGTGACAACGTTCAGGCGAGATTTTGACCCACTCTTCAACACATACTTTCTTCAAATCCTGAATATTACGTGGATCTCGCTGGTGGACCATGATTTTGAGCTCTCTCCATAGATTTTCTATAGGATTTAAGTCTGGGGACTGACTGGGCCACTTAAGAACATCTATTTTGTTCTGTACGAACCAATCGGAGGTTATTTTAGCAGTATGTTTGGGATCATTATCTTGTTGAAAGATCCATCCCTGTCGCATACCTAACACATTGGAAGCAGGCAAGAGATTATTTTCAAGAATTTCCCGATATTTGGCTGCATTCATCTTTCCATCTATAATATGAAGTGGCCCAGTACCATTTGAAGAGAAGCATCCCCAGAGCATGACATTTCCACCACCAAACTTTACAGTGGGGAGGGTGTTCTTGGGATCGTGCGCTGTGCCATCTCTTCTCCATACTCGACGTGCAGAGTTAATGTCGAAAAGTTCAATTTTCGTCTCATCGGACCAGATCACATTCTTCCAGTAATCATCTGTTTTCAATAAGTGGTCTCTTGCAAACTCCAGACGAGCATTAACATGACATTTTTTTAGTAATGGTGTCTTTCGAGGTGTACGCGATTTAAGACCGTTGCGTCGGAGTACATTACTAATCGTTGGTTTCGTTACTACTATCCCTGCTTTTTCCAAATCTTTCTGAAGTTCGCCTCGTGTTGTTCTCGGTTGCTGCTGAACTTTTCGTACAATCTTCCTTACTGCTCGATCCGACATCTTGCGAGGAGCTCCGGTGCGTGGACGGTTCACGGTTGAGTCATGCACCTTCCATTTCCTAATAAGGTTTCCTATGGTGCTTACAGGGATTTTGAATTGAGCAGATATACGCCGATAACCAATTCCATTCTTGTGCTCGGCAATAATCTTATCACGGACGACTTGAGAGAGTTCTTTACGTTTACTCATCATGAGAACCTTCACGCGTGATGGCTTACTGGTGACTAACGTGTTCCAATACTTTCCAACGACGTAGAGTATGGTTGTGCTGAAAGAAAAGAGAACTATTTAACTTCCGCTTGTACCTTCCGGAAGTGAATTACTTCCCTTGACTTTTTCTTTCCAGCATTATTTATAAAAAATAATAATAAAATATAATTTAAAACAATGTGTCCAACACTTTTTTTCCAGGCTATTCTCGTTTTTATTATATAATTTTTGTTATGCATTAAAATGTTCCAATTTTTAAAGTTATTTGTTATTGTTAAATGAGTAACTATTTCTTGTTAAATTTTCGCGTTATGCGCTGCATTAAAAATGTGTTAAATAAAGAATAATGGGATGTGTCCAACACTTATTTCCCCCACTGTATATATATATATATATATATATATATATATATATATATATATATATATATATATATATATATATATATATATATATATATATATACTGATGTTTTCTTTTCTTTTACTACCGCAAACATTTATTCATTTTAATTACATGTGGTAACGGGCAACAAATAAAAGTATAAAATCCGACTAACCTATTTTTATGTATTAGGTTGATATAAGTTACAAAATAATATTCAAATCTGCTTATTCTTCTATTGTTGCTATTTAATCTGATGTTTCTGCTTATGGTCTACTTTGTTTTGTTTTGTTTTGTTTTTTATTTGCTTCGCGAAGCAATAAAGCAGAATGAACATGTCCATATCAAATGGACGAGCCACATTTGAAAGCATACGTCAGATATAAAACCCATATAAAATTATCAAAGCACGACCAAGAAACGAATGAAGTAACAATTACGAAGAAGAAGCACTGTTCTCGAAAAACAATAAATTAAAAAAATAAATTAAAAAAAATAAATAGCTCTGCGTGTTGTTTTCGCACAAATTACGAATTGATTCTTCTAAGTAGTCTATTAAATCAAGCCTGTGAAGTAGTCCGTCGAATCAGCCTCGTTTTGATCAAGCAAGCCGCCATTGTGTTCCGTCTTCCTACGCGTCGTGATTTACTGAGTCGTCTGCTTCGTTTTCCCTTTCTTTCTTTCTTTTTTTTTAAATGCGTAATTGCTTAACTAGATCAAATTGGATTAGTTGTATTGGATCATATCTTTTATCGTATCCACCGTCCTCTCTCCCACAGAAGGAACGTTGCAAGCCTGTCTTTGTTTTATCGGTATTTCAATGGGAAGTGCTCGTCTGAGCTCCAATCTCTGGTCCCCCCCACGCCAATCTTTCACGAAAAACACCCGTCTAGCTGAAACCACTGTCAATAATTTTCCCCACTCTATATCTGTGCCAAAATCAAAACGTAGATTCCATGAACAAAGCTTATTTCTTAGAAGTGCATGCCTGTGGAACTCTCTTCCGTTTGCTTGGTTCCCACCTGACTACAATTTGGATATCTTCAAGTCCTACATAAACAAATTCCTGATAAACCGCCCCCTTAAGTAATCCAATCTCCATTACTAGCAATTACTACGGCATCGTCCCATTGATTACTGTACACGCAATAACCCTTATCCCTGAGTGGCCCCCGGGCCTTGATAAGTGGTGACTTCCTTGTAAAAAAAAAAAGAAAATAAATAAATAAATTTCGTTGTCTATTTTTACTTTCGGTTTTTATCATTTCTTTTTACAATAAGAAGCTTTGTTCATAGAATCTACGTTTTGATTTTACGTATTTTTACGTAGGCATAACCATTTATCAAGGTCCAGAGGTCACTCGAGGATAAGAGTCAAAGAATGTACATTAGTAAATTGGACAATATAGCAATCGTTAGTAATGGAAATTCGGTAAATTGGTAAACTAAAGTGGAACGACTCATCAAGAACTTGTTTATGTTGGACTTGAAGACGGCCATATTGTAGTCAGCTGAGAAGCAGGCAAACGGAACACAGTTCCACAGGCGTGCAGTTCTAAGAAAGAAGCTTTGTTCACGGAATCTACGTGTAGGTTTAGGAACAGATAAAGAGTGGGGGAAATTATTGATAGTGTTTTCAGCTAGACGAGTGTTTTCGTAAAAATTCTTGTGAAAGTTTGGCGAAGGGGGGGCATAGATTGGAGCACAAACGAGCACTTGTCATGGAAATACCGATAAAGCAGAGACAAACTCGCAACATCTGTTCTCTGAGAAAGAGGTTGCAGGAAAAAGAAAAGGGAATCCCCTACGAGGCTACGAATTCTATGTTGAACTCTATCAAGGCAGGATAAGTCCTTTCTAGCAGCTCCTGCCCAGATGTGCCAACAGTACTCCATCATTGGCTATGCCTGGCTCTTATATAGGTAAAGAATTGCATCAGGAGTGAGATATCTACTAGATCGATAGAAGGATCCAACCATTTTTCCAGCGACTTTGGCAACGGATTTGATGTCTGTGTTCCATTTCAGATCAGGAGTAAAAGTCAACCTAGAAGCTTGTCAAAATATGAAGCCTCCCCAAGACGAGAGTGATTCATTTCAATTGATGCCTGATGGGGATCAGAGCGTTGATGATGTAAAGATAGAAGCTTGATTTTAGATGCATTAAAAGTAACCAGCCACTCCTTTCCCCATTGTACCACATGCTCAAGATCAGAGGAGAGAGAATCAGAGAAAACTTGGTCGTTTACAGTCTTTGATGGGCTGCCATAGATCGTAGTGTCGTCAGCATAAATGTCTATGAATGATGTAAGGATGTGATTTGGAAGATCATTGATATAGATCAGGAAGAGAGTTGGGCGCAGGATGGGCCCCTTAGGGGCTCCACCATTAATACTGTGAGCTTCTGATTTCAGCCTTATTTGTTTACTCACCGAATCAGTGACTAGCAGGGCAACCTGCCATTGCCCGGAATTCAACTTCAGATATCTGCGTGTAAGTCTGACCTTTAAAAGTTTCATAACACCTGTCATTCAAACCCAACCGACATGATCTAACAAACCCACAAAACACCTGCATAAAACGTTTTTAACTTCATCATAAAGTCAGGCACAAGGTTAGAAGCTAGATAAAGGGGTTATCAATGTAGCAGCCCCCAGCTCCCTTAAAAAGGGGTTAGCCATTGTGCCACACGGCTCATCAAGAATTTGTTTACATTGGACTTGAAGGCGACCATATAGGCTACGAAATCTATTTTGAACTCTCTCAACGCAGGATAAGATCTTTCTAGCAGCTCCTGCTCAGATGTGGCAACAGTACTCCATCCTTGGGCGTACCTGGTTCTTATATAGGTTGAGAATTATATCAGCAGTGAAATATCTAATGGACCGATAGAAGGATCCCACCGTTTTTCCAGCGACCTTGGCAACAGATTTGATGTACGTGTTCCATTTCAGATCAGGAGTAAAGGTCAAAACCAGAAGATTTTTTTTTTTTTTTTTTTTTCAACCCAAACAAGGAAAGTGCCACTTTAAAGTAGGGGCTACTATCGGGGACATAATTTGCGGGGGCATTATGAAGGGAGATGGATAGAAAGATGTTTGTTCACATTACACTTGAACTTCTGCATATCAGTACAGTTGGGAAAGCAGTATCCTGGAAGGGAGTTCCAAAGACTTGCAGTTCTGGGGAAGAAACTATTGGAGTAAAATGCTTTCTTACACCTAAGGATCTCTACTGTGAAGGGATGGTACTTAGTTGCTTGTCGGGTTAATTGGGGGGTAGTCACGTCGAGGAGGTACAAGTGCTTGCAGTTCGTCAGAGCATTCACCATTAAAATATTGGTAGAACAGGCAGAGGGATGCAACATTTCATCGATGGGACAGAGGTTGAAGCTTAGATGACAGTTCAGGACCTATCAGGTGGGCAACTCTCTTTTGAACCCTATCAAGCAGCAGATGCACCAGCCCAGATGTGACAACAGTGCTCCATACATGGGCGAATGGTGGCCTTATAGAGGTACATGATACTTTCAGGCGTAAGTAGTTTTCTAGCACGGTAGAGAGAGCCCACCTTCTTTGCAGCAGCCTTGGCAATGCTCTCAATGTATATATTCCAGTTCATGTTCCCTGTAAACGTTAGGCCGAGGAGTTTAAAGGAGTGCGTTCAGGTAGTGTGTTTTTGGCTATTGCTATTGGTGGTAGAAAAGGTTTCTTTGAACCAGTACTGTGACTTTCGTAATCATCAGCGTTCGTTGATGACGTTCCTTTCTTTTATTTTATCAATCCGGAAAAGTTTTTTTATTATATTTTTTTAAATATATAAGTTTCGTAATTCTAGCCAAGTATCGAAATGAAGGTCATGACCCAGCGGATATTTTAGTGATATGTTTGGAAATGCAAAAAAAAAAATGCCAAACAAAAAAAATAATTTACTAAACAACGTTTTATTTACTGGATATTTTCCCAGTACAAGGACCCAAGTTTGTCCGAATTTAGGAAAACTGGTCCCCGGAAAACTCATCTCCGGAAAACTCGTCTCCGGAAAACTCGTCTCCGGAAAACTCGTCTCCAGAAAACTCGTACCCGGAAAACTCGTACCCGGAAAACTCGTACCCGGAAAACTCGGCCCCTTTTGTTAGGTAGGAAAACTGGTCCCTTATTGAATTAATATCGATTGAAAACACATTTTATGACCGTTTTTCAAAAAGATATTGTCTTTAAAAGAGAATACATATTATTCCGCGTTTCATTCTCGTGAGAATTCGTCAGCCTGCCAATTTGTCACGAGAATAAAACGTGGAATATTCTATGTAGCTTAATTACCACATATGTTTTTATAACTTACTACCTAGCTCTACCTATGTA
>NC_136527.1:105748822-105813822 GCF_053919585.1 Euprymna scolopes | reverse complement strand
ATATACCACCTTCAATTTGAGTGGTGTAATTTGAACGCTAAAGAAATTGTTGAGGTCCATCAAGGAATTCTATTAGTGCCACGTTGTTTGCAAGAAGCTGATCCAAATAAAAATCACACAACAAATGCACTCTTATGCCAACAGGTAATTTTCAGCACAAATCTAATGGTCAGAAAAGATTCTATATCCCGAAAAATGCTATTTTGGACCATTTTGAACCCTTTTGACCCCCTGGGGACGCAACCAGAATTTTTATCAAAAATCCTAGTGTTAAAGAGCATCTCTCCTCTACAAAAATATCTCTCTGACCTCCTCCCACCCTCTCCTCTCTCTCTCGATCTACTATCTAATAGAGACACAGAGAGAGAAGATAGAGAGAGTATGAAAGAGCCAGAGAGAGAGAGAGAGGAGAGATGCTCTTTAACATTCCTCCACCCCTTTCCTATCAAAATGTATGGCAAAGCCATACATTTTTAATAACTAACTAACTAAACTAAGGAGGGAATACATACGCTACCCGCTGGCAAGAAGACTGTCCTACGATAAATCGATAAACTCAAAATTAAATAAATACAACAATAAAATTGCCATGTAGCGCTACCCTGCGCTCTTCAAGGTCAAACTCCTTTATGACCCCATGGCTTCTTCGTACCCATCTCGGGACTTCCAGAGCATCCTTTGCTCCCGGTCGACACTACTCGTGGTCGATAATTTCACGGCTCCTAGCCGAACAACAATAAAACACAAAATCGAGGTCCATCTGCCTCCTACTTACATCTCAGGATTTACGGACAATCTTCTTTACTCCTAGGTAGCACTAGAAGGGTACATTTCCTCCCTTGGTTAGTTGTAATTTATGCAAATTTTCAGAAAAATGTAATGAGTTGTTATTGAGAATTTTGCGAACGAACGGGCGAGGGTGAATTCTAAGGTCCAAATCCTAACATAAAATCTGAATTAAAACTTGACACGACTATACACTGACGAATAGAGCATCTCAAGTGATGTCACTTAATTTGATACTCCAACAGACTAGATGAATTCTTCTTCAAGATATAATAAAGTAGGTGCGGATAAAATTGGTGTTGAAAGCCGAATTATCATAAATTTTTTTGTAGATTTGACTTTATGCAAAATCTCAAAAAAATGTAATGTGTAGTTATTGAGAATTTTGGAAACGAACGGACGAACGGTTGAACGGACGGACGAGGGTGAATTCTTAAGTCAAAATCCGACTAATTCGGTGGACCAAAAATAATCCGACATGGCATTTTACTCCCAGCATTTTTTTCCTAAAATGCTCCACGCATGCGTACATGTGAAAAACAAAAAATGCTTATCGGAAACTGTAGGGATTCAACGTCTCTATCCACTGCGCCACAAGCCTCGAAGAGCTACCATGGTTGAATAAATAATAAATAATAAAAAATAAAGAAATAAATAATAAACATAAATAATAAAATATAATAAAAAATAAAAATAAAAAATAAAAAATAAATAAATAAATAATAAAAAATAAATGAAAAATAATAAAAAATAAATAATAAAAAATAAATAATAAAAATAAAAAATAAATAATAAAAATAGAAAATAAATAATAAAAATAAATAATAAAAAAATAAATAATAAATAATAAATAATACAAAATAAATAATAAAAATAGAAAATAAATAATAAAAAATAAATAATAAAAAATAAAAAATAAATAATAAATAATAAAAAATAAAAATAAATAATAAATAATAAAAAGAGAAAATAAATAATAAAAATAAATAATCTATAATAAATAATAAAAATAGAAAATATATAATAAAAAATGAATAATAAATAATAAATAATAAAAAATAAATAATAATAAACTAATTATAAAAATAAATAATAAAAAATAAAAATAAACAATAAATATTAAAAAATAAATAATAAATAATAAATAATAAAAATAGAAAATAAATAATAAAAATAAATAAATAAATAAATAATAAATAATAAAAAATAAAAAATAAAAAATAAATAATAAATAATAGAAAAATAAATAATAAATAATAAATAATAAAAATAGAAAATAAATAATAAAAATAAATAATAAAAATAAATAATAAAAAATAAAAAATAAATGATAAAAAATAAATAATAAATAATAAATAATAAAAATAGAAAATAAATAATAAATAATAAATAATACAAAATAAATAATAAAAAATAAATAATAAAAAATAAATAATAAAAATAAATAATAAATATTAAAAAATAAATAATAAAAAATAAATAATAAACAATAAAAAATAAATAATAAATAATAAAAATAAATAATAAGAATAAATAATAAATAGTAAAAAATAAATAATAAAAAATAAAAATTTAAAAAAAAATAAAAAATAAATGATAAATAATAAATAACAAATAATAAAAATAAATAATAAATAATAAAAAATAAATAATAAATAATAAAAAATAAATAATAAATAATAAAAAATAAAAAATAAATAATAAAAAATAAAAATAAAAAATAAAAATAAATAATAAATAATAAAAAATAAATAATAAAAAATGAATAATAAAAAATAAATAATAAATAATAAAAAATAAATAATAAAAAATAAAAAATAAATAATAAATAATTAAAATAAAGAATAAAAATAAAAATAAAAAAAATAAATAATAAAAAATAAATAATAAAAAATAAAAAATAAATAATAAAAAATAAAAAATAAATAATAAAAAATAAAAAAATAATAAAAAATAAAAAATAAATAATAAAAATAAATAATAAATAATTAAAATAAATAATAAATAATAAAAAATAAATAATAAATAATAAAAATAAAAATAAAAATTAAATAATAAATAATAAAAAATAAATAATAAAAAATAAATAATAAAAAATAAATAATAAAAATAAAAATAAAAAATATATAATAAAAAATAAAAATAAATAATAAATAATAAAAAATATATAATAAAAATAAATAATAAATAATAAAAAATAAATAATAAAAATAAAAAATAAATAATAAATAATACTCATCTCAATAAGAATTCCAATTAATTAAAATATTTAAATAATATACTATTCGGTATGGGCCCGACCATGGAAGATCAGATAATAAATAAACGTGGATTTATAAAATAAAAAAAATCCAACCTTGATCGCAATAAATAAATAATAACGCATCTCAATAGGAATTCCAATTAATTAAAATATTTATTAATTTATTTATTGCGGACTATTATCATTATCTTTTCTTACTTATTGTTTCACGACGTTTCGGCCAACTATTCCTCTGGCCTTCATCAGGTGGTAACATGAGTTGGAACAATTATATTGAAAACATTGCCAGGACCGCTGCGAAAAAGGTAGGCTCTCTCTACCGTGCTAGAAAACTACTAACACCTGAAAGTATCCTGTACCTCTATAAGGCCACCATTCGCCCATGTATGGAGTATTGTTGTTACATTTGGGCTGGTGCATCTGCTACTAGTCTCTCGCTCCTAGACAAGGTTAAAAAAAGAGTCGCCAATCTGATAGGCCCTGAACTGGCATCTAAGCTTCAGCCTCTGTCCCATTGATGAAACGTTGCATCCCTCTGCCTGTTCTACAAGTATTTTAATGGTGAATTCTCTGACGAACTGCAGACACTTGTGCCCCCACGATGTAGACACCCTCGACAAACCCGACAGGCAGCTAAATCCCACCCCCACACAGTAGAGATCCCTAGATGTAAAAGATCTTTCTACTCCAGTAGTTTCTTCCCCAGAACCGCTAGACTTTGGAATTCCATTCCAGGTTCCTGCTTCCCTTACTGTACTGATATGCAGAAGTTCAAGTGCAACGTGAACCGACATCTTGCTCCCCAAATCCCAACATAGTGCCCCAGTAGTTGCTGCCCCTGATAGTAGCCCCCTACACCAAAGTGACAATCCGCCTTGGGGTGAAAATGTAATAAAAAAGAAAAAAAAACGCTACGGGATAGGAACTCCAAATCTCTTAACTGCATTCTCAGCAATCACTGCCATCCGTAGTTGTTGTCGTCTCACCACGTTTTTGGCCAAGTAAGTCTCTGGCCGGCTTTGGGTAGGATTGACACCACTATCTTCAAACAATTCTCACTTATAACCGTAGAGATTCAACTTCTCTATCCACTGTGCCACCAGCTCTGAAGGGCGATCGACCACCTGACGAAGGCCCGAGGATTAGTTGGCCGAAATGTGACACAACAACTAAAAAATGAGGATAATAGTCTTCAGTAAATAAATTAATAAATAAATCAACGTTTCGGTAGATGTAACCTTCGATCTTCTTTTCTTTTTTTCAAAGAGAATCACCACTTATCAAGGCCCAGAGACCATTCGAGGATACGGGTTAAAGAGTGCAAAGTGGTCAAAGAGACCATATCATCGTTAGAAGCATAAATTTGGTAAAATTGGATTACTTAAGGGGAACGGCTCATCAAGAACTTGTTTACATTGGACTTGAAGTAAGCTGGAAAGCATGCAAACGGAAGACAGTTTCACGTGTGTGCAGTTCTAATAAAGAAGCTTTGTTCACGGAATCTACGTTTAGGTTTAGGCACAGATAAAAAGTGGGGGGGGGGAACTATTGATAGTGTTTTCAGCTAGACGAGTGCTTCTCGTGAATGTTTGGCCAGGGGGAACTATAGATTGGAGCTCAGACGAGCACTTGCCATGAAAATAACAATAAAACATAGGCAGACTCGCAACATCTGTTCTCTGAGAAAGAGGTTGCAGGGAAAAGAAAAAAGCATCCCCTACGAGGCTACAAAGTCTATTTTGAACTCTATCAAGGCAGGATAAGTCCTTTCTAGCAGCTCCTGCCCTGATGTGTCAACAGTACTCCATCGTTGGACAAACCTGGCTTTAGCATAGGTAGAGAATTGCATCAGCAGTGAGATATCTACTAGATCGATAGAAGGATCCCATCACTTTTCCAGCAATCTTGGCAACAGATTTGATGTACATATTTCATTTTAGATCAGGGGTAAAGGTCAAACCCAGAAGCCTGTCCATCTTGTCGAACTCAGGAATCTTTCTGTCGAACTCGGGAATCTTTCTGTCAAACTGGGGAATATGCACTGAATTTCAAATCCAACCTTATTATTTAATCAAGGCGGCCGTGGCGTAGTGGATAGGGTACTTAGTAAAATTAAGTTGCAAATTTGTACTCTTCTGGACAACTGTTAAAATACAATTGTAAATAAATCAACGCTCTGATCCCCAGCTGGCATCAATTGTGATGGATGGCTCTCGTCTGGGTGAGGCTCCGTGTTTTGACAAGCTTCTGGGTTTGACCTTTACTCCTGATCTGAAATGGAACACGTACATCAAGTCTGTTGCCAAAGTCGCTGGAAAGATGGTGGGATCCTTCTATCGATCCAGAAGATATCTCACTACTGATGCAATTCTCTATCTATATAAAAGCCAAGTACGTCCAAGGATGGAATACTGTTGCCATATCTGGGCAGGAGCTGCTAAAAACAGCCTATCCTGCCTTGACAGAGTACAAAATAGACTTCGTGGCTTAGTGGGGGATGCCCTTTTCTCTACCCTGCAACCTCTCTCCCACAGAAGAGATGTTGCGAGCCTGTCCTTGTTTTATCGTTATTTCCATGGCAGATGCTCGTCTGAACTCCAATCTATGGTCCCTCCTCGCCAATCTTTCACGAGAAACACCCGTCTAGCTGAATCCACTGTGAAAAATTTCCCCCACTCTATATCTGTGCCTAGATCAAACCGCGGATTCCATGAACAAAGCTTCTTTCTTAGAACTGCACGCCTGTGGAACTCTGTTCCGTGTGCCTGCTTCCCTCCGGACTACAACTTGGATGTCTTCAAGTCCAATGTTAACAAATTCCTAGTGAACCGCCCCCTTAATTAAACACTTCAGCAAATCTCCACACTAACGTAATGTACTTGCAATAACCCTTATCCCTGAGTGGCTTCCGGGCCTTGATAAGTGGTGATCACTGTGTAAAAAAAAAAAAAAAAAAAAAAAAGAAGATCGGGGGTTACATCGACCGAAACGTTGTAAAAATAACACTCAAGATAGGAATAATAGTCTGAAAAATCTAAATAAGACGAACAACTTAAATGTTATTTTTAGCCGGTCGCCATCAGTAGCTGCTCGTTTCTAAATCTTTTGTTGCAATCAGCAGTCGCATGTAGTTCTGCTGGAAGCCATTGTTTATCCAAACTGTTAATGGGTTGTAATTAAATCTCTTTTGTAATTAAAATCACTTTTATTAATTATTTGCAAAAATCTTTTATTTATTTAGTTCTCTTGCTTTTTTCTTTCTTATATGTGTCCATTTAACGCATCCCTCCCACCAACCTGCATTGTTTTTCTTTATTTACTCGAAGTCGTTCGACAAAGAAACGCCGCGGTTTCTTTTTTGAAGCCTCGTTTTGATCTCTTTTTTTTTTTTCTTTGTGAACACATAATTATAATTTAATGTCGCCATTTTTTGTTTAGGCTTGATTTTACAAATATCATATCGTGTTATATTGGACTTGCCCACGACCAGTTTTAAGCAGGCCTGTTTGATCGAAATTTACGTCATACATTTTGGTGCAATCGAGACATACCGAAAAGGTAAGATGCCGAGAGTGTTTGTTTTGTTTTAAAATGTTCTAAAACTTTTTTTTTAAATGTATTTAAAAAAAGAAAGACATAATCCAATTTATACTAAAACTGAACTCCAATATTATTATACTAAAACTGAACTCCAATATTAAGTTTTTAAAAAGTGAATTAATTCAAAATAAATAGTTATGTTAGGTGTGTTGCCGGCTGTTACAGGAAAAGGGACTGTCCCCTTTTCCTGTAAATAAGAAAAACATTAGATAAGTGGAAAATGAAATTAGGATAAGCTGAGACTCGAACCCTGTAAGCGAGGGTCAGAAAAGATTCAGAAAATGGAATGTTAGAACTTAGCTATTGTTGTGGAAAAAGAATTTAATTGTTCGTTCTTTTATGAAAACTGAATTTAAAAAAAATAGTTTTGGTTGAAAAAATAGGTTAGTTCAAAATTCTTTGTTTGCGGAAGTGTGTTTTGGGAACGTGTGCTTAGTCACGTGAGTCGATCACGTTTTGAGCCACACATCTGACGTCATAGCAGAAAGGGAATTTCTCAATAATAGGAGCTAGGATTAGCAGAGTCAGGCAGAGGGTCGAGAGTCAGCAGTCGAGCAGAGGAAGGTCCCTTTGAAAGCGAAGAAAATAACATTCAGCCATGTCGAAACGAATTTGAATTTCTGACGTCATCATTATTTCGACCGGTCAAATGAAATAAAGAACATCATCGATTTTTGTAAGTGTTTGTCTTCGTGTCATCATTCAACAATTGAAGGTAATGTGTTAATCATCTTAATATGAACTTTGTATAAATCCCCTCCCAAGTAATGTGTCCCCCTCCGCCATCATAAATAATGAACCTCCCCTCTGATGTAAAAGAATATGTATCTCTCCCCCTCTCTATATGTGCTAAAAGACATATAATAACTATGCCTCTATCGCCCTTTCTCCTCCTCTCTATATGAGTTAAGAAGAAACCTCCCAGAACTTTATAAATATTCTCCTCCCCCCCCCCCCTCTCTCTCTCTCCCTCATCGTTACCTCTGTATTACATGTACCCGATATATGATCCCCAATATGAAACCACGTGCTATACAACATTAGTATCATCTACACTTGAAGAAGGCTGGTGATTACATCGACCGGAACGTTGTGAAAATAACACTCAGGATGAGAACAGTAGTAGAATTATAAATAGTTGGACCTGCAGAAATTCCACAGAGGAATATTTCATATGCAATATATTGATCTCAAGTATTCTGTGGACGTTCAGTGTGAATTGAGACCCCACGATATAATTGTATCCCTTTTGTTAAAACTGCAAAAGTATTTATCTAAGTAATCTGGTTAATGTAGCGTCCAAATACATCTAGTTATTACGGTTTATCTCCAATATCCTTATAAGAGTAGATAAAACGTAGATTCCATGAACAAAGATTCTTTCTTAGAAGTGCACGCCTGTGGAACTCTCTGCCGTGTGCCTGTTTCCCTCCTGATTTCAACTTGGATGTCTTCAAGTCCAAGATAAACAAATTCCTGATGAACCGCCCTCTTAAGAAATGACACTTTATCAAATCTCCAATACTAACGAATAATACAACACGACCCCAGTGATTACTCTACACACAATAACCCTTATCCCCGAGTGGCTTCTGAACCTTGATTAGTGGTGACCTCCATGTAAAAAAAAAGAGTCTCCAATATCCTTATAGGAGTCTTTGACATAATCCTATTGTATGAACACCCGGCATGAGCGAAAATCACACGATATCATTATTAGATAGAACAGATACTACTCTTGGATCTTAGACAGAAGACCAAGTAGTAAGTAATGATTCTTCCCCTCCTTTGTTGAAAGAACTGATCACCCTCTCTCTTCGCTAATATATGTTATAAGAATCCACAGAACTGTAATATGTATAAATGTCATCCTTTTCCTCTCAGCACCATCGTCATCCGTTATATGTATTAGCCCAATATGAAACACCCAGCTATACAGCAATCCTTGAATAAATAAATAAATATAAACTTTATTTCGTGAGTTTTAAAGAGTAAAAATCGTTTATTTTTATTGTAAGCAACCAGACAACATAAATATATATATCTACATATCTATAAAAGTGAACGTGTCTGTCTGTCTGTCTGTGTATATTTCCCTACGCAATAACTCTGTCAATTTTTAGTCTATAGACTCGAAATCTGAAATACCGGGTACTGAGATTTGGGAAAATCGATGTGACAGGTGTCAGCCAGAAATTTGGCTGTTAAGGGGTCAAATTTCAACGATTTGACCTTTAAGAACTCCACCAAACTCCTCCGATAATTTTGGGTCTAGACACTTGAAATTTTAGATATAGGTTCCTTGAACCTGGATCTAACTTAATAAAGTGATTTGAGCCCGAAACTATAAATTTTAAGGGGTCATAATAGGGGTCAAAGTTTTAAAAAATTAAACATTTTTTTGTTTTTTTTGCTTTTTTTGCACAGCATACACCTCCAAACACTCGAGCAACGCCGGGCACCCCAGCTAGTATATATATATATATATATATATATATATATATATATATATATATATATATATATATATATATATATATATATAAGTTTAAAAAAAAAAAAAGCATACAACGTTTGAATATCATATCGAACGTGCAGCAGTTGTATTATGCATTGTATTCTTTGGCGGCCATCTTTTTTACGCGCGTGCGCGCGCCATAAACAAATCTACTCATCTATGACTGACGCTGCACGCGCGTAAAAAAGATGGCCGCCAAAGAATACAATGCATAATACAACTTTTTTATATCTCGATAACTAATTATTTCTGCAAGATCTCAATGCGATTTTCGTATTCAGCATAGTCGAAAACCTTTAAAAGTTGTCATTTAAAAGAAAATTGTGGAGGTGGACCAAATCTGAAAAAAAAAAAAAAATACCGAAATATCTCTCACATTTTAAACTTTTTAACTATATGCCGCTAATTAACTTATGCAAGTGCCAATGGTGTTTTCATTTAGCTAATAACTTGCCATTTTATTCATGTACCCGCATCAATAATAACTGGTATGACTGATATCTTCTTAAGATCAATCATATCTGTTATTATTGACCAGTTACTGGCCTTATGAAGAAGAACCTGAGGTCCTATCTAACTAATATTCCTGGTGAACCAAGTGCAAAAGAGATCCAGACAATTGCACTTAAGGGAACAACGAGGATACTAAAAAGAGCTCTCGGTTGGTTTCAATAAAAAGCAGGGCAATGTTAGCAGCTGGTTTGGCAGCTCCATACTCAGCATTACAATTTTCAAAAGAAGAAAATCTATCTATTATCTATCTGTACTCTTATAAATTCGTTTTTCTTTTGTGGGTATTCATATTCACATTAGAAACCCTCTTTTCTATTAGTATTTATTTGCTTTCCCGCCAAAGCAAAATGTGATACAAGGTCGTTTTTAATGTGGGGTAAAAACCAGCTCCCCTAAAAGTAGGCAAGAAGGGGACACTCTGGTTACCAAGAATAGTAATTGTCCCAGTATAGAGGGGTTCCCCTCCATTGAGTGGGACAAATTACCTTAAGCGCAGCATCTGCAGAACAGATACTACACTTTGAGACATTAAATTTTTTATTCACAGGAAAAAAAAATACAGTTGGGAAAATTAACAAAAAACTTAGGTACAAGGCCAACTCAAAAGGAAGGGGGGATGGTGAGGTTGGTTGATCCATCTCGTCTCTGTTGTAAATTTTAAATGATTTTTCTCTCGGCCAGCCTCTTTTATCATGGTTACCCATTTAAATTTGTATTTATGTGTGTGTGGTGGGAGGGGGGGTCCTACTTAAGCCCAATTTTAAAACATTTTTTATTTATATAAAAAAATACAAAAAAGATAACAATATTAATAAAATTTCATTTGTGACGAGGGACTTGGAAAAAAAAAACCCGGTTAGTAAGGCCCTCCCAACCCTATCTGAAATGCTAGACCATTCGTTTCACTCGGGTTTGTAAAGGGACCAGGGTTTCGCAAGCAGCCTCTAAATGGAGAGGAGAGGGGTTGTGTCCTAAATAGGGGAGAAAAGAAAAAAATGGCGATGAGGGCGGGGGGTGTTAGTGTTTGATTTAATTTCCTCCAAGCTGGGTTGAATTTCGAGAGGAAGGGCGGGCAAAAGAAAACATTGTTGTTTTTGGAGGCTGGGGACCTTGGAGACTTTCTAATAAGGGAAACAAGATTTATTCGGCTGGTTTAGAGGGTGAAGGAAGTAGAATTGGAAAGGGGCGGTGGGCCGACACAAACCCTAGAACAGAGCGCTCCACACCTAGGTGGGAAACACGTATTCAAACTTGGCTCCTCTTCGTACACACAGGTTTGCTATATGTTTCCATCTTCTTTCAAAAGCCACGCGATGCAGCTTTCTTCTCTCGCATCTGACCTTTACCCGTAGTTGGTGTTTAAAGAAAGCGATCAGATCCTGATCAGAAAAATGCAGCACCCCCCGGCCATCTTGCAGTCCCGACGTCCAAATCACCATTCTCGCCACGGCCAGGAATGCAATGTAGACCATTTGTCTCTCCCGGTCCCACGGCGGCCTCACGTTGTCCACTACATTTGATACAGTAATCGGGCGAGGATGCTCGGGGTCGATGCGAGCCGTCACCTCGCCAACATACGACCAGTACTGGCGGAGTTCGCGGCAATAAAAAAAATGCGTGTTCAGTTGTTTCTGCGTTCTCTGAATAATCAATTTATATATAATTTTACTTAAAATTAGAGAAACTAAATAAGTTTAAATAAAATGATAATCAAATGTTAATGAAATCAATTGAAATGAATGGCTCTCGTCTTCTGGAGGTCTCAAGTTTTGACAAGCTTCTGGGCTTGACCATTACTCCTGATCTTAAATGGAATACACACATCAAATCTGTTGCCAAGGCCGCTGGGAAAATGGTGGGATCTTTCTATCGATCCGGTAAATATCTCACTGCTGATGCTATTCTCTATCTATATAAGAGCCAGGTACGTCCAAGGATGGAATACTGTTGCCACATCTGGGCAGGAGCTGCTAGAAAGGACTTGTCCTGCCTTGATAGATTCAAAATAGACTTCGTAGCCTCGTAGGAGATGTCCTTTTCTCCTCCTTGCAACCTCTATCTCACAGAAGAGATGTTGCGAGTTTGTCTCTGATGTATCGTTATTTTCATGGAAAGTGTTCGACTGAGCTTCAATCTATGGTCCCCCCTCGCCAAACTTTCACAAGAAACACTCGTCTAGCTGTAAACACTATCAATAATTCCCCCCACTCTTTATCCGTGCCTAAACCTAAACGTAGATTCCATGAACAAAGCTTCTTTCTTAGAACTGCACGCCTGTGGAATTGTCTTCCGTTTTCCTGCTTTCCGGCTGACTACAATATGGTTATGTTCAAGTCTAACGTAAATAAGTTCTTGATGAGCCGTTCCATATAAGTTATCAAATTTACCAAATTTTCATTACTAATGATTACTATATTGTCCAATTTCTACTGTACACTCTTTAACCCTTATCCTTGAGTGGCCTCTGGGCCTTGATAATGTGGTGATGCCTTTGTAAAAAAAAAAAATTAGAAGGTTACGAGTGCAGAAATAAATTTTGAAAATTAAAATTAGGAAAATAACCTCTTTGATAATTTAGTTGAATGTTTAGAATTTTATTTTACTATTTACTTTGGTCTTATTTGTATTAACTTTTTAACCACAAAAGTTACGGAAATGAGCATACATTCATTTGATTTTTTTCAGTAATGTGATTCTGATCTACATTAATGATCTTCCAAATCACATCCTTACATCATTTGTAGACATTTATGCTGATGACACTATCATTTATGGTAGCACATCTAAGACAGTAAACGACCAAGTTCTCTCCAATTCTCTCTCCTCTGATCTTGAGCACGTAGTACAATGGGGAAAGGAGTGGCTGGTTACTTTTAATGCATCTAAAACCAAGCTTCTCTCTTTACATCATCAACATTCTGATCCACATCTGGCATCAATTGAAATGAATGGCTCTCGTCTTAAGGAGGCCTCAAGTTTTGACAAGCTTTTGGGCTTGACCATTACTCCTGATCTTAAATGGAACTACAATATGGTTGTGTTCACGTCTAAAGTAAATAAGTTCTTGATGAGCCGTTCCATATAAGTTATCAAATTTACCAAATTTTCATTACTAATGATTACTATATTGTCCAATTTCTACTGTACACTCTTTAACCCTTATCCTTGAGTGGCCTCTGGGCCTTGATAATGTGGTGATGCCTTTGTAAAAAAAAAAAATTAGAAGGTTACGAGTGCAGAAATTTTGAAAATTAAAATTAGGAAAATAACCTCTTTGATAATTTAGTTGAATGTTTAGAATTTTATTTTACTATTTACTTTGGTCGTATTTGTATTAACTTTCTAACCACAAAAGTTACTGAAATGAGCATTTAAAGTGCTTCTGACAAATATACATTCATTTGATTTTTTTCAGTAATGTGATTCTGTCTGTGACAGTTAGTTTGTCAAAAAGATATTAGAAAACTGCTTATAATCTCCTGAAAATGATAGTTCATTTTAGGAATTTAGATGTCTCGTCAGACGACGCTTAGCACCAACCATCGTGACGTCAGTCGAAAACATGACTCGATGGAAAGGCCTTTTCTTTACGAAGGACAGAGCTTAGCTCGTTAAAAAAATTAGTTTTCGTGCGAAAGAGCAGGACACAAAATGTTTTAAATAATAATAATAGAATAACAATAACAAAGACTTTCGCTGGCGAGGACTACTATTGACCGTAACCAGTTATAGAGTCCTTTTGAAATTTTCATCTCTATTTTTCTCGTTATGTACTGAATATTTGTTAATGAAACCTATATGAAATATGTTCTCAATTAAATTTCCTTGGATTTATTTTATGTAATGTACATTTTGTTGCAATTTAAAAACATTATCTTTCATCTAGCAATTAATGATATAGATATAAAATTTTCAATGATTTTTTTTTTAAAAGTGCAACAGAATGTGCATTACATAAAATATATCCAAGGTAATTTTTTGATTCAATTTAAATCAAATTTTTATACCTTACTTTGTAAAATTTATAAAAGTGCAGATACATTTATAGCTTACTTTGTAAAATTTTATACCTTACTTTGTAAAATTTTATAACTTACTTTGTAAAATTTTATACCTTACTTTGTAAAATTTATAAAAGCGCAGATAAATAAATTTCAAATTGAATCTTGTACCTTTATTTTTAAAGCCTATAGTAAAAACATTTTGGTTAACAATTTTCATGCCTTGGGTGATTTCATCCAAGGCATGAAGATTTCTAACTTGTGAAAACAGATAAATCGCAATAAATGACGGCGAACGCAAAATAACGTTCAATTAACTTTTATACAAAACTGCGTGACACCCCTCTCTCTCTCTCTCTCTCTCTCTCTCTCTCTCTCTCTCTCTTTCTCTCTCTCTCACACACTCACACACACACACACACTATCTCTCTCCCTCTCTCTTTCTCCCTCTCTTTCTCTCTCACACTCTCTCTTTCTCTTTATCTGTATCCCCCTCGCTCTCTTCCCCTCTGCTCTCTCTTTTTCTCTCTCTCTCTTTTCCTATCATATTATTCCTCTATATCTCTCACTCTCTCTCGCTCCGTTTTTGCATATCTATCTTCCAATATTTACGCCACCTTCTCTCTCTCTCTCTCTCTCTCTCTCTATCTATCTATCTTTCTATCCTGTCCTCCTCTATAGCTCTCACCCCTTTTTCTCCGTTTCAATATGTACACCCCTCTCTATCTCTCTCTCTCTTTCTCTCCTTTTCTCTTTCTATATCTCAGCGTCTCTCTCCATTTTCACATATCTCTTTATCTTTCTATCCCCACGCCTCCTTCTCTCTTTCGAATTTTTTCTCTCTCATTTCTCTCTCTGTCTCTCTCTCAGTCTCTTTCTCTAGCTAGTTCGAGCTTTCATCCCCTCTCTCTCTCCCTTTCTCTCTCTCTCTATCACACTTTCTCTCTCACTCTCTATGTATCTCTCTCACACTCTTTCTCTCTCTCTCTCTTACTCTTCGTATATGTATATGTCTCTATCACTTTATATCCGGCATCAAAACGACAAAATGTTGCATACTGAGGAGTGTATAATATGTTCATATATTTACGTGTATATTTTTACGTGTCTATTTAATGTGTTCAATGTGTTATGATCGTTTCTAGTGTTGATCATCGTCTAGTGTTGATCATCGTCTAGTGTTGATCATCGTCTAGTGTTCAAAATGTTCCTCGAGTTTATGCGTGTATAACATGTGTTTGTACATTTCGATGTATATAAATACCAGGTACGGGCAAACTGAATGCCGATGGTCAAAATGTATAAACATTTTGACCCCTCCCTTTTCTTAAAAATCCACTACAGATCATAGAATTAACTAATTTTAATGAAAATTTTCAGTATTTATCAAATAATGATCGCGGAATATAATGAACTAATTATTTTTATTTAAATGTTAATGGAAATGTATTATTTTGTTTAAACAAGAAATACCTTTACTAAAGTTATAGTTTTCAATAGTAAATAAAAAACGGAAGAATGTTTTTTTGCTTTTTTTATATAAATAAAGCATCATAATTTGTAACAATAAAAAAATAATAATTTTTACAGGAACATTACGAAAAAAAAACCCTAAAGTCCGTATTAATGACTTCGATATAACTCTAAGAAAAATGAATTTCTCAAACTACAGATATTACCATTGAACTAAGCATTGTTTATTTGATATTTTTACAAAAAATTATAATAGCAAAAATATTTCTACTTATTTTAATTACAGATTTCGCATAATTTTTATATGCGAGATTTTAATAATAGCCTTGCACGCAAGAATGTGAAACTTTCGGCGTAACATAATTTTTGTATAATCTCGAACAATAATTAAATAAAAATTAATTAAAAAACAGGAAGATAAAAAACAATTAAATTAAAAAATAATAAAATTTGATACAGAATAAGAATGTACGGAAACAGCGTTTCGATTGGCTTAAATTTCGAGCCTCCTTATAATCGTGTTTACAAATCTTTATTTGTTGCGTATTTGGCGAACGGTAGAATAACTTGCTTTTTGATGGCTAATTAATGTTTTGTACAAACAAAGTGTTTATTATTATTATTATTATTATTATTATTATTATTATTATTATTATTATTATTATTATTTAATTCAATATCTTAGGACTTTTCTTTACTAATTATCTTTTAAGAAAACTAATATTTATCTTTTAAAGGATTTTTTACAATGAACTTATTTAGCTTCAATAATTTAACTGAATTGGGTAGCTCGCCGTGAAAACATTTTTCATAATTCTTCTTTTTTTCTTTTTTTCTTTTTTTTTTTTTTTTTTTTTTTCACGTGTACAAATATTTTTTTCCTTTGGGAAATTAACTTTAGTCTCAAATCTTTCAAATACAATCAAAAAGTTGTCGGAAACCTCCAAAAAAATTATGATAAATCGGCTTTCAAAACTAGGTCCCCCTATTTTTATCCGCCCATTTTTGCCCGTATCTAATAAATACGTTAGTATAAAGTATAGCTAAGCTATAGTTCAATAACACGAACATATCATATTTGCAAGAGACGGTGTTTACAACAAAAGGGACTAATAACAGTTTTTTTTACATGGTAGTCACCACTTAAGGCCCGGAAACCACTCGGGGATAAGGGTTATTGCGTGTACAGTAATCAATGGGATAATATCATAGTAATCGTTAGTAATGGAGATCTGATAAAGTGTCTTACTTAAGGGGGGCGATTCATCAGGAATTTGTTTATGTTGGACTTGAAGACATCCAAGTTGTAGTCAGGTGGGAAACAGGCAAACGGGAGAGTGTTCCACAGGCGTGCACTTCTAAGAAAGAAACTTTTTTCATGGAATCTACGTTTTGATTCAGGCACAGATAAAGAGTGGGGAAAATTACTGACAATGGTTTCAGCTAGACGGGTGTTTATCGTGAAAGATTGGCGGGGGGGGAGGAGGGCCAGAGATTGGAGCTCAGACGAGCACTTGCCATGGAAGTAACGATAAAACAAAGGCTCGCAACGTCTCTTCTGTGGGAGAGAGGGTGCAGGGAAGAGAAAGGGGGCATCCCCCACTAAGCCACAAAGTCTATTTTGCAGCTCCTGTCCATATGTAGCAACAGTACTCCATCCTTGGACGTACTTGGCTTTTTGGGGGTCTTGCTTGATGTATCTTCTGAAATCTGCAATTCTCAAGGAACTTTTATCCCAGATGTTTCGACAACTTGGAAATTGCACGCTTATTCTAAGTTCCTACATTCTATATATCTTGGACCGACAGCCTCCCCCGGGTGTTCAGATTTATTACGACTGGTAGCGAGCCGACTGCCCCTCGTCTGTCATGTCTATGTCCCCATGCTTGCGTTCAGTCTTGAGAGACAAAGGATACCCCTTAGAGGCAGCAGTGCGTGTAATTGTGAGGCAAGAGTTGCGCAATCTCCAACCACACCTCTCCTGAATCGGGAATGTTTGAGTCCAGTGACAAGGAGACCAGGACGACTGGAACCAATGCCGAGATAAGCGGAGCACATACAGCACCTGAAAGTCCCAAATGGTCACCCATTTAGTACTGACCAGGTTTAATGTTGCTTAACTTCGGTCATCTACCGGGAACCAGTGTGTCAACGTGATTATGCCGTATATACTCTACGACTAATTTCTTTGTGAATAAACTCTGTGTGTATTTAAGAAACTATCATCCTTTTTTATTGCATTATCAATAACCTTTTTTTTTAATTTTCTTTGAAGATTGTAATGCTGCGTATGGGGCAGCCAAACCAGCTGCCAGCATTGCCCTGCTTTTTATTGAAACCAACCGAGAGCTCTTTTTAGTATTCTCGTTGTTTTCTTAGTGCAATTGTCTGGATCTCTTTCGCACTTTGTTCACCTGGAATATTAGTTAGTTAGGACTTCCGGTTCTTCTTCATAAGCCCTGTGGAACCTATAATAACTGGTATGATTGATATCTCCCTTAGATTCCAGTTCAGAAGAGGCCACAACAAAAATGTAATCATTCGGCCTTATTCGCGCCGCATTTGCAATCATGCGCCTCGGAGGAGATATAGTTTTTAAAATACCTATATACAGACGGACACACACATATTCAGAGACATAGTGAGTTTTATCAATTAGATTACTGTTCCTCGTTTCTCTGACTGTACCAGCGTCCGGAAATTTCAATGTAACGTGAGCAAACATCTGGTTGCTAAACTCCCCATTTAGGATGCTCTCTATAAATATTGGGCGTTAATGTTCAGACCTCCATCATTAAAAACACTCACTTCAATCAAGGTTGTAACTCTTTCTGACTTATTCCATATAATTATGTCAGGTTTCACAGCAGCAATTTTTAAGGTAGGTGGCTGTAGGGATTAAATGGCCGTAATGTATGGTATATAAGTCATTTCCAACTGTTCTTTCAGGTTGATGTTCCCAGGATTTGCTGCTACACATGGCTTAGTACTTACATACCCCATCATATCTCGTTGTGTAGTAGCCATCCCCTAAAAGAACCTTGCAACTTGATAGCAGATGACTCACACTTTCCAATTCCATATGGCAGAATCTACATTTGTTGTCATTAGTGAGACCTGCCATCTTCTTGAACGCATTGGTCATCAATCCCTGGTCTTGAGCAGCCATTATAACCCTTTCCTGGTGATGGTGGACGGCTCCCCTTTTAAGCCAGTCCAAGGAACTTTCTTTGTCTATGTATTTCTGAAAGAGTTCCCTCAATAAATACTTTGCACGCTGATGTTGGCCCCATTCTTTAAGGTTCATCCTTTGGAAGGTCTCGGTATATTTCCGCCGGCTCTTTCTTGCTATTTCTGTGGCACACTTGTTTGGTGTTTCGTCCTCATCTGAGAGACAGCCCTGACAAAAATGCTTGGCCAGCTGGGTGACTGATGTAGTTCTGCTGGCTCTTGTCTCTTGATGTTCGTATACTATTGAGAGGGTGTGATTCTTGGAGCTTCTCAGATACTGAGCGGTGCTCACAAAAGTTGCCCTAGGTTGATGATTGATCTCTGAGGGTCCCAGACCTCCTTCTTCCCAAGGCAAATACAGCTTTGGTAGACACTGATTTCCAGATCCAAAACCTTTTGTGGCCTGAATTATGATGTAGACGATTAAAAAAATATTTATTGTTAATTTGAGTTTAAAAGGTAATGATACTATGATTGTCTTCAAATTGGAAAAAAAATCAAAAGTTCAATAGTTAAGCTATCACTGGGAATTTTTGCATTTCATAAACTTACCTTAGTTATCTATAGTATAAAAGCGAAAATGTGTGTGCGTCTGTCTGTGTGTATTTGTTTGTGTGTGTGTTTGTTTGTATGTTTGTGCGTGTGTATGTTTGTGTATGTGTTTGTGTGTGTGTGTGTCTTTGCGCGTGTGTGTGTGTCTGCTTGTGTGTGTGTGTTTGCGTGTGTGTTTGCGTGTGTGTTTGTGTGTGTGTTTGTGTGTGCGTGTGTGTTTGTTTGTGCGTGTGTGTTTGTTTGTGTGTTTGTTTGTGCGTGTGTGTCTGTGTGTATGTTTGTGGGTGTGTTTGTGTGTGTGTTTGTGTGTGTTTGCGTGTCTGTTTGTGTGTGTGTGCATTTTTTTTGTATGTCCGCCAAAGGCTTTTTTGGGTTAGGGTTAGGGTTAGGGTTAGGGTTAGGGTTAGGATACTGGGGTTACTGTTTCTTAGAACTTTTTATATACTCCCTAGATTGTAATATTTCCGATGTATCTTTTATATCAGGGACTTTTATGTTACAAATTCGCGCTGCGCTGTGATTTTATTTTTTCGTTGACCTTAGATTAACAACCTTTTTATCATAAGATGCTGTAAGTATTATGATATCCATTCGTGCATAGTTAAGGAATAATAGACTTTAATATGTAATTTCCACTTATTCTTGTAAACTCCTGGACCAACCTAGATGAAATTTTGCATGGATATTTGTTATGACAAGTTACAGCGAACTAAGTATTATGGTATTCTTCCGATGGATTAATGAGAAAACGTTGTCATATTCAACTGTCTATTTAGCATAAATCACCCATTCTAAGAGAAAATGTTATAACGTTTTTTTGAATTTCACCCTTCTTAACTTCTCTGCTCGCATAGCGTCGTGGTAACTTGTCCAGCTATTCGTCTCAAGGCTTCTGGTTCGAGCCTACCTCCCTACCAATTTTTGTTTTTACACATGGCCAATGCGGGGAACCCTGCTAGTCTATATAGTAAAAAGGTAAAACGGCCCCGCGCGTTTTTTCATGTCCAAGAAAGGCTTTTTTCGGGGGGTGGGGATCTCAATGAGATTACATCTATTTAGAAATTTCCTTAGACTTCGAAAGCAGACGTCGTCTCTACATTTATTATGCTCAACTTTTAAAAAATTCCCTCCATTCTGCCCTTTAGCGTGTTTGTTTCTTTATATATAATTGCATGGGTGCACGGCGTTGCCCGGGTATTTGGCGGTGTATGTTGAGCAAAAAAAAAAAAAAAGAAAATCAATTTTTTTTTTAACATTGACCTCTATTATGACCCCTTAATATCTATTGTTTTGGGCTCAAATAAAGTTATTAAGTTAGATCCATGTCCAAGAAACCTATATCTAATATTTAAAGTGTGTAGCACCAAAATTGTCGGAGGAGTTTGGTAGAGTTCTCAAAGGTCAAATCGTTGAACTTTGACCCCTTAATCGCAAAATGTCTGGCCAAAAACGGATCACAGATTTTCCCAAATCTCAGTACCCTGTATATTAAATTTCGAGTCTGTAGACACACACACACACACACACGCACACATACAGACAGACACTTTCACTTTTATAGATACTAGCATGGGTGCCCGGCGTTAAAATTAAATATTATTAAAATAAGTTATTGACAAAGATGCGTCCAGGATAAATATTTTCACATGCTTCTTTTCCTTTAAGGGAAATTTATTTAAATAATGTTCTATTGTTAAAGTGTTTTTTATTCAAGAAGTCTGAAGAAAGTCTGGTTATGTGAAAATGCTTGAAATTGTCCAATCGGTCTTGAAACAATTGTAACTTACAATGAAATACACTTTTTACTGCTATACATTCCTTTTTTGAAGTCTTGGTTTTGTTAATACAGTATATTAATGCTCAATTATGAAATATGATAATTTTGTAGCTTACATTTTAAGTCATCTTTTTTTGGCTTAAAATTCATTGGTATATGAAAATTTACTGAATTATACGAACCCAGTAAAATTCAGTATATTAGAAACATGTATATATATATATATATATATATATATATATATATATATATATATATATATTGATAAGTTTGCAGGTTGAAACAAGTAACATAGAAAGCAATACAAATGACGACTCAACAAAGGTAGATCAAATAAGAAGTGTATTAGGAATAGGTATATTTACAGGATATTTACATAATGGTGTCAAATAAGAGAGTCTTTGCTGGAGAAACATATCTGCTCTCGGCGGCCTTCGGTGGCTTCTGGTGAACACACACCCAGACTAACTGATTCTTCCTGTGTATGTGTAATTACTATCCACATATGCAAATGAATGTGTGCCAGCACAACACCCTCCCCCCAAGATTTGAAGTCGCAAGATTTCAATATCTTTTTCTCTTGAGATTTAACATTAATAGTTCATTAAACTTTCTTTTTCTACCTGATCTTCGGGGTTCAGGTGTATATTGAGACGGTTCGAAATTAAAGAATTCGTATATGATGTCCATGGTTTCCTCCTCTTCGACTGCTGTTGTATAATCACCATCTTGAATGTGGCGTTTTTTTATTTGGTTCAGGTGTCTTTTATGTATATTTTGTGGACCTTTAATCATGTATGTACAATCACCAATGCGTTTATCCACTACTCCACATTCCCAGTAAGAAGTGTTATTCCTGTAGCACTTGCAATATACTCGATCTCCCGAGTTATATTTCTTTCTTATGATGTGTGTAGTGTTTCGGACAATTGCCTGTCTTGGCAATAGTTTATCAAACGCTGATGTCACCTTTATGGCAAACATTAAATCAGCTGGTGATATGTTTGACGGGGTATTAGGGTGCTGGCATGTTTTTTATTGCCGCAGATCTTTCTGGGTCTGGACGTCGCCCATGTTTATTTATTATATGTCTAAGATACTTAATTTCGCTCATACAAAAGTCGCATTTATTTTCTTTTACTTTAAACCCGGATTCTTGTATTCGAGTGAATACTTGTTTTAAATGCTCCTTATGTTCTTCTAGGGATTTGCTCCTGATAAGAATGTCGTCCAGATATGCACATGCGCACTCAATACCACTTAGCATGGTGTCCATCGCTTACTGAAAGATGGCAGGTGCTACTTTGATGCCAAAGGGCAACCGGTTGTATTTGTACAATCCCTTATGCGTGTTGATGCATAGTATTTTTGAGCAATTCTCCTCGACCGGTATTTGTAAATACGCGTCGTTCAAGTCTATCTTGGAGAAGATATTACCACCATTCAACTTTGTGAATATTTCCTCTGGGCTTGGTAGAGGGTAATGGTAATCTTGTAATATGGAGTTTAGACCTTTCGAAAAGTCTGCGCACACTCTGATTTCATCATTCTTTTTCTTTACATATACGGTGGGGGCTGCCCAGTCGCTATGTTCTATTTTTGATAGTATTCCTGTCTGTTCCAATCTATCTAATTCTTTATTAATCTTTTCCAACCCAGCGAACGGAACGTTTCGCTTTTTTCTTTTTAAATTGGGCTGGTGTTTTCTTTAAGTTCAAACGAGGCCTTAAATTTATTGCAACGACCTAATTTAGTCATAAATACATCAGGGAATAATTTTTTTAAGTCCTCTTTTATATTTTCTGTTGTTGGAGTAGTACATTCTATTTTTTTACAGAATGTATTAATTGGCTTATCCCAGAGTCCAAATTTCTCAATTAAATCTATTCCAAACAGATTTTCGCTATTTTTCAATACGAACATTTTTAATTTCTTCGTAATCCCTTTCAATTTTATCGGAAGGATAACTTCTCCTTCAAATTTTATCTTACCACCAGTTACCGTCCGAGCTGATTTACTTGTTTTCATCATGGTTGGTTTACCCAACTTTTTCCATGTATTCAAGTTTATTATAGAAATATCGGATCCTGAATTCAGTTGTAATTTTATTGGCGTTTTAAATATTTCCGCTTTTATGTATTTTCGCCGATTTTTGTCTAATTTTTCATTTGATTTTGTTTGCTGTACTCTCTTTCTGGTGAAATCTTTATATCTGCAAAAATCGCTTTCGTGTCCGACTATCCTGCAAATGTAGCATTTTTTCTTCTTATAATGGCAAACCGATTCCCAATGTCTTTCTGCGCATCTCTTACAGTTATATCTAGGAAGAGACTTGTTATATTCTTTACTATAATTATTATATTTGGAATATCTCGTTCCGTTTTGACTGCTTTTATTTGTATAGTTCTTGGTTGGTGTGTACGGTTTTCTAACCTTTCTTACATATGCTACTCCGGATTCTTCTATCTTTTTTTAATCCATTTTTAGTGTAATGGCCCTTTCACAATCCTCTACTAATTTCTGAAGTGTTAAATCTTGCTCAGATTCCAGCTTAGACAACACTCGTCTGCATATTTCGGCATTTTTCGTGGAGACTAACCCTTGTGCGAAGATTAGGCATTTGAAATCTTCTACTGTTAGTTCCGCTAGCTTAAAATTATCACAGTTTTTATTGACAACTGATGCGTATGTCAAATAATCTTGGTTGTCCATCTTCCTTAGATTCATACACAACCATCTCTTATGAAAAAGAGATATATTCGGATTAAATAATTCTTTTAGTAATTTTACAGCTTCCATGAAATCTAATTCCGTAGTTTTTTTAGGTAGTATATAATCTACGAACTTGCTGTGTTCTCTTACACCCAACTTCCTGAGTAAAAGGCTCACTTTCTGGCTATTTGGTCAACTTTTGCAGTCCAGTTGAAAGACATCCTCCTATCTTGTATAGTATGCTTCAAAAGTCTTTTCTTCCTCTTACACATAATTAAATGTGTCCATGCTATTAAATATAGTTGTATGCGAGAAATTAGTACTGTCGACATTTTCTCGATTAGTCTTTAATAGGTAGTGTTTTAGCAAAACGTTCATTTTGCCTTCCTTCTTGTTCAAAT
Organism: Euprymna scolopes; assembly: GCF_053919585.1. Classification (NCBI taxonomy): domain Eukaryota; kingdom Metazoa; phylum Mollusca; class Cephalopoda; order Sepiida; family Sepiolidae; genus Euprymna; species Euprymna scolopes. The sequence continues at coordinate 105,789,995 of NC_136527.1, read as the reverse complement.
TGTAATTTCTTCTACCTTTCTTCTTGTTCCATTTGCCATTTCAATAATTTCTCCTCTCTACGTGCATCTAGCTCGGATTGCGCCTTTTGTTGCGTCTGCAAAAATTGCATTAACATTCTAGATAAATCTTCCATTTTTTTTTGTATCCTTCAGTAGCAGTAATGCAGTTACGAAGAAAAATTGTACAATTTCACATGCAACACAATATCCGTACCATTTAAATGGCTTGTGTTACAAAAAAAAATTGTTCATAGTTCCTGTTTTCAATAGTAATATCGCTGCCCGAATAATATTTTCTCACTTCGCTAGCGAGTCAAGCTCATCCAACCACAACATAAGAACTGAGGCTTTTGCTGAAACCACAAAATACGATTTACTTTTCCGTTTTAGGCATTTCCTAATAAATAACAGCCGAACTTAAGTACAACTCATTCCATAGAAGAAAAAAAAAGTTTTTCAACTCGAGTCACAATTGAAAAAAATAAAATGTATGGACTACATTTTTTTTTTGCGTGACGTTTTACTGTCTTATATCCGTTATCCAGTGACAACTTTAGTTTAAAAAAATCTTTCTTTGATTTTAGTTCAGCTGTGGTATTTTTTTTAAATACCGAAGAGAAAAATTTGGTTTACCAAAAAGTCTTTAGTTGGTATTTACAGCAATTTAGGAAATCCACTGGTGAACTTTTTTTTCTTCGTATGTTACTTCCTTGTAATTTAGTAATACGAATCTGTTCTTCATAATTTAGTAATACGAATCTGTTTGTCGTTTTACAAAAATTCAATTTTACAGTTTGTTATTTTTTTAAGATGGATTTCACGGGAAACGGCGTAAATCGTCGCTTTTTTTGCCACGTTCGAGTTTTTTTTTTCTTTGAGACTGCAATTAGAGGTTTTGTTTTGTCTCTTTTTTTTTCCGACTAGTATTTTAATAAATAAAATACTATTAATCGAGGTTATTTTTTTTCTTTTTAACCTGAATGTAGTTTTTGTTCTTGGAATTTAGAAAACAACCGTTTCTTTCTTTTAGTGTTGTACTTCGCGAGGAAAATATTTTACAGTTTTCCAATGTTCGCTGAATCATTCATTTTTTCCGCTTGAATCGAACTTCTCTTTAGCGTAAAATCCGTTTTTACGACTATTTCGTCCGTCAAAACTTGTATTCCTTAGAAAGGTCAACCGTTGCGTTGTACTTTTTTTTTAGTGAGTCCTTTCCATTTCTTCGTCAAACTGTTATATTTGACGTTCATCCTCGTCGTCACTGTTAAGTTTGCAGGTCGAAACAAGTAATGTAGAAAGCAATACAAATGACGACTCAACAAACAAAGGTAGATCAAATAAGAAGTGTATTAGGAATAGGTATATTTACAGGATATTTACATAATGGTGTCAAATAAGAGAGTCTTTGCTGGAGAAACATATCTGCTCTCGGCGGCCTTCGGTGGCTTCTGGTTAACACACCCTCAGACTAACTGAGTCTTCCTATTTATGTGTAATTACTATCCACATATGCAAATGAATGTGTGCCACCACAACATATATATATATATATATATATATATATATATATATATATATATATATATACATATACACACACACCGCGTATGTGGTACCAGTCTTCAAGAATTCTGGTTAAAGAACTGACCCACTAAATTATCGCCCCATTAGCCTCCTCCCGCTTTTCGCCAAAATAGTTGAGTCCTTAGTTAATCAAGCCCTAGTCCAGCACCTAACAGCTGCTAAACTCCTGACTGACAAACAATATGGATTCAGGCAAGCCTGTTCAACAGCAGATATCTTACCTGTAGTTTCTGAACGTATATACCGTTCATTGGACAAAACAGGGGAAGGTAGAGCGGTAGCTCTTGATATATCTAAGGCTTTTGATAGGGTATGGCACGATGGTCTTCTAAGGAAAATTAGATCATATGGAATCACTGGAAGAATTCATAATGTAATTAAATCCTTCTTAAGTAAGAGAAAAATCCAAGTTGTCCTCGACGGTCATACATCTAAACAATATGACATAAATGCGGGAGTACCTCAGGGGTCTATCCTTGGACCTCTATTATTCCTGATATTCATAAATGACCTCCCCGATAAAATCCCTGATAAAATTGTTTCGGAGATGGGTATATTTGCCGATGACACCACTCTCTATAACAGATATGAGGGGAAAACAAATGAACACATATCCAAGGAAATGGAAGAAACACTAGAGGATGACCTCCAATCTGTAGTGGAATGGGGACAAAAATACTTGGTCACATTCAATGCTGCTAAGACTAAGCTTGTTTCCTTCAATAACTACAAGAACCCTTCTCTACCACCAATAGCAATGGCCAAGAACACATTGCCTGAAAGTACTTCTTTTAAACTCCTCGGCCTAACGTTTACAGGGAATATGAACTGGAATAGATACATTGAGAGCATTGCCAAGGCTGCTGCAAGGAAGGTTGGCTCCCTCTACCGTGCTAGAAAACTACCCTGACAATATCCTGTACCTCTATAAGGCCACCATTCGCCCATGTATGGAGTACTGTTGTCACATCTGGGCTGGTGCATCTGCTTCTTGTCTCTCGCTCCTGGACAGGGTTCAAAAGAGAGTCGCCAACCTGATAGGTCCTGAACTGTCATCTAAGCTTCAGCCTCTGTCCCATCGATGAGATGTTGCATCCCTCTGCTTGTTCTACAAATTCTTTAATGGTGGATGCTCTGACGAACTATAAGCACTTGCACCCCCCCCCTCGGTGTGAACACTCCCGACAAATCCGACAAGCTACTAAGTCTCATCCCTTTACAGTAGAGATCCCTAGGTGTAAGAAAGCCTTTTACTCCAATAGTTTATTCCCCCAGAACAGCAAGTCTTTGGAACTCCCTTCCGGGATTCTGCTTTCCCAACTGCACTGATATGCAGAAGTTCAAGTGTAATGTAAACAAACATCTTTCTACTCATCTCCCTTCATAATGACCCTGCTAATTAAGTCCCTGATAGTAACCCCCTGCTTCAAAGTGGCACTGTGCCTTGTTTGGGGTGAAAATTGAATAAAAAAAATATTTTTTTAAATGCATATACATATATATATATATATATATATATATATATATATATATATATATATATATATATGTGTGTGTGTGTGTGTGTGTGTGTGTATATATATATATATATATAGTAGAAATGGTAATTAAAACGGTAGTGTAGCTGAAACAATAATGTAACTAAACAGAAAAATACGGTAATAAAAAATAAAACGCATATATATATATATATATATATATATATATATATATACTAGCAGGGCGTCCGGCATTGTCCGGTCGTAAAATACTCTTAAACATGATATTTTGATTAATACAGATTTTACATTTATTATTATATTATATTGGACCCAATATATAGTTATGATTTAAAAAGTGTTTTTAAAAAAGTGACTCGTGCGCCAACACCAAGAATCGAAACCAAAACGTTTAGCTTACGATGTTTTTTCATCTTCTGTTAATGACCGCTCTGAGGACGTGTTTGCTGCAAGGCTAAACATTAAAACATAAATCAATAGCTACGATGTTACGCATGTATATTCGTAATGCCGTCGTTCGACCTTCATCTAGAAAATTTAATTTTTTTTTTCATATATCAAGTAAAATATATAATAAGAAAATCGAAATTAAAATAAATAAGTTGCCCAATACTCATCCTTTCTAAAAAAAAAATAAATAAAATATAAGTACAAATCAACCTCAAAGAAAAAGAAAGTGAAAATATCAACTACACTACACTTTTGAGCGCCATGATGTATAATATGCCCACTGAAATAAAAAAAGACCACTTGGCGAACTAAATTTTGTATTTGTTATGTTTTGTCACCCTCCCCCCTCCATCGCCAAACTTGAAAAAATTGCTAGAAATGACATGTCTAGTTGGACGCTTATTTGCTCATTTTATTATTAAATTTATATAGAAAAGTTATCCCCTACGCTAAAATGTTGAATTTTTTTTTCAAAATTTCTTCTTTCATATTATTTATAAAGACTGCTTAAACGTATTAGGCCACAAAAGAACAGGTCTTAATTTTTGGGGTCAATGTCAAGTTTCTTTCCAACTCTCCCAAAAACTTTAAAATGACTTTTAATTGTTTTCGGTGGTGCTGAAGACGAATATTACGTTTAAATTTTGGACAGATGAGTAGTTTTCATGATTAGAAGAAATTACTTTTACAAAAAGTGGGATCACTTTCTTATATAAATTTAACGTAGAATGAGCACCCACTTTCTGGTCACCTAGTAATTTCTTCATATCATAAAACAAATTTAACTTTGATATTTGTTTTTCAGTTTGTCGTAAAAATTGACCATTTTTAATTTAAGATATTAAATAAATTATAAAGAAAATCTGTTTCGCAGGCAATTAAACACACTTGCTATGGTAAAATTATTATAATAAATCCTGGGCAAAGCCGATTAAATTTTATAAACAAAAAAAAGAGCAGGGGATGATGGATTTTGTTCACATGTGTCTCTGACTGACTCTGCCCTCGTGAGGATGCAAGTAAATGAGGACATTAGTTTTATTTTTCACTAAAAATTAAAAAAGGTTACTTAGTCGCGTGCTCTCGTGTAATGAATGAATGCGTGAATGTAGGATTGACATGAAATTCTTAAAGATAAACTAAAATGACCGAAAAATGGGCTGAAATTACTTAAATAAATAAAAAGTAAATGAATTAGAATGACTTTAATGAACTTAAGGATGAATTGAATGACTTGAATGATTATAAAATAACTGTAATCCTTCAAAAACAACTTGAATGATCTGGAGAATGACTTGAATGACTTTGAGACTGACTGGTTGTAAAGTGGGTGATCATTGTACATTAAATTAATACAGAAAAGTGATCCCCCACTTTATATCACAAAGTTAGAAGCATAAGTACAGCATGTTGTAAGAACAGATACTACACTTTCATCTTGGCCAAAAGACCAAGAAAAGCTTAAAAAGCTAAGAACAGCATCTATTAACAACATACCTTTTATCTTAACCAAAAAAAAAAAAACAAGCACAAAAGTGTTACGGACAGACCGACCGACTAAAAATGTGTGTGTGTGTGTGTGTGTGTGTGTGTGTGTATATTATGTCAGGTCATGTCATATGCTACTGGTATCATGTAACCCAGTACTACCTGCCTCATGGTCGGGTTACTAGCGACTAAACTGGTTCCCCCACCAGACTTGTTTGGTGAGGAGGGCGGCTAGTCTCCCTGAAGGATTAAAAACAAGACCTTCCAAAGGGTGAATGAACCCTTTTTCTGGGTCAATGGCCAACTAGCACCGTGTATATTTGTGTGTGTGTGTGTGTGTGTGTGTGTGTGTGTGTGTGTGTGTTGGGGTGGAGAGGGCTCCGGTAAGCCATGGTGAAGGCAACCTTTCTAGGAGAAGCAAATCTCTGATTTAAAAAAAATACATAAAGCGGGAGATCAGTACCCGCATTAAGCTGGTCTGCAGTTTAACTTGTTGCTGGCTATCTTGCTCTTGCTTGTTGCTGGATCTCAACATTTTGAACCGAGAGAGAGACTTAGCTGTCGTACAAAGCTAAGACTCTGTAACATCATCTTTGTATAGATACTCCCTCAGGCATTTGTCTATTAAAATGGTCCTGTGGCGATGGAAGTCATTTTTTTGGGCTCGTGGACTTTAAGTGTCTGAGGAAGTGGCACTCATCTGACAAGACGTTGCAATCATCATATATATATATATATATATATATATATATATATATATATATATATATATATATAATTGTACAAAATTAAGTAAACAGATTGTTAGACGTATTATTAATTGGTTTTACGTTGTTTCCTTGCGTTTGGTATATACTACTTGACCTGCTTTTCCCTCTTTTTGCAAGGATCGTTTACATCCAAAATATTTATCAGTTTAAATGCCTGTGTGACGCTGGTTATGTCAGGCGAACTTCCTTGCATTTGCAGACTCGTATAAACCAGGATGTTCCATCCAAGATTAGAAAGGGTAGAGCGGGATCAGTGAGTCTCCCTTCCTTGTTGTCCCAATCAGTATAAAATAGAGTGGTTTGAGATACTTCATGGAGCGAATTCTAAAAATCATTTAAAAGTTTTAGAATCTGTCTCTATTGCAATTTGTAAACCTTCTTTGTGCTGGCAAAAGTAAATTGCTAAAAACATAAAATCTTTACAGGAAACTCTGACTACCTCCCCATTTTTTTTCTCCCGTGGTGTTTAAATCGCTTTTTACGGGCTTTATTAAATTAAATTATTGGTTTTGACCGTCCTTTTTTTTTTTTTGGCACCTTTAATTCCTCATTGCTCTTTTTTTAATATTATTTCAATGCTATCGATTTCTACTGATGAGATGATGGCTTACTTTCAACCATTTTCTCTAAAGAACTATTTTCGCATTTCGGATCAACTTGAGATCATTTTCATGCAAGCTGAAATATTATGCGCGGTTTGTTTTAATATTTTTTTTTTTTTACATATCCTACATTTTTTCACTTCTTTTTTTATTTGCCAATTTTTTACAATAAATTGCGGTTTCACTTAATGCCTTAACTAGCAAATTCTAGCATTGCTACAAATATAATTTGCTGATTTCTTTATGTCCTCTGATGAGAAGAATAACAAGAATAGCATTCTTTGAAACTCCGCGGAATAAGGACTTTGTAAATTGTTTTTTGAGAATATTCAGTCGAACAATAAATTTTGATTGTAAAGTTCAATTTACAGTTTTAATTTTCTTTTTCTTATATATATATATATATATATATATATATATATATATATATATATATATATATATATATATATATATATATATATTATTTATTTTATATTTTACTTTATCATCATTTTTTTCCTCTTTCTCTTCCCTGATCTTTCTTATTTATATTTATGTCTCGGAAGTAGAGTGAAAAGCATATCTTATTTTTCTTTTATTAATATTATTGGAATATTTTCCTTTTTTCCTTGTACACATTTTTGCCATGGATTTCTGCCTTTGGATTATTATAGACCATCTTCTTCCAATTACGGGATTTCCTTGGATTTTACTTGTACAAATAGAAATTCTTTTAACTTTCTTGAAGTTTTACATTTGGATTTTACCGTCACTGGATTTTTTATCTTCCACCAGACTATCCATTCATGTGTAGTCACCTTTTTCTTCACCATATTCCCTCTGCTTCACTTTTTTTGTTTTCAAGTAAGATCTTTGACTTATTTGTTGTTTCATCAAATACTTTAAAATCCGATCCCGCATTTTGCTGATTCCTACCCTCTGATGAGAAGGAAAGTATTTCTTCGAAACTCCACGGATTAAGGACTATCCATTTTTCTTGTGTTTCCTTTTCAGATTAAATATGTTTTAACTCATTTGTAAGTGTTTTTAACATATTTTATTAACTGTTTACTCATATTATATATATATATATATATATACATATATATATATGAAAATAATGGAAATAGTATTCCGACAAAATAGAGAAATAAAAATAATACGATTTGTTCTTATATATATATATATATATATATATATATATATATATATATATATATATATATATATATATATATATACATATATATATGGAATTAGTCCTACAGTTTAAAGAGCTATTTTCATGTATTAATATATGTATTAATACTTTAAAACAATAGTGCCCATTGTACTGTAGATATATAATAAGCTCAATAGTGTATATATCCTAGAGCTACGTTAATATTGAGTAAATTATGAATCAGTTTCAAAAGGAAAGACAAACAAAATGAACTTGAGTGTAATTTGTTTTTCATTAAAAAAAAAACATTTTCTAAATAATTCATAGCTTACCTTTTTACTTTCTTCAATCAATTTTTGTATCTTCTGCTCCTTCTTCATTTTCTTTCATTTTTTCATCAAAAGTAAATGGTTCAGCAGTAATTCAACGATGTTCAAGTTTTGGTTCAAACTGGATTCCATGATGCACATAGGGTCGAGCTTTTATCTTCTAGGAAGAAGAATAGATAAAGCATGATATAAAATTCTGTCACAGGAATTAAGTGTTTGAAAGGTATAGCAAAGCAAATAAAATAGGAACTATGACCGCTTCAATTTTATTAAAATTGAGAACTCCAAAATGACATCTAACTTGGAACTTGAATAAAGATGTCCCAATGGTGCATCATTTTTTTTATAGTAAATCCAGCCCATTTGGCATAATGGTTAAAGTTTGCTAAGGAGTTGAAAAACTAGAATTTAATTCGCAATTGTTATACTAAAAGATACTTGCTTCCTTGCTAATCACTTAGCATTATAAGAGTAAGTAAAACAATCTAGGAAAAGAGTGATACCCTCTCCTACATTTTGGTATAAAAGAAGCATTTGGGTCGCTCTTAACTACAGCCAATCCATAATACATGTGGGCATGCTGCTGTATCCTGTCTCCGAATTGTTGAAATAATGTCCGCCTTACTTACTACAAAAATGCTTGTTTTATTGTGGTATCTAAAACTTCTTTCCCCCGCCTATTTTTTGCTGATGAGGAGATTTTATTCCAAGAAAAAATCTTTGTCAATTATTGTCATTAATTATTGCCAATTAAATAAAGTGACTATCGTTTCCGAAACGATCGTACACTAAATTGGATTTTGTTTCTTTTTCCTTTTTGAAACTGATTTACAATTATTCATCTTTTTACTCAATATATATATATGTCCCTTTATATATACGACATATTTATATATATTGTTTCTAATATATATATATATATATATATATATATATATATATATATATATATATATAAAGATCGACTATAATTTAAAAAGAAACAGGATCGACTAAAAGTAAGAAAAATAAATTGAAAAGGAAGAAGGTTAACTAAAAGGGGGTCAGAAATAGATAGATACGGTAGGTTAGACTCCTCTGCACGATCACGTGTTTCTGCTACCGCGATCGGTGATCACCTGACCAGTTCAAATAAATGTGCGAGTGAGTAAACACCGGAGTGGTTCTCTATTTTGCTAGGTCTGTTCAACATCTCCGATTCTTGGAGGCCCTTACAATAAACTGTTGCAGACCTGTTCTTTGCAAACGTTTTTAAATAGGAGCCACCAGGTTAATTTCTACGCGGTGTTTTTTTTTTGTTTTGTTTTTTCCTCATAGAAATTACTTCATGCCAACATTACTTCATTCCGACATTTACTTCTGAAGACAGTCGGCGAAAAGTACTTCAAGTTTCTTCGCCGTTCCCCCTTTTCTTTTCTCTTTCTCCCCCTTTTCAATTTATTTTTTTTTACTTTTAGTCGATCCTGTTTCTTTTTACATTATAGTCGATCTTTTTTTATAAAAATACCCCCCTTCACTTTTAAACTATTACAATTCTGTTGTACTTCGAATTATTTTATATATATATATATATATATATATATATATATATATATATATATATATATATATATATGGCTTAGTGAGTTAGCAGAAAAGAAGAGAGTGGGTTCAATTCTATAAGAGGAGAAATGAATCCCACGCTAGACGCTGTATTCTCACTATGATACCTAGCATCTTCTCTACTCTTCTGATGAGAAGCATTAGGCTTCGAAATGCCTTGGCATAAAATGTCATTTCGATCCCCCAACTAATTGTTTGTATTCCCTTATTGAATAAATGGACCAATATATGTCCACCAATATATAGTTTTGTGAATTCATTTACCATTTCTATTGTTCTCCTATATATATATATATATATATATATATATATATATATATATATATATATATATATATATAGCTGAATGTGTGTGTGTGTGTGTGTGTGTGGTCACAAAAAGGTTCCTATGTGGTTGACTATTTTAAAAAACTGATTACATATAATGATAGAAGATGTATCGAGACACAGGAATGGGTATGTTTGATCTGGCAGAACAGTGGTGCATTAAAATTGTGGGATCTGCGTTCGCGCCTGGTCCACAAAGTATGGAAATAAAAAAATAAAAAATTAAAAAAAGAACGTTTACAAGTGTTTTTGATATAGATGTATATAATAATACTTTGTTAAGTATGTTTTAACTTAAATAGGGATGGTATAATAAAATTGAGGGGGTCTGCGTTCGCGCCTGGCCTCCATAGAATGGGAATAGGCACAAACTTTAATAAAGACATTTCATATCTATCTGCGTAAGTATACTTTTATAATTATGTTTCAGATGGGGTGTTCGTTCGCGCCTGACCTCCATAGAATGGAAATATGTCACAAAGTTTAACAAGGTTTTTTAATATAAATCCACAGAACATTGTGATAAATGTTTCAGTGTGAACAGGTATGGTATAATAAATTATGGGGTTTATCTATCTTATTTTTTACTTTCATCATATTTTGCTTTGGTTTTGATACCCCCAAATTCGAAGCTATCTCTTTACAACCCTTCCTTTTCATAACCTATCATATTTTCATAAATCAGAGTCCATTTTCTGTAGGCTGTTTTTGAACCCAGTCAACGACGGATACTTTTGCTAGTATATATATATATATATATATATATATATATATATATATATATAATATATATAATTATTTTTTTACTATAATAATTAAATACCTACAGACACTAGTGTTTCATCCTTTCGGGAGTCTTCAGTGCAGGGTGTCACGATTACTACCAGTCGAACGATTCGAACCCCGCGACACGAGACATCTCTGGCTCGATTAGCGGAGGCCGTATCCATTCGGCTACCATTAACCGTCTGAAATAGCGTTGAATTTGAAACATTTTAATTTAAATGTTCATTACGTCAGACAGACAGTGATCAAATCGTTATACGATGATCTACGCATAAGAGCTAAATTGACCGACTTTTAATTCAACTGAAAGTGCTCAACGATAAGAAACGAATTTCTTAAAGGGGCTGTCATAATTATTTTTTTACTATAATAATTAAATACCTACAGGCACTAGTGTTTCATCCTTTCGGGATTCTTCAGTATATATATATATATATATATATATATATATATATATATATATATATATATATATATATATATATATATAAACCAGTTGAAACTATAAACAATACGTGACGCGTCATCACTAACCGCGCTATTAAGATTATTAGTGAATGGCGAATAAACTCTGCTTGAAAGACAATGCGTATTACTATTTCCTGTCTTTCCAGTTCATAAAATCTCTAATAATGCGAATAAATATCTCCTTATTCCTTTTGACAGTGTCTCCTTTTGCACGCGAGATAATTGCCCGAATAAGAGCTACGATATATATATATATATATATATATATATATATATATATATATATATATATATATATATATATTTCCCCCTTTCATGCTTGCCAGTTACTCTCCGCCATCTCTAACAGCCTCGTTCTGGCGAAAGTGCGGCGAGCGGCCGGCTATGATTAGAGCGTAGGGCCTAACCATGAGACGGCCGTTCCGATTGGCTGAGATCTCTTCTATCGCCCAATTAAAACACGCCAATCCTATACTAAACATATACTGCAGCCTCGATTTGAGACGGAAGGTGGGAGCCGTCACGGGAGATGCGATGGGGCTGGGGTGGTCGATGATCGGACAATCTAATTGGAACGACCTTTATGAGGCTGTAAAGATTCGAACATTGTCAGTAATAAATTGGGAACACCCCCCACACACACACACACGTATATATATATATATATATATATATATATATATTTATATATATATATATGTATATATATATATATATATAAATATATATATACATATATACATATAAATTAATATATATTTATATATATATATGCATGACAGAAGTCTATATTCCAAATTTCAAGATGTTTTCTATCTTACTGTTTATTTCTTTAAGTATGTTGAAATGTTCAGTTCTTGGCAGCACCTGTTTCGTAGCGCAAAATCACTCATGTAAATACAATACAATCAATACAACCAGAAAAAAATAGACGCTGCCTGGGTGGAGAAAGGTCTGAAAAATAAACGAAAAAACAACAAACAAGCGTACGGTAAAACACACACACACACATACACACACACACACACAATTGCAACTTCTCTTTCGATTTTTGTGATTTTTTAAAAAGTTTATTTCGCCCTTAACCCATCAGAAGAAAAAGAACTCATCAGTTTTAAAAGAAAATAAAAAAGTATTAACATGATTACGAAATCCCAAAATCGGAAGAGAAGTTGCAATTGTGTGTGTGTGTGTTTTTTTTTTTTTTTTTTTTTTTTTTTAGTTACGCCATCTTTGAATCATTCGGAATCGGAAAAAATTATCTCTATTTTACGATGCCAAGAACGATTCGTTTTATGGTGTTTGTTATTTGATTTTTATTTAAAGCAACGTTTATTGGTTTTATCTAAACTAAATGTAAAACCTATAGATTATCAACAAGTGTATTTTTTATGTTTGAGACACTACCTGGACATTTAACATGCGTTTTTACGGTAATCTTATATATTTAAAATCCAAATGTGTGTGTGTGTGTGTGTGTGTGTGTGTGTGTGTGTGTGTGTGTGTGTGTGTGTGTGTGTGTGTGTCGCATAACATTCGACACACGCTCGGATCCTTACGAGACTGGTATCGCTTTCAAGCACAATCCTACGGACGACAAATATCGAAAAATTGGCCAAAAACATTAATTCCTTCATCCTTAACTGGGCAGTTATCCACAGGGATTGGTATCTTTTTGTCGACATTTTTGCAAAGTAATCATACACGCTTGCAATGCCTAGCCTTAATTTGAACGGTGGCGAAATTGTATTCCTGGTGGCCGTGGGGTTTAGCGGTTTGCTTTTTTCCAGCTTCTTTTCCTCCTTCGCGTTACAGGTTCGAGCCTGCCTGCCGGCCTGCCTGCTTACTCCTTTTTTCTTATTTCGGGGATTACGTAATGGGATTTTTTCCCTTTAAAAACGAAAACTGAATTATTTTACCGTTAGCTTGAACGTTTTTTTTTTGTTTTTTGCTTTTTTTCACACCTTTCTCAACCCAGGCAGCGTCTATTTTTTTTTCTGGTTGTATTGACTCCTTACTACACCCGGGTAACGCCAGGAGCCCCCGCTGATCTATAATATAAATCTCACGTGTCTGTTTAAATGTATGTATGGATGGATGGATGTCTAGCTAAAACTTTCGACAGAGGCTACGGATTTTCACTAGACTGATATCGTTTTGAGCTTGACCCTTCAGACGACAAATACCGAAAAATTGGCTAAAAACATTAATATCTTAACCTTCAACTGGCCACTTTTTTACAGGGACATACACTTCCAAATACCCGGGAAACGCCGGGCACCCAGGCTACTCTATATATATAAAGGGCAAAATGTGTGTGTGTGTATGTTTGTATGTCTCGCAAAAACTCCCTAGAGGCGCATCAGAACTTGATGAAACTGGTACTATTTTAAACTTCGATCTTTGGGCGATAAATATCGAAAAATTGACTAAAAAATATTAATTCCTTCACTCTCAACTGGGCACTTTTCTACAAGGAAGGGTCGCTTTTTTCGCCGATATTTTCGCAAGTCATCGTCTCCTTTCGATTGACTAACCTTAATTTCAACGCTCATGGCTTTCGGTTTTGCCATGGAGACATCGGCTAAGATGTTACGTTTTGTTTTTACCTTTTTTTTCTTCGCGTTACGGGTTCGAGCCTGCCTGCCTACTACCACTTTTTTTTTTTTGCTCAACACACACCTCCAAACACCCGGGCAACGCCGGGCACCCAGGCTACTCTATATATAAAAATGTGTGTGTTTGTGTGTGTGCTTGTATGTCTTTTAAATTCATTGTCTCCTTTCGATTGACTATCCTTAATTTCAACGCTGGTGACTTCCCATTTTGCCATGGATGCATCAGATAAGACGTTATGTTTTTTTACGTTCTTTTTCTCCTTCGCTTTACAGTTTCGCGCCCGACTGCCTTTTACCACTTTTTTAACACCTCTCTACCGTTGTTTTGATCCCCCCCTGCTACTACCGCGTTTTTTTTCATGGTTCATTACTACACCACCTCGACACACCCGGACAACGCCGAATACACCTGCTTGTCTATTATATAAATCTCAGACATCTGTTAGAATGTATGTTCGTACGTCTCGCGAAAGCTTTAGACACACGAAACCAACACTGACAAGATTTTTATGGTTTGATGCTCAGTCTCTCGGCCGAATAATATTAAAAAATTAGCTGAAAATATTAATTTTTTCACCGTCAACTGGGCCGTTTTTTACAAGGAGGGGTCACTTTTTTTCGTCGACATTTTTGCAAAGTCATCATACGCCTTGCAATGACTAAGCTTAATTTGAACGGCGGCGGTATCGTATGTCACGGTGGCCACAGCGACTAAACCATAAGCTTTTGTTTTTGCTTCCTTTACCTCCTAGCGTTACAGGTTCGAGCCTTGCTACTTTTTTGTGCTAGCACGGGTACTCGCTGCTATTTTAATTTTTTTAGGGGATTGTTTCTTTTTTTTTTAGGTCTCCGTTAATCAATGCCCTTATCATAATATCCATACCCTGGAAACGCTAGTCCAGAATAAATAACAAATCTATTGGTAAATATATAGAGATTTATAAAAAGTCGGAATCGGGAATTTAGTCCGGAGTTGGTAATTGCTAATTGTATCGGAATATCGATAAAATATTGAAAAAACTCCATCACTAATATATATATATATATATATATATATATATATATATATATATATATATATATTTTTACGCAGTGATCACCACTTATCAAGGCCTGGAAGCCACTCAGGGATAAGGGTTATTGCAAGTACATTACGTTAGTGTGGAGATTTGATGAAGTGTTTACTTAAGGGGGCGGTTACTTAGGAATTCGTTTACGTTGGACTTGAACACATCCAAGTTGTAGTCCGGTGGGAAGCAGGCAGACGGAACAGAGTTCCACAGGCGTGCAGTTCTAAGAAACAAGCTTTGTTCATGGAATCCGTGTTTTGATTTAGGCACAGATATAGAGTGGGGGAAATTTTTCACAGTGGATTCAGCTAGTCGGGTGTTTTTCGTGAAAGATTGGCGAGGGTGGACCAGAGATTGGAGTTCAGATGAGCACCTGCCATGAAAATAACGATAAAACAAGGATAGGCTCGCAACGTCTCTTCTGTGGGAGAGAGGTTGCAGGGTAGAGAAAAGGGCATCCCCCACTAAGCCACACAGTCTATTTTGTACTCTGTCAAGGAAGGATAGGCTGTTTTTAGCAGCTCTTGTCGAGATGTGGCAGCAGTACTCCATCCTTGGACGTACTTGGCTTTTATATAGATAGAGAATTGCATCAGTAGTGAGATATCTTCTGGAGCGGTAGAAGGATCCCACCATCTTTCTAGCGACCTTAGCAACAGACTTGATGTACGTGTTCCATTTCAGATCAGGAATAAAGGTCAAACCCAGAAGCTTGTCAAAACACGGGGCCTCACCCAGACGAGAGCCATCCATCACAATTGATGCCAGATGGGGATCAGAGCGTTCATGATGTAAGGATAGGAGTTTGGTTTTGGATGCATTAAAGGTAACCAGCCACATCTTCCCCCACTGAACCACGCGCTCGAGATCAGAGGAGAGAGAATCAGAGAGAACTTTGTCATTTACAGCCTTTGACGTGTTGCCGTAGATGGTCGTGTCATCAGCATAGATGTCAACGAATGATTTAAGTATGTGTTTAGGGAGGTCATTGATGTAGATCAGGAAGAGAGTTGGGCCCAGGATTGACCCCTGAGGGACTCTAGCATTTATATTGCAGGCCCCCGATTTTTGTCCATCTACCACTACTCTTATGAGCCTATCGGAGAGAAATGATTTAATTGAGAAAACTTACTTATAACATACAGGAGACTTATTGGTCTGTACTGAGTGGGAGATGACTTATCACCTGAATTCTTAAATACAGGGCAAACTGATGATGTCTTCCATGGAGTCGGAAAGCACTTCTCCTTAAGGCAGCGCTTAAATAGTTTCGTAAGTATGGGAGCAAGTTCTGGTTGAAGCTTTTTTAACACTATAATTGGGATGCCATCAGGGCCAGTTGCTTTACTGGAATATATATATATATATATATATATATATATATATATATATATATATATATATATATATATATATATATATACTATCAGGGCGCCTGGCATTACCCAGTCGTAAAATACGCTTAAATATGATATTTTAATTAATTCAGATTTAGTATTTATTATTATATTATATTGGACCCAATATATAGTAATGATTTAAAAAGATTAAACGGTTTAACTTACGATTTATTTTTAATGACTGAACTATGAAGAGGATTTCGCATGAATAAACACAAATCTTTTTAGCGAGGCCCTCCTATGAATAACTACACATCAACCGTTTGACCGAGGAATGTGTATTGTATCTACACCTTAAAGAAAGCTAGAATTTTTCTCCCTTTTGTAACCGTACGATTTTCGGTTTCCACTATTCTAGCCTTCCTCATACAGCCGTAAATGACCAAAATCTTTCTGATTCTTTCTCCTCTGATCTTGAGCGCGTGGTGCAATGGGGAAAGACGTGCTGGTTAATTTCAATGTATCTAAAACCAAGCTTCTGTCTTTACATCATCAACGCTCTGATCCCCATCTGGCACCAATTGAAATGAATGGCTCTTGTCTTGAGGAGGCTCCATGTTTTGACAAGCTTCTGGACTTGATCTTTACTCCTGATCTGAAATTGAACACGTAAATCAAATCCATTGCCAAGGTCGCTCGAAAAAGTGTGGGATCCTTCTACCACTCCATTAGATATCTCACTGCTGATGCAATTCTTCACCTATATAAGAGCCAGGTACGTTCAAAGATGGAGTACTGTTGCTACATCTGGGCAGGAGATGCTAGAATAACCTCATCCTGCCTTGACAGAATTCAAAATAGACTTCGTAGTCTAGTGGGGGATGCCCCTTTCTCTTCCCTGTAACATCTTCCCCACAAAAGAGACGTTGTAGCCTGTCTCTGTTTTATCGTTATTTTCATGGCAAGTGATCGTCTGAGCTCCCATATATGGTCCCTCCTCGCCAAACTTTCACGAAAACAGTCACCTAGCTGGAACCACTATCAATAATTTCCCCCGTTCTTTATTTGTGCCTAAACCTAAATGTAGATTCCATGAACAAAGTTTCTTTCTTAGAAATGCACACCTGTAGAAACCGTTTCCGATTGCCTGTTTTCCTGCTGACTTCAAAATGGTAGTCTTCAAGTACAACGTAAACAAATTCTTGATGAACCGTCGCCTTAATTAATCCAATTTACCAAATTTCAACTACTAACGATTACTACTGTACCTTCAATAACCCTTATTGTTATATTATTATTTTACGTTGTGTGTACAAATATGTGAATGTATTACAAAACAATGAACATGTTGAATAGTGGGGTTTATATTTTATCTGTCCGAATTTAGGAAAACTGGTCCCCGGAAAACTCGTCTCCGGAAAACTCATCCCCTTTTGCTAGGTAGGAAAACTGGTTCCTTATTGAATAAATATCGATTGAAAACACATTTTATGACCGTTTTTCAAAAAGATATTGTTTTTAAAAGAGAATACATATTATTCCGCGTTTCATTCTCGTGAGAATTCGTCAGCCTGCCAATTTCTCACGAGAATAAAACATGGAATATTCTATGTAGCTTAATTACCACATATATTTTTATAACTTACTACCTAGCTCTACCTATGTATTGAGCACTGTTGAAGTAAATACTGAATAATTTACGCATAAAATGCTATTTTCGTATATTAATTTATGTGATTTAATTAAGTAGTCTTATATATATGCGTGTGTATGTGTGTGTGTGTGTGTGTGTGTGTGTGTGTGTGTGTGTGTGTGTGTGTGTGTGTGCGCGCGTGCAGACCAGTCCTTCTTAGAACCAATTTTGGGGAGATTTTCGAGTTCTTTTTATAATGATTCCTGTTCAATATAATCGCCCAAAACTATCGGACCTGAACACTTCTTGTTAAAATAATCATTTCCAATAAGAACAAGCCAAAAACTATATGGTCCCCCGACTGATGCCTTCGCCATATTTTGGAATAAACGGTAATGAAGACCACAAGACCACAAGACCACAAGGTAGTGCTTCTATATATATATATATATATATATATATATATATATATATATATATATATATATATAAATTTGGGGTTTGGGGGGTTTTGAGTGGGTTTTTTTGGGTTTCACAAAAGAATTATTTTTTCTATTTATTTTTAAAAAAAACTACAACTTTGTTATATATTCGTTGTGGAATTGCATACTCCTCCCACACCTTATCATCTCCCTTCAAAGGCTCCATGCCTTCCTTGAATCTCTTATGCCGTTCAGAAACTGATGCTCGATTCATACAAGATGGTCCAAAAGCTGTCTGAAGCATTCCATACGTTTCTGTCGCATTTTTTACAAGTTTTAAACAGAATTTTATTGCATATCGTTCTTTTTTTCTTTCTTTTTTTTACACGGTGGTCACCACTTATCAAGGCCCGGAAGCCACTCAGGGATAAGGGTTATTGCAAGTACAGTACGTTAGTGTGGAGATTTATTGAAGTGTTTACTAAAGAGGGCGGTTCATTAGGAATTTGTTAACGTTGGACTTAAAGACATCCAAGTTGTAGTCAGGTGGGAAGCAGGCAGACGGAACAGAGTTCCACAGGCGTGCAGTTCTCCAAAAGTGTCCTCACGTCCTGATTGCATTTTTGAAATTCACCAGTTGTGACCATCAGGCTTTGGTAGAATGCATTTCAATTCCTGCTGTGGCTGTTTATTTGGGCCTGGAATCATAAAAAACTGGTCAGTCATCTCATAAATGTCTGCACACAACTGAAACTTATTGAAGGCACCTCGTATTCAGAGACAATAACTAGGGCTATGACAACAGCATATTCTTTTCATCGTTTTGAATCTCGAGTGTTTATCTATGTGGTTCTCAGGTGATTAACTGTGTCAAACTGTGTCGGATATATACTCGAGAGTCAAAACAATACGAGTATTCTGTTGTCATCGACCTAATAATAACCAGTATCAGAACGACCTAAAAGATTCATTACCTTTCCTCTCCCCAACCCCGACGACCACTACGACCTGACTCTTTCTACGCACCGATGACGTCACGAGCGAATCTTGTGTTTGCCTCGTTTCGAACGTTGTTGACAGAAATAATGGCGTCTACAACTGCAGACTGCGTTTCGTTTTTCAGCGATTCCATTTTGGAAACTATTGCAATTAATTAGTTTCTCGACCTGAAAACAGTGAAATTTAACATTGTCCAATTATTTTCCGCCTGAAGTCGCCCTAGGCGATTTTCAGTGGTAGGAGGAGGAGGGGGGAGAATCTATCGATTAGATATATCACATGAATGCGAAAGTAGGATCGGCTTCAGATAATTGTAGTCGGAACGGATGAAAGACAAAGCGCGAAATCAACATTTGAATACAGAAATAACACACGCCATGTTGGTCATTAACAGGGTCCAAAACTATTGGACAAAACCAAATCAATTTTTTTATTTATATGTTTGATGTAGAAGGTGCGTTAAAGTGTTGTGGAAGAATTGATAAGTAGTCGACCATAGTCGAGGGCGACCCAACAGTTGTTTTCGTTATCCAATACGAGGGGTGTTGCAAAATAATGCTCCCGATATTTTAACTCGTAATCTAAAACGTTTAAGACATACGAAGACGGAAGTGAACGTGTCTGTGTATCTGTGTGTATGTGTGTCTGTGTGTGTACATTTCCCTACGCAATAACTCTCTCAATTTGAAGTTTACAGACTCGAAATTTGATATACAGGGTACTGAGATTTGGGAAAATCTTTGGGGTCGGTTTTGGGCCAGAAATTTGGCTGTTAATTGCTCAAGTTCAACAATTTGGCATTTGAGAACTCTACAAAACTCCTCCGACAATTTTGGGTCTAAATACTTGAAATTTTAGATATAAGTTCCTTGGACATGGATCTAACTTAATAACTTGATTTGAGCCCAAAACAATAAATGTAAAGGGTTCATAATAGGGGTAAAAGTTTTTAAAAAATTACCTCTGCGGTCTCTACCAAATTACTAGGACACTTTCTGGTCTAAACTTTTGAAATTTTACATAAAGGGTATTCAGAGATAGGGCAAGCTTTTTAATCGGTTTGGGTCGAAAATTCTTAGTTACCAATATATAAATGTATGTATGTTTGCATGTGTACCTAAAACTTTTAACAGAGTCGACGGATTTTACCAAGGTCAGTATCGTTTTAAAGTCCGATCTTTCATAAGACAAATATCGAAAAATTGGCTAAAAACATTAATATCTTCACCTTCAACTGGGAGCTTTTCTACTGGCGGGGGGCGCTTTTTTCGCCGATATTTTTGAAAGTCATCCTCTCCTTTCGATTGTCTAGCCTTAATTTTAAAAAATCTCAGTTCCGGTTTGGCGGTGGTCGTGACAGCAAAGACATCAGGTTTTTCCCTGTTCTTTTCCTCCTTCACGGGTTTGAGCCTGCCTTCCCACTACCATTTTTTTTTTTTTGCTTTTTTGTTTTGTTTTTTATTTTTTTATTTTTTGCTTAACAGACACATCCAAACACCCGGACAACGCCGGGCTGAAATGTTAGTATATATATAAAAGTGAACGTGTCTGTCTGTCTGTCGTTCTGTGTACATTTCCCTACACAATAACTCTCTCAATTTGAAGTCTACATACTCGAAATTTGATATACAGGGTACTGAGATTTGGGAAAATCTTTGGGGTCGATTTTCGGCCAGAAATTTGGCTGTTAATGGCTCAAAGTTCAACGATTTGACCTTTGAGAACTCTACCAAAATTCCTCCGCCAATTTGGGGTCTAAACACTTGAGCTTTTAGATATAGGTTCCTTGGACATGGATCTAACTTAATAACTTGATTTGATCCCCAAACAATAAATGTTAAGGGGACATAATAGGGGTCAAAGTTTAAAAAAATTTCACCTCTGCGGTTTCTACCAAATTACTCAGACAATCTTTTTAATCGGTTTGGGCGAAAATGTTTCGTTACCAATATATAAATTATGTATGTATGTATGTATGTATGTATGTATGTATGCATGTGTGCCTAAAACGTTCGACAGAGGCGATGGATTTTTACGTTTTGGAGTTCGATCTTTCAGACGACACTTTTCTAGGAGGGAGTCGCTTTCTTCGCCGATAGTTTTTAAAGTGGTCCTCTCCTTTCTATTGGCGTAACGTTCTTTTCGTCCTTCGCAGTACGGGTTCGAGCCTGCCTTTCTACTACCACTTTTTTTTTGCTCAACACACACATTCAAACACTGCACAATGTACAATGCTTTAGCTGCCCAATAGGAGAGTGTCTACCAGTTTTAGGGAGGTCACATACAGACCCTTGCTCATAAAATCGAGCCACCATAGCTTTTATTGCATTGGGAGTAGGGGAATTTCTTGTGTTGAAGTTTCGTCGAAATTCTCTTTGAGTTTCTGATATTGACTCATTCAACGGAAAATACGACTCTATGATAAATGTCCGATCCTCGATAGTGTAACGACTCATGATGATTTTGGAAGGGTTACTCTAGATGATCTGAAAAAATAAAAGAAAAATATAAAAAATTAAGACTTATGGATTTTTTTAACCATCAGCTTTTTTTGGGACACCCTGCATATATATATGTGTGTGTGTGTGTATATATATATATATATATATATATATATATATATATATATATATATATATATATATATATATTTATATAATATACATATATTTATTATATATTATAAAAAAAATACAGACAAAAAGCATTGTAATGAAAAATAACATTTCGCAAACAAACAACCTGTTTGAAAGGACCAATGTAGTTTACAAATTTAGCTGCCCAATAGGAGAGTGTATCTCCAATATTAGTAGCTGCGTTGGTTCAACAACTAACACATTGTCGCGAAGATTGACTCTCCACCTCTCTGACTCTAGCTCCATATCACAACATTTGAAGGGACATGGCTGCCACCATTCGGAATTTCGAAGAATTATGGTAGAAAATACAAGAGTATTGCAAAGTGAGAGAAATGTAAATAGGCTAAGAATACTCGAAGCATTGTACATTAAAACAAAGAAGCCTCAAATAAATAATATTGATTATGAGTGCAGCCGGAACATTTTGAAATGTTTGGGATAAATGTTTGAAAATGTATATATGTGTTTGTATATATAAATGTGTTTAATATATGCAAAAAAAAAAATTCGCCCACTTAACTTGTAACAAGTTACCACGTGACTAGCAGGAAAGAAAAAAGAAAAAATATATATATATACGTAAATTAAAAAACAATCCCTACATTTATTTCTACAATATGCCTGAGGATGATAGAAGTACTTCTGTCGAAAGCGCTCGCGATTATGGATCCAACATATACAATTTCGAGAAAAACACAAAAAGGACTATTCGGAGATTGAAGAAGATTAAAAGGAAAATTGTAAAACAGAATAATTCCGTGCTATTCAATAATATTTGTCCAAGTATATATATATATATATATATATATATATATATATATGTATATATACTAGCAGGCCGCTCGGCATCACCCAGTCGTAAATATGCTTAAATCTGATATTTTGATATTTTGATTAATGCAGATGTAGTATAATAATAAATTATTATACTAGCCGGGTGGCTGGCATTTCCCGGATATTTGGAGGTGTGTGTTGAGCAAAAAAAGAAAAAAGCAGTAGTAGGCAGGCGAATTCGTGACGCGAAGGCGGAAAAGAAAGTGAAAGAAACTCTGACGTCTTACCGCTATTCCATGACGCAACCGGAAGTTCGGAACGTTAAAATTAGGCAAAGTCAATCCCACCGATATGATGATTTGCAAAAATAGCTCACAAAACTTGTAGAAAACTGCCCAGCTAAGGGTAAAGGAATTAATGGTAATTGGTCATTTTTAATATTTGTTATCCGAGACGTTGATCTCAAAATATTACCCATCTCATGAAAATCCGTCGCCTCTATCGAAAATTTAAGGCAGACATACATACATACATGCATACATACATACATTTAAACAGACAGGTGAGATTTATATTATAGATTATATTAGACGCAATATATAGTAATGATTTAAAAATTTATTTTTCTTAAATGACTCGTGCGCCACCACCTAGAATCGAAACCAAAAATTTTAATTTACGATTTACTTTTACATTTGACATAAATGCCTAAGCTATGAAAACATGTTTGCTGCAAGGCTAAAAATTAAAACTTAAACCAATAATTGTTACGTTACGCATGCATATTCGTAATGCCGTCGTTCGACCTTCACCTGGCAAATTTCATTTCTTTAAATGTTCATACTTTTGCACTGATTTTCCCAACTAAAAGCCAATATAAAGTTTTGCATGAGTTCGAATATCTTATATATTAAGTTTCATGCCTACAGGAGTTTGGTAGGCAAAATTTTTTAAACAAATATATATACGCATACATAAATATATATAGAAAGAGGTTTGTGTTTACTATAATCTTTTTACACAAATATTATGCAAGTATAAATAATCTATAATATCTGCATGAATAGTTAACTAAAGATGATCATCTATATATATATAAGCGAACATCTGTGTGCATATGTATATATGTTCGCTTTTTGTGTATATCAATAAAAGGCTTTTTTCCGAGGCCTGCCTTGGTGGGGGGGGGTCGCTCCTTCTTAAAACTTTGTATATCACGTCTAAATGATAATATCTACTAGTAAACAACGGAGGTCGCCTGTCTATTTTATTTGCCCGACATTTTCGGATCGCCACGTGGTGCTTTCGTTTTTCGATATAAAAAAGTGAAACTCGATTCGAATCCCTGGGCCACAAGATCAAAGTGTAGTATCTGTTCCGGCAGATACTGCAAGCAAAGACCATATGTAGGGGCAACCCTTCATACCAATTGTCACTATCCAGCTCCCCTACTCCTCGGGGAGTTGGTCCCCATTTTCCTTTCACTCCTCACATTAAAAATCGGCCTTGTGCCTAATTTTCTCCGTGGGGGAGCAAATAAATATCCTTTTCTTGGCCTTTTGGCCAAGATCAAAGTGTAGTATCTTATCTGGCAGATACTGTAATCAAATACCATATGTGGGGTTTCCCCCACATACAAGACCTTGGTCAATGTAAGGGAAACCCTTCATACCAATTGTCACTATCCAGCTCCCCTACTCCCTGGGGAGTTTGTCCCCATTCCCCCTTCACTCCTCACATTAAAAATCGGCCTTGTGCCTAATTTGCTCGGTGGGGGAGCAAATAAATATCCTGGCCCACGGCCAGTGGTCTCCAGAAAGCGATGTAACGTTTGGTCAGTAACGGCTTATCGTCATATCAGACGGTTGCTTTCATTTCGAGACACTCCCCTAATAAACGCGGAAGCTGGTTTTCCCCAAAGTTGGGTAAAAACAACCAAACTTCATTAAAACCTGTCCCACAGAAAATGTTAACTGCTGAATAGCTATTGCTTACGTTGTAGTAACGCTCGCAGAAAATGTTAACTCTAAGACTTCCACTTGACGTCATTAAGTGCGGGTACCTGTCAATTCTCTTCTTACTTAAATTCAAACGTCTTTCAGTAACTCATTCTTGCTGGTCGAGCGGTTAATGTCTCATGTTTTTTTCACATTTTATTTTCTAACTTCGCCTCAGGGCTTCGGGTTCGATCCTACCTACTTACCAAATTTTTTTTTACCCCACCCCGTGTTTCTTTTTGATTTAAGAGGACACACGCCTCGAAGCACCCGGGCAACGCCAGGTACTCCCGCTAGTCTCATAAGAAAATCGAAAAAAACTAATAGGGAATTAATTAAAATGAATGTTCAAAATAATGTGCAAATTAGCTATATCTTTTGATGGTGACTGCAATTCCACGACCCATATATAACATAGTTGTATTATCTTCTGAAATAATAGAAAAAATAGTTTTTAATATGAATATGATACACAAAAAATTATAGGAGTATAGATTTAATATTGATTTTTCACTATATATATATATATATATATATATATATATATATATATATATATACGAGCAAACAGTTAATAAAACATATTAAAAAACACTTTGAAATGAGTTAAAAACATATTTAATCTGAAAAGGAAACACTAGATAAGTGGATGGTCCTTAATCCACGGAGTTTCGAAGAAATACTTTCCTTCTCATCAGAGGGTAGGAATTAGCAAAATGCCGGATCGGATTTTGCATGCAGAAGTATTTGATGAAACAACAAGTAAGTCAAAGATCTTACTTGATAACAAAAAAAGTGAAGCAGAGGGAATATGGTGAAGAAAAAGGTGATTAAACATGAATGGATAGTCTGGTGGAAGTTAAATAATCCAGTGACGGTAAAATCCAAATATATAACTTCAAGAAAGTTAATTGAATTTCAATTTGCACAAGTAAAATCCAAGGAAATCCCGTAATTGGAAAATTGGAAGAAGATGGTCCATAATAATTCAAAGGCAGAAATCCGTGGAATAGTTCACAAAAATGTGTAGAAGGAAAAAAGGAAAAAATTCCAATAATATTAATAAAATTAATTTTTTTATTTATATATATATATATATATATATATATATATATATATATATATATATATATATATATGAGGGACGTTCCGAAAGTAATGACTCCTACTTTTTTACACAAATGTTGAAATCGGTTGTTATTTATCTGTTTTTCGATCTATCTATATATATCTATGTGCATTATCGATCTATCTGGCTCTCTATCATTCTATCATTCTATCTATCTATCTATCGAGTGATGTTGTTAAAATAGTTCATATTGGAAGTTATTTATTGTTTAGAGATTTTTGATAAACTTGTCAAAACTATTAATTGGACAAGTTGCACCGGAAGAGTCTGATAGCTGACCCGGAAGTACGTGTATGTGATCACGTGGTTCTAGTTAGCTGAGAAAATAGTCGGAGTTGGATCGAGGAGGTTAACAGAAGAAAATGATCTGAAAGAGGTCTTCACTCGAAGAGGGGGAGAGCCTCAGACGTAAGGCGTGTAAGAACTAGTCACCCAAGTAAAGATCGGCGATCGCTCCTCTGCTAGACGTAATGCCTGGGAGCGAATAAACAATTATAAAAAACAAAAAAAATGCTTTTTAGTCAACTCTTTTCTTTTCCGACTGACTCTCTAATTATTTTGAAGACCAGAATCTCTATCCGATCTTCCTTGCAGGTTTCGTTTTGGGTGTAGGGTAGAACCTCCTGTGATCAATATGAGGTGTTTAATCCAGCCATCCTTATGCCGTAATAATTTTGCTTCTTTTGGGACATGCATCAAAGCTCATTGACTCAAAAATGTTTAGTTGTTGGCTTCTAATTATGCAAGCTATACCTTTTTTCATACTGATTCACTCGGATTTCCTAGCTTGATCCCAAAACAGAGATATCCACACCCAAACGGCTGAACGTATTCTATGCAAATTTCACACAAAGCTAATTCATATGTCTGGCAGTGTTCTTAGATATGTTTTGTACAAAAACTCATCCGATCAATATCGAACTTCCAAAAAAAAAAAACCCGATCCTAAAAATATTTTTTTTTACTTATAGATGAAAAAGAATTGTTTACCTGACACCAGCAAGAGAGATAATAAACTCTTAGCAAATTATTTTTTCTTTAAAAAAAAAAAACAAACAAAAAAAAACAGAGTTATTGACATCTGAAGGTATAGCTCAGTGGAAGAGCATTCGACTACAGATCGAATGATACCCCTGTTTAAGACCGGGTGTACCGGGTGTACCTCACTATTTTTTTTTTTAATTTTTTCTTATTAATGAGTTCAGTTTACGTTAAAAGAAGAGGTACCATTTAAAATCGCCGCAAATTATTTTTTTCCTTTGCATATTTTTAAACTAAACATTAATCAGAAGTGACTTTTCCAGGATATTTGTCTTCAAATCGAAATATCAGCTGACGTGATATTGTAAACAAACACAGACGGAATTTGATGAACTAAAGTATTTTTTTTTTTTTTGCGCATTAGTGCACTGGGCAAATTATTCAGTGTAGTACATAATATTCAATAGAGGACCGATTCTATAATAATATACACAATCATGAATTAAAATATATTGAAGCATATTGTGCAACCGGGCAACGCCGGGCATCCAGCCCGTACAGTACTAAATGTTTCTCAAACACTTTCTGAAGACAATCTTACTCATTAATACAGTAATAATGCAGCAATATTGCATGCAGTTATGTATTTCACTAATGCAGTAATGATAATGTGAACACGTTTCTGAAGTTTTTTTAGATGAAGATTGGTTATTCGTATTATTTGGATTCTTCGGACTACTGTTCTCATCTTGGGTGCCATTTTCATAACCTTTCGGTTGATGTAAGCTCCGATCTTCTTCGAGTTTATCTTGTTGAACTCGGGAATGTTTCTGTCGATCTCTGGAATTTAGACGCGCATTTACAAACGGACACCCTTTATTTACTTCATAAGGGTAGCATGCTCTCGTTCTGTCAGCCATGACTGGATAGATATCCTAAGTAATTCGCAATTGTATTTTTTCGGTTGCCCAAACTGAGGATTGAACCTTCAACCTTCAGGAGGATATCGCTTTTACAATTGATTTTTCCCAGTACTACTACTGCGCCATAAAATTTGAAATTAAAAATATTTTATACTTTGTTTATGTTTTGATGTATTTTTTCTAATATTTCAGTCAAAAATACTATCGAGGAGTTGTAAAATACGCTCAAATATATTTTAATTTATGCATATTTAGTATTTATTATTCCAAGTACTCTAACTACGACGAATTACAGAGTTCAACAGAAACGTTCCCAAGTTCGACAAGGTGTATCTGAAAAAGGTCGGAGGTTACATCGACCGAAACGTCTAAACTCCAATCTCTGGTCCCCCCTCGCCAATCTTTCACGAAAAACACCCGTCTAGCTGAATCCACTGTGAAAAATTTCCCCCACTCTATATCTGTGCCTAAATCAAAACGCAGATTCCATGAACAAAGCTTCTTTCTTAGAACTGCACGCCTGTGGAACTCTGTTCCGTCTGCCTGCTTCCCTCCGGACTACAACTTGGATGTCTTCAAGTCCAATGTTAACAAATTCCTAATGAACCGCCCCCTTAAGTAAACATTTCAGCAAATCTCCTCACTAACGTAATGTACTTGCAATAACCCTTATCCCTGAGTGGCTTCCGGGCCTTGATAAGTGGTGATCACTGTGTAAAAAAAAAAAAAAAAAAAAAAAAAACGTTGTGAAAATGACACCTAGGATGAGAACAGTAGTCAGAAGAATCCAAATAATATGAATAGTGTAAAATTAAAAAATACATTTATAAATTTCAAATAAAAATAAATATCTGTTATTTTGTTATAATGTGTTGTTTTGGCGTCAAACTTATTTAATACGTATTTTATTCCAACTCAACCAGTGCTTCTGTCAAAGAACACAAAAGGTGCTGGCAATAGTTCTGTTGTATTGACTTGGATCGACAATTTTGGGTCTAAACACGTGAAATTTTAGATATAGGTTCCTTGGACATGGATCTAACTTAATAACTTGATTTGAGCCCAAAACAATAAATGTTAAGGGGTCATAATAGGGGTCAAAGTTTAAAAAATTGACCTTTTTTTTTTTTTGTTTGCTCAGCATACACCTCCAAACACCCGGGAAATGCCGGGCACCCATGCTAGTCTATCTATATATCTATAAAAGTGAACGTGTCTGTGTGTCTGTCCGTCTGTCTGTCTGTCTGTGTACATTTTCCTTCGCAATAACTCTGTTAATTTTCAGTCTACAGACTCCAAATTTGATATACAGGTACTGAGATTTTGGAAAATCTATGTGATTCGTTTTCTGCCAGAAATTTGCCTGTTCAGAGGTCAAAGTTCAAGGATTTGACTTTTAGGAACTCTACCAAACTCCTCCGCCAATTTTGGGCCTAAACGCTTGAAATTTTAGATATCGGTTCCTTGGACATGGATCTAACTTAATAACTTGAGTTGAGCCCAAAACAATAAATTTTAAGGGGTCATAGTTTTAAAAAAATTGACCTTTTTTTTTTTTTGCTCACCATACACCTCCAGACACCTGGGCAACGCCGGGCTGAAAAGATAGTGTATATATATATATATATATATATATATATATATATATATATATATATATATATATATAAATTTATTTTTATTTCGGACTATTATTCTCATCTTTATTAGTTGTTGTTTTCATCTTTGTTGGTTGTTGATTTTCACGACGTTTCGGCCAACTAATTCCTCTGGCCTTCGTCAGGTGGTAACCGCGACGGATAGAAACTTCGAATCTCCTAACTGCATTCTCAGCCATCACTGGCATCCGTAGTTGCTGTCGTCTCACCACATTTTTGGCCAAGTAAGCCTCTAGCCGGCTTTGGGTAGGATTGAAACCGCTATCTTCAGACAATGTCCATCTGGAACCTTAGAGATTCAACGTCTCTATCAACTGCACCACGAGCCCCGAAGTGCGATCAAGGTTGGATTCTTTGATCTTATAAATCCACGTTTATTTATAATCTGATGTTCCATAGTCGGGTCCGAACCGATTGGTAATACATATTATTCCTTAATCGGAATTCATTTTTGAGATGAGCATTATATATATTAATTTATTTCTATTTCGGACTATTATTCCCATCTTTATTAGTTTTTTTCATCTTTATTGGTTGTTTTTTTTTCACGACGTTTCGGCCATCTCATGCTCATCTTAAAAATGAATTCCGATTAAGGAATAATATAGATATATATATATATATATATATATATATATATATATATATATATATATATATATATATATAACTATTTAATTTACTCACATAAAATTAATATACGAAAGTATAAATTTATGCGTAAACTTTAAGTATTTACTTCAAAAGTGCTCAATACGTAGGTAGAGCTAGTTAGTAAGTTATAAATATATATTTTATAACTTACTATATATATATATATATATATATATATATATATATATATATATATATATATATATTCTGTAATTTTTTTTTATACGCTTGGGAAAATCTATGTGATTCGTTTTCTGCCAGAAATTTGGCTGTTAAGGGGTCAAAGTTCAAGGATTTGACTTTTAGGAACTCTACCAAACTCCTCCGCCAATTTTGGGCCTAAACACTTGAAATTTTAGATATAGGTTCCTTGGACATGGATCTAACTTAATAACTTGAGTTGAGCCCAAAACAATAAATTTTAAGGGGTTATAATGGAGGTCAAAGTTTTAAAAAATTGACCTTTTTTTTTTTTTGGTTTTTGCTCACCATGTTGTATTTACCCCAGGTTCGGTTTTGCATCGTTGATGCAAACTAATCAACGGGCACCAAATCGTGTTTGTTATATTTAGGAGTCTTATTAAAATATATATTTATTAAAAGATATAATATTAGATATATTAATATATATTTATTAAAAGAGACTCTTTGAGTCTTAGAGAGAGTTTTATTAAGAGGGATGTTGTGAGATAGATTGTTCGTGTTATAAAGAATGTTGTTGTTTCTGTTATGAAGATTCATATATATATAGAAGTGTATGATATGAGATGTAGAGTTCACATTGTAGATATGAGATGTGTATGTCAAGACATTTTATAACACAGATATATAAAGATATAATAACAATTTTCACTTTACCTTTTGGTAGAATTGCAACACAAAGACGACGTTTATAAAAACACATGATGGGTTTATTTCTTCTCCCGACCGGTCGTGGTTTTCTCATCAAGAATTCAAAGCTTCATTCTAAGTTTCAAAAGTGACCGTCTCGCTTCTAGACGTTCGAATGTCCATGTCTGGACTGTCGTCTCTCGTCCTCAGACTCTCTCTCTGACTCTCCCCCAGTTTCTCCCCCTTAACTCTAAAGTTTTCTAACTATATCGAGAACTTCCCATTTTTCATGACGTCATACATGTTAAAACATGTGTCTTCTTTCACGTGTTCTCGAAATGCGTGTCTAAAACTTTTTCCTTTGTTTACAAAAGAAATTTTAACCAATATTCTCAGTAACCTATATTTCCAATATGTTAAAAACATGTTTATTAAATTATCTTCATCTGCACTACTTAAATGCTAGGTTTATTTATGATGTCTTTTATTCAAAATAAAATCCCACCCAATATTTTGCTAAATATGCTAAAATTATTGTCCTTGACTCAATGTCTGTCATAATAAAAACATCGTTTCCGAAACGATCGTACAATTTATTGGCTTTGTTGTTTTTAATTTTGCATTATAAATTATCAATCACCTTACCAAATATATATATATATATATATATATATATATATATATATATATATATATATATATATACAAGTTATAAAAGCATTTCATCCAAGGCATGAAAATTGTTAAACAAACTGTTTTTACTATAGGCTTTAAAAATAAAGGTACAAGATTCAATTTGAAATTTATTTATCTTCAAAGTGCACTTTTATAAATTTTACAAAGTAAGGTATAAAAATTTAATTAAAATTGAATCAAAAAATTACCTTGGATTTATTTGATGTAATGTACATTCTGTTGCACTTTAAAAAAAATCATTGAAAATTTTATATCCATATCATTAATTTCTAGATGAAAGATAATGTTTTTAAATTGCAACAAACGCTTTCAGTTAATAGAATTTCTTGTGTGCGGGGCGTTTCCTCAGTTTGCAGAGTGCTTTGCTTGCATAAGAGGCTTGCTTTTGAACCCGGGTTTAGATATGTCTATCTAATGAACCAAAATGAGGCTGAAACTCGAGTCTTGAATTCGTGTTTGTTGGCTGTCATGGCTCTTGTAGGCTGCGATGTTGTTTGGCTGTGGAAATAATTATATATATGACTCTCCCCCAGTTTTTCCTCCCAGTTTCTCTCAAGTTTCTAACTATATCTAGAACTTCCCACTTTCCATGACGTCATACACATGTTAAAACATGTGTCTTCTTTCACGTGTTCTGGACATGCGTGTCCAAAACTTTTTCCTTTGTTTACAAAAGGAATTTTAACCTATATTCCCAGTAACCTATATTTCCAATATGTTAAAAACATGTTTATTAAATTATCTTGTATAGTTGCATTCCTCAATTGAATTTTTCATAACAAATTTGACAACGCACATTCTTTTCTTGAAACTATTTTATCTCTAAGCTAAACAATGGTTTGTTTTTACATTCCATTTTCTAATTCTCTCTCGTAATCTATTTCTAAACCTAATTTACGAGGTTCGAATTTCGTCTATTCTATTTCATTTTCATTTTAACTAAATCTCTCTATTTTTATACTTACATGAAAAGGGGGCAGCCCTTATCATGTAACAACCATACACCTCCAAACACCCGGGCAACGCCGGGCTGAAATGCTAGTGTATATATATATATATATATATATATATATATATATATATATATATATATATATATATATATATATATTCTGTAAATTTTTTATACGGTTGGGTGAGATCTTTTTCATCCTGGCGTCGTCTCAAATCAACTGCTGTGTCATTTTATTTCTTACGACAATTCGTTTCCTGATTGAAATGTTTACAAGAGAAGGTAGCTCGATGGAGCGTGGGTTTTTGCTTTTGCAAATGATACTTAGTCCGAGAGTGATAACACCATCCATCATTGATATTAGCTCTGTCCGTCTAATCGCTCGCATTTGTTTTGGCCGTGTGCCAATCTATGCTTTGTTGAGTAAATATCAACTCTTGTCCAATGCCAAGTTTCAAATTTTGTATTACTTATCAACCGCCCAACAAATCACGTGTGTGTTTGTGTGTGTGTGTGTGTGTGTGTGTGTGTGTGTGTGTGTGTGTGTGTGTGTGTGTGTGTGTAGTGCACGGTAAAAATGTCACCAGAAAAAATGGCATCGGTAAAAGTGGCACCGTTAAAAATAGCACCAGTAAAATGGCAATGATAAAAATGGCACCGGAAAAAATGGCACCGGAAAAAATGGCACCAGTAAAAATGGCAATAGTAAAAATGGCGCTGGAAAAAATGGCACCGTTTAAAATGGCAATAGTAAAAATTGCACCAGAAAAAATAGTACCATTTAAAATGGCACCAGTAAAAATGGCAATAGTAAAAATGGCGCCGGAAAAAACGGCACCGTTTAAAATGGCACCAGTAAGAATGGCAATAGTAAAAATGGCACCGGAAAAAAGGGTACTGTTGTATAGAGCATTCTTAGCTGTTCATCGATTGTTAGGGTTAGACCAAAATATTATTTGTTATGTTAAGATTTATTTTTAAAAAAATAGTTTGGAATTTTAACAAGAACAAATATTCTTTCTAAATTTATTAAAAATAGAATTATGTTTATAGTTTGTTAATTTTAGCTGAGAGAAATAAATAAACAAGTAGGTTAGAATGTTAGATCTGACAACTGAGGAGTTAAGGATACGTGTTTTTTGGTGTATGATTTAACAGTCAGCTGATCGGGAGATTCGAGAGCAGTTAGTATCCGAGATTCGAGAGAGAGAGAGAGAGAGAGAGAGAGAGAGAGAGAGAGACGTGCTATAAGCACAAGCAAATAAGAATGTTGGTTGGTTGGTTGGTTTTGTTTAACGGCATATCAACCCTTTTCAGGTTATTTAATGCCGAATCCAGTGATTTTGAAGAACAATTTTTTTAATAGAATATATTTGATTTTTTAAAGTCGGTTTCTATTTAACCCATAGTTGGGACATTAACAGGTACTACCAGAGTGGACCTGGGAGCAATGGTATTAAAGGGTGGCTCCAGACTCCCCAAAGCCCGAAAACTGGGGCCTCACCATCGGATATAGTTTAAGGTCGCAAATATGGATGAAATAGAGAACAAGCTTTTGTAGGACACCGAGGGACTGTGGCACTCAACTGGATTCGATTGTGGCATCAATTGTGATGGATGGCTCTCCTCTGGGTGAGCCCCCGTGTTTTGACAAGCTTCTGGGTTTGACCTTTACTCCTGATTTGAAATGGAACACGTACATCAAGTCTGTTGCCAAGGTCGCTGGAAAGATGGTGGGATCCTTCTACCGCTCCAGAAGATATCTCACTACTGATGCAATTCTTTATCTATATAAAAGCAAAGTACGTCCAAGGATGGAATACTGTTGCCATATCTGGGCAGGAGCTGCTAAAAACAGCCTATCCTGCCTTGACAGAGTACAAAATAGACTTCGTGGCTTAGTGGGGGATGCCCTTTTCTCTACCCTGCAACCTCTCTCCCACAGAAGAGACGTTGCGAGCCTATCCTTGTTTTATCGTTATTTCCATGGCAGGTGCTCGTCTGAACTCCAATCTCTGCCCCCCCCCTCGCCAATCTTTCATGAAAAACACTCGTCTGGCTGAATCCACTGAGAAAAATGCCCCCCACTCTATATCTGTGCCTAAATCAAAACGCGGATTCCATGAACAAAGCTTCTTTCTTAGAACTGCACGCCTGTGGAACTCTGTTCCGTCTGCCTGCTTCTTACCGGACTACAACTTGGATGTCTTCAAGTCCAATGTTAACAAATTCCTAATGAACCGCCCCCTTAAGTAAACACTTCATCAAATCTCCACACTAACGTAATGTAGTTGCAATAACCCTTATCCCTGAGTGGCTTCCGGGCCTTGATAAGTGGTGATCACTGTGTAAAAAAAAAAAGAAAAAAAGAAATAAAATGTATATATTTGAAACTGTTGATGTTGTGTTTGTCTGCCCCCTAGGGAATGATTCTTTGTTGTAGCCTGGAAATATGGCATCGGTAAAAATGGCACCGGTAAAAATGGCACTGGTAAAAATGGTATAGTAAAAATGGCACTGATAAAAATTGCGTAGTAAAAATGGCATCGGTAAAAATGGAACTGGAAAAATGGCACTTGTAAAACGTCAAAAGTGAATAAATAGGTAAAAATGGCACTTTGACAACGGAAAATTAGGATCGTTTGAGAGAAGTACGGGCTAAGCTCATATTCCCTTGGTTTAAAATAGGACTAACCCATAAGCAGATCTGGCCTCCGAGCCAAGATTATAATGTACAGTAACAGATGACCACAAACTTCCTTCCCAATTTCTGGATCGGCCTTGTGCCTAATCTTTTGTTTCGTAAACTTTTTGCAAAATAAAAAATAAATTCATCACAGTGTAGTATCTGTTCTCCTGCTACACTCCACTTTATTCGTCCTTTATCAATGTAGGGGAAACCCTTCTCTACCAAAGCAATTTATATTTTCGCCTACTTCCAGAGTGCTCTATTTTGGGAAGCTGATTCTTCCTCCACATTATAAACGACCTTGTGTCACATGTTGCTTTTGTGGAGAAGCAAATAAATATCAATAAGGCCACGGTCACTTACCTTTAGTTTCGAAAAAAAGTCAGTTCATTTAGGTTCAAATTCTGTAGAAGCACCAAAACGAATATTTATAACGTTTTATTTAATAATTATTTTACAAGCGGGACCTGTGGAAATTCCACAGGGGACTCATTCATATGTAATATATTGATGTTGTCATTCTGTAGATATTCAGTGTAAATGGAGACGCTCTGATATTATTGTACCTATTTACAATGCCTTCCCACGGGACAGGGTTAGACACCAAGGTCGTTTTTTAACGTGGAGAAAAGGTACAAAAATTAAAATTGTCTCAGTCGTGAAGGATTTCTCCTCCACTCAAAGAGAACGAGAAATGGAAGTGCCGCATCAGAAGAACAGATACTACACTTTGATCTTGACCAAAAGATATTATTACTATTATTATTATTATTATTATTATTATTATTATTATTGTAGCTCTTTTGTTATGTTAAATGACCTCCCCGACAAAATTGCCTCTGAGATGGGTATATATGCTGATGACACTACACTCTATGGCAGGCACGACAGGAAGACACATGAACACATTTCTAAAGAAATGGCAGAAACACTAGAGGAAGACCTCCAATCTGTGGTGGAATGGGGACAAAAGTGGTTGGTCGCGTTCAATACTGCCACGACTAAACTAGTTTCATTCAATAATTACAAGAAACCCACTCTACCACCTATAGCAATGGCCAACGACTCTATCTGAGAGTACATCTTTCAAACTCCTTGGCCTAACTTTCACAGGAAACATGAGTTGGAACAATTACATTGAAGGCATTGCCAGGGCCGCTGCAAGAAAGGTGGGCTCTCTCTACCGTGCTAGACAACTACTAACACCCGAAAGTATCCTGTACCTCTATAAGGCCACCATTCGCCCATGTATGGAGTATTGCTGTCACATCTGGGCTGGTGCATCTGCTACTAGTCTCTCGCTCCTTGACAAGGTTCAAAAGAGAGTCGCAAACCTGATAGGCCCTGAACTGGCATCTTAGCTTCAGCCTCTGTCCCATCGACGAAATGTTGCATCCCTCTGCCTTTTCTACAAGTATTTTAGTGGTGAATGCTCTGACAAACTGCAATCACTTGTGCCCCCACGACATGAGCACCCTCGACAAACCCGACAGGCTGCTAAATCCCACCCCCACACTGTAGAGATCCCTAGATGTAAAAGATCTTTTTACTCCAATAGTTTCTTCCCCAGAACCGCTAAACTCTGGAATTCCATTCCAGGTCCCTGCTTCCCCAACAGTACTGTTCAAGTGTAACGTGAACCGACATCTTGCTGCCCAAATCCCTAGATAGTACCCCAGTAGTTGTTGCCCCTGATAGTAGCCCCCTACACCAAAGTGGCAATTTGCCTTGTTTGGGGTGAAAATGTAATAAAAATAAAAAAAATTAAAAAATTTACAAAAAAACTGCAAAAGTATTTATCTAAGCTAGCGCAAACGCCCAGTAAACCCGGTCGTAAAGTATGCTCAAATATGATATTTTAATTCTTGCAGATTTCGTATATATTATTATAGAATTAATGTCCTATCGATTTTTATATATAATAAAATTGCAATTTCAAAAATAAAAAATATATAAATATAATTTCGGTGCATTAGTTTGAATCGAAACCCAAACCCAAACCCAAACCAAAACCAATATATATATATATATATATATATATATATATATATATATATATATATATATATATATATATATATATATATATAGTAATTTATAAAATATATATGGCGACTAAGCTACACTGAATATTCTGCGTTTCATCCACTGTAGGATTCGTCAGGCTTGCGAATCCTAGAGTGGATGAAACGCAGAATATTCAGTGTAGCTTAGTCGCCATACATATTTTATAAATTACTAACTAGCTCTACCTACGTATTGAGCACTTTTGAAGTAAATACTTAAAGTTTACGCATAAATCTATACTTTCGTACATTAAATTTATGTGAGTAAATGAAGTAGTTATATATATATATATATATATATATATATATATATATATATATATATATATATATATATATTAGTGTTGCACCGATTAATCGGAATCGGAATCGGGAATCGGAAAAATCGGTAGTTTTCGGGGTATCGGAATCGGTATCGGAATCGGAAATTTGTGCCTAATTTCCGATTCCAAAACCGATTCTTTTAATATTTTATTATGTTAATTTTTCATTGCTGATACCGTTGATAAATATTTATTCCTTTTAAACTATTAGTAAAACTAACCTCTATGATAACATTAAAAGAAGATCTAAATTTATTTTATCTGCGTAAAATAAACAAAATAAAACTTGAAACTTTGCGAAAATTTGCTAGATAACCTTTAGAAGAATACAGTTTATTTTCAAGATATTGAAAAAATTGTTTAAATTTAAAGAAATATTTTGTCAAGAAAAATGATATCAAAAATTATTGCTAATTAAATCAAAAGTAGAATATAATAGTGCTGTATTTTGTCCGGTTAGGTTTTTGTCCGCTCCCTTACTCGGCATTGGCAAATATGACAAGGAATGGCGAAAGGTGTGAAAAGGATTCGCCTTGAATTGAATTTGAAATGAATTCGTGAAATGTCATTCTTCCGTGTGATTTTCTTTGATTCTGCCGGTATCATTTATGTTTATACTTAGGGATACGTACGGCGGTGCCAATGGCGTCTAGAGCCCACCAATCTCACTCCCCTATATAAGGCCACTAACTGAAAGTATTTGTGGGTAATTACCATCTTCGATACCCGTTTGGCCTCGACAATTTGGCAATATAAAATGTTAGTGTATTTTTAAATAACTATTTTAAAGATATTCAAAATGCGTTTCATGATTTGAAAATTAATTACCAGCATATTTTTACTTTATTTTTTTTTAAATATTTATTTTAATGTGATGCAAAAGTTCAAATTGTTTTTTGTTTTTTGTAAAAGTCAAAATATATTCTTTTGTTAGGTAGAAGTGTAACTTATCTTGCCTTTGGTAACATTTTGTGGGTGGGTTTCTACTAATATATTGTTTAATTTTTAATTTTTGAGTCATTATCGAGAGTTAAAAGTCGTATGTCGGCCTTTTTTCTTGTTCTCACATAACATCGGACGAACATAGTGACATTTCTTGGGTGCGTTTCTATCAGTACTTTGATTTTTGATTTCTGAGCTATTATCAAGGCTCGAATATGGCTTAAATAATATCACCATTTTTATTTTGTTTTAACTCAATAGGCTTCACACTACCATTATTTTAAGATAAAATAAACACTTTAAAATAAGTTTTAAAAAAACACTTTAAAATAAGTTAAAGTGCAAAAAAGAAAAGAAAAAATTATCCAGGTAGTTGAAAATGTAGCTTCGCTTGTTTTTCGTAACATTTATTCGTTGTGTATTCATTCATTTCACCCCCCTCCCTTTTCTTCCTTTCTTATTCTGAAAAATCATCCACCAGACGAGAAGCAAGAAAATAATAAATTTAAGAATTTATAATGTCTGTTTTACAGATAAATTTAACAGAAAATGAGCCTCCATATCCAAGTAATTCTAACGTTTAAGGACAGTTAACCAAATATTGCTATAATATGTAAGTTCTGTGCGTTTGTGTATGTGGGAGGTTACTTTTTAAGTGATAATATGCGGGTTTTGTGAACTTACCAGCCTAACTTAGGGTAAGTTGTAAAAGAATTTAATGAACAATCATAATAATTTATAATGGCCTGAAAATAAAGACGATTTTACTTTAAATATATATACTAAACTGATCCCACTCTCTAAATTTTAAATTAGTTGGTTTTTTTGTTTTTTTTTTAATATTTTCACATAATCGCCTAAAAATTTAGAATCTCATTTTGTCTGGGGTGTGTGAGTTAGTTTACATGTGATTCTATTTATTTGTCGTCCCCTACCCGAAGGTAGTGTTAGACACAAGGTCGGTCTTTAATATAGGGCATCTAACTCTTTAATTTTTGTATTATCACGGACTTAGGGTTAGTAGTAGGAAAGGGCTGTGTCGTTTATAAAATGGAGAATTGAACATTTCTTTTCGCAACAAAAATTTATAATTGCGACGGCGGAAAATGAAAACGGAATAAAAAAAAACACGGATAATTTCACGAGAATACATTATTTACATCTTCGTACCGTTTTACATGTAACTATTTAAAAATGAAATATAAACATTGCCTATAAACATTCATGATTATAAAAAGATAAATAAATATAAAACGATTAGGAATTTAAAATAGAGGGTCAATTTCACAAATAAATTTAACGTAAAATGAGCTTCTTTTCCAAAACATTGTAGTGTGTTACCAATTTTAAATTATGTGCGCTTATTGGAGGAGGGGGGTGTCTACTTTTTAAGCGATTACACATGGTTTTACAACGTCGCAAATCGAACTTACTTTAGTGGGAAACAATTTAGTTAACATCCATAAAGAATTAGGGTGGCCAGAAACGATGATCATTTTACGTTAAATTTATATTTGAAACTGATCTCACACTCTAAATTCTAAAATGATCGCGGTACTTGTGCAGTTTACGTCCCCCATTAAAAACGAAAAATGAAAAAACAAAATCAATTATATTCTACGTACTCGTTATGGAATGAAGTTCTCATAAAAAATTCGTTTAATTTCATCAAGTAGTTTTGTTTTCATCGCTAAAAGCATTCATTCGAGGCATTCGAAACAGTCAATCTAAACTACGCCATTAGCATTGATTTTGGTCGAAATATAATGGATTACTTCCTCTTGATATCAATTCATTAGAGAAATTCCATGTTCCCGAGATTGAAAACAAGCTGTAAAAACAAAACTACTTGATGAAATTAAGTTAATTTTTATAGGAGAACTTCATTCCATAACGGGTACGTAGAATATAATTGTTTTTTTAAATTTGCGTTTTTTAATAAGGAACGTAAACTGTCTTCCCCCCCCCTCTCTCTCTCTCTCTCTCTCTCTATATATATATATATATATATATATATATATATATATAAGAGATATATATATATAGATATATATAGATATATATATATACTTCATTTACTCACATAAAATTGATATACGAAAGTATAAATTATGCGTAGACTTTAAGTATTTACTTCAAAAGTGCTCAATACGTAGGTAGAGCTAGGTAGTAAGTTATAATATATATATGGCGATTAAGGTATACAGAATATTCCGCGTTTCATCCACGCTAGGATTCATCAGGATCATGCGAGAATTTTGTGGTTGCCTCGCGTTTTTATATACGCACCTTTTATTGAGTTTTTATATATATACTAGCATTTCAGCCCGGCGTTGAACGGGTGTTTGGAGGTGTTGAACTATAAAAAAAAAAAGCAGTCAATTTTTTTTAAATTTTGACCCCTATTAAGACCCCTTAACATTTATTGTTTAGGGCTCAAATCAAGTTATTAAGTTAGATCCATGTTCAAGGTACCTATATCTAAAATTTCAAGTGTTTAGACCCAAAATTGTCGGAGGAGTTTGGTAGAGGCTCATAAGTCAAATCGTAGAAATTTGACCCATTAACAGCCAAATTTCTGACCGAAAATGGATTACAAAGATTTTCCCAAATCTCAGTACCCTGTATATAAAATTTAAAGTCTGTAGACTGAAAATTGACAGCGTTATTGCGTAGGAAAATGTACACAGACACACACACAGACACTTCCCTTTTATATATATAATAGATACATATATATTGTAGCATGGGTGCCCGGCGTTGCTCGGGTATTTGGAGATGTATGTTG
>NC_136527.1:105708822-105736322 GCF_053919585.1 Euprymna scolopes | reverse complement strand
GATAGATAGATAGATAGATAGATAGATAGACAGATAGAGAGTGTAGACTGGGTTATAGATAGATAGATAGATAGATAGATAGAGAGTGTAGACTGGGTTATAGATAGATAGATAGATAGATAGATAGATAGTGTAGACTGGGTTATAGGTAGATAGATAGATAGATGCTCAGGATCGATTCGAGCCGTCACCTCGCTGACATACGACCAGTACCGGCGGAGTTCGCGGCAATCAAAGAAAGCATGATCAGTCGTTTCTACGGTCATTATCACACAACGGGGACAATCAGGCGATTCCAAAAACCCGGAACTGCATTGTATGTTGTTGAGTGGAAGTGCATTTCGGGCCAATCGCCAGGTCAGAGAGAACTCCGAATTGTTCAGATAACTCAAACCCGGCGGATCTCACTCTGCTGCCAACCCAAACGCATGCATAGTAGGTTGTCGGCAGCCCCCTTCACTAGATCCTTGTGGAGTTTCCTACAGGTAGCAGTCACAAGGTCACTGGACCTTGATAGTCGTTTTAGCACGTGCCACGGTTGGTCATCTTGCATATAGTGGCTAAGGAAGGCCAGCCTCTCAGCATCTCGATGACACTTCAAGTCCGGCATTCCCAAGCCTCCCTCACACGGACGTTGAATACAGACCTGTATGCTCACCCAGTGTCTTCTTCTGTCCCAAAGAAGCGAGGACAAGAGTTCGACAAGAGCTGTTAGGTGTTGTGCAGGCAGGGGAAGTATGGCCAGTCGGTAAAAGATGTGAGGAAAGACGTAAGTGGCGCACGCCTCAGCTCTATCCTTTAAGGAAAGTTTCCTAGGAAGCCACGAATTAACTGCAGCCTCCACCTTTGACTGTACCTCCAACCAATTTTTGTCAAGCTGGAGACCCGATCCGAACCACACGCCAAGGATCCGAACCAGGCCAACCGTCCAGCTGAAGGGCGCTGGGAGGTTTGCGTTGCCACTCCAGGCGCCCAACCGCAGTCCTACTGACTTGCTGCGGTTTATCTTGGTCCCTGTAATTTTTTCGTACTGAGCGAGCGCCTCCGACACGATCTCGATGTCTCTGAAGCTCGACACAAAGACCGTGACATCATCGGCAAACACGGATAACTTGGCAGCTGAGCCACCGGGTATTGTAATTCCGCGCAGGGCCGAAATTGCCTCCCCACGTGTCAGCTTGTGGAGCAGGGGCTCCAAAGCCAGGACATAAAGCACGGGCGACAGCGGATGAACCGACCAAGATGAACCTGATGAACCGACCGAGAGATAACAAAGGGTTTTGAGCGCTTTCCGTTGACTTGCACGACGGCTGTGAGCTGTCGATACATCACAGAGATCCACTTGCAGAAGTCCAGTTTAAAACCGGCGGCCTCTAAGACAGATGCCAAGAAACGATGGTCGACCCTATCGAAAGCTTTTGACTGATTTAAGTTGATCAGCGCGGCTTCCGTGTTGTCATCTATTCCCCCCTCTAGGATCGCGCGGATCAGGTGCAAGTTGTTCTGAATCGATCTCCCCTTCACAGCGTAGTTCTGTTCTGGTTCAACCAACTCGCCGATAACAACCTGCAGCCGATTCGACAGGACCTTTGGCCAATATCTTCAACTCTACGTTTAGCAGAGTTATGGGCTTGTAATCATCTAACTATTCCCCACCATGCCCGTCACCTTTCCACAGCAATGTGATCACTCCCTTGGTGACTTGCCCCGGGATGGATCCCTGAGCAAACCAATGGCTGAACACATCCATCAGAAGAGGCAGAAACACGGGTGACAGCCTCAAATACAGTTTGTATGGCAGACCATCGAGCTCCGGCGATCTGTCACAGCTGACCTGCTTCAACACAGTAAAAACCTCCCTCTCCGTCACCCGGCCCTCACAACTAGCTAAATAGTCGTTACTCAAGGACCGGAAGATCGGGCTGCTGCATAAAACGCTCCTCAAAATGTTCTCAAAACCCCTCGCAGATCTCCCGAGTCGATTCCAGGGTGCGTCCATCTGGATGTCTTACCTTTGTAATGTCCGAGCCATGCCTAGAAATTTCACGATGCGCGTCAGTGTTGGAATTGACTGCTTCATTGCCTACCTTTCTAAGCCTAGCTCTGACTACTTGACCTTCATAACGCTCGCTATTCTCACGCAGAAGGTCCTGCTTAGCTAGTTCCTGACTAACCCTATCACCCGCCTCCAAAGCCTGGGCTAGTTTTTGCTCTAGCTTCTTCTTCGTCTTGGCCTTATCTAGTGCGAGGCGCTAGGCATACTTGACGGAGAAGGTTCTAATTTTGGCTTTTAGACCTACCCACCACTTACTTCCGGTAACCGCCCCCACTAGTGCTTTTTGAATTAATTCTATTAGCTTCTCTTGGAAGTCTTGTATCTCCAGAAGGGAGGTGTTAACTTTCTGTGAGCCACTAAATGGGGGCCTATTTCCTAGGTTCAGCCGGGCCATAACTAGTTTATGGTCCATCTGACCTAGCCAAGTGAACGTGGGACAAGATAAGAAGTCTACTTCGCCTCTCCTAACTAACATCCTGTCCAAGTAAGTGTTTGGATAGAAGGAAACTATTGGTCCATGTCCACATCTCCCGCCCCGAATGCTCGACCCAAAACCTGTCAACCAGACCGCATCTAGCCATCAGATTAGCCAGGCTGGACTCGCATCTCTCTGATCCTCTAGCATCACCTCCTACCTTATCTATCTCGGGGTCTAAGATGGTGTTCCAATCGCCCATTAGCACTAACCACTTCCGACAATCTACAAACGCATCAAGCTGACTGAAGAATGAGACCCTCTCATGAGCAGTGCTGGGCACATGAACCGCGATCACCCGAAACACAGAATCTTTTATGGCAACATCGGCCACAACCATCACCGACAGGGTACGTTTAACCAGCATGGAAATTCCCTTCCCCCGCGGGCTGCCATATGCTGAGAATACCTCAAAATCTCGGGCAAGCACCTGACAGTCCACAGAGGAAACGAAATGCGTCTCCTGAATCGCAGCCACATCCACTCCCAGGGACAAGAGGTCATGCCAGAGGCGAGCCGCCCGGCCGGATGATCTCAAGCCCCTCGCATTCAAACTAGCCAAATTCAAAGCCATGGTACCTACCTTAGGGTGTGTCACACTCAGCTCCGAAATCAGCCGGGGAGAAGACGCCAACGTTATGTGCCATGCTCAAGGTGGTCTGGTTTTTCATATCTTGATCTTCTCTCGCAATTCCGCCGACGTCCAAAGGATAAATTAATTTTATGGCCCTGTAGAGTGACGGATGGACCAACACTGGGACCCTTCCCTTGCATTGTTTTGACAGTTCGTCAAGAAAAGGGTCATTTTTC
Source organism: Euprymna scolopes (assembly GCF_053919585.1). NCBI lineage: Eukaryota > Metazoa > Mollusca > Cephalopoda > Sepiida > Sepiolidae > Euprymna > Euprymna scolopes. The sequence goes on along the minus strand of NC_136527.1, from coordinate 105,732,981 downwards.
TTCACCAGTTCGATTCCCGGAAACGCCGCTTCAGCGGCCTGCAGCCTTGTCCACAAGTTGGTCTTGCAGGCCTCTGGAGTTCTGACAAAAGTTATTAGGAGTGGGGCGTCCGGGAAATTGGAGGGAATATTTACATCTTTCCCCTCTATTTGTTTGGAATCGAGCAGAGGTTTTAAGTTTTTCCTCTGCCGATGGAAAATGTCTGTTGCCACAGATAGAGGGTCTACATAACATAGTTCCTCGGGGGCAAGGGCTTTTAATTTGGTTGGTTTGCGAGAGGCAGAGGAGTCTCTCCCCTCCCTCGATTCATTCTTTTTCTTTTCTTTTTGGGGTGGTGGCTCAGTTTGCATTGGTGCGGGGACGGGTGTTTGTGTTGTGCCTGAGGTTGGTGCTGGTGTAGTGTCTGGTATTGGTGCGGTGTCTGGCGTTGGTGTTGTGTCTGGTGTTGGTGCCATGTTTGTTGTTGGTATGGTGTCTGGTGTTGGTGCTGGTGTAATGTCTGGTGTTGGTGTTGTGTCTGGTGTTGGTGCCATGTTTGTTGTTGGTGTGGTGTCTGGTGTTGGTGTGGTGTCTGGTGTTGGTGCGGTGTCTGCTGTTGGTGCAGTGTCTGGTTTGGGGGTGGAAGTGGATTTTGTTGTTATGGGTGGTGTATGTTTACAGGGAGTGGGGGGCACCTTTTCTTCCCCTTTTCTTCTTTTGTTTTTCTTTTTTAGTCTTTCGAATGAACCGGAAGAGGTGAGGTTGAGTTCTTCTCCCTCTCACTTGCAGATTCATCCTCAGAGGAGCAGTCTTTTCTCTGCTTGATCCCCATCTCGATTGGTGTGGGGACCGATGGTTGTGTCTGTTGTTGCTGCTGCGGCTGTTTTTGTTGCTGCTGGTGTCGTTGCTGCTGCTGCTTCTTCTGCACTTGCTGCTTTTGCTGCTGCAGTAGTTGTTGTTGCTGCAGCTGTTTCTGCAGCATCGGCTGCGGTGGCTGTTGTTGTTGCTGCATTTGCAGAAGCTGCTGCCTCGATTTTGGGGCTGGTGGTGGGACGGTGGCGGAAGGGATTATCTGCTTCCATTTTTGTCTCACTACCGTGCTCCATTCCTCCCCCTTGGCCTCCTGGGTGGTTTGGATTTTCCTTGGATATGGGGTTTGTGCCATGGTTGCAGGTGTTGTTGCCACCTGTTTTGGTGCAGGTGCTGTCTCAGGGGTTGTGATCACCTTTTGGGTCGTTTGATTAGGCGTTACGCTTTGGGGGCAGCTCCTAGCCATGTGGCCCTTCTTTTGGCAGAACCAGCAGTGTGGACGATGGCCCTCCACCACTACCGTTATGATGGTGTCCTTGTATGTCAGTAGCACTGGTGTCGCCTGAACACCCTCCCTCTTTAGCCTCATTGCTATTGTGTAGCAACCCAGGTGAGTCCTAGTTTTTGACCGTACTGGGGTCACCTGTTCCACCTCACCGTACTGGCTGAAGAGGCATTCTAACACTTCTGCAGGTATTTGGGTTGGCACATTAAGTACCTGCACCTGAGTCCTTCTCTTGCCCTGGTATTCAGGTATTAGTTTGACTCTCCCATGCTTTATTTCTTGGAGGGAGAGTCTCTCCGCATTGTCCTTGGTGGGTAGGAGGATGTCCCACACGGCGAAGCTCCTCTGGTACAGGTATAGTACCGGGATGTTAAGTTTGTGGAGGAGCCCTGCCATGTCTTCCTTCTTCATCTTCAGGAGGCAGATTTCCGGTATATCGGAAATGGTGAAGGACAGGACTCTTCCCTCAATCGCCTCCCAGGCACCTGGTATGGGTTTTATATCTGCCCCCTCTATGTATTGTCTGTACTTTGTGAGGTACAGGTCTCTATACTCTTGAGGGGATAGTTGTTTTTCTACGGTTTGCCCCCCCCCCACGCAGACCCTCTTGATGGTGTTGGTGTTAGTATGGGGTCTTTGGTGGGGTTAGCCCGTTTTTGGTCTTTTATGGAGGTCGCCTCTGCCTGTTTATTGGCGACGCTTCCTGCCTCCCCAGATTTCTTAGTGTGTCCTTTTGTGGGAGTGTCGTATTTTGGAGGGCAGCTCCCTTTTCTGTGTCTTTTGGGCTTGACTCTCCTTGGTTAGAGTCTTTTTTGGGAACAGCTTCCCGTTTTGGGGAGTCGGCCTTTTGGGGAGCATGATTATTTTTGTTTACTTTGAGGCCATCTGCCCCTTCCTCATTTGTGAGGTCCAGGCGGTATGCCCCCTCATTTTATGTCCCCTTTATTGTCCTTTTGGCCTGGCACCTCCTCCTTTCTGTGGTCGGAGTGAGATGCTACGACCGATTTTGCTTTTGCTCCCCTTTGGGGGAGTCGCCCTCGGGGAGAGCTGTTGGTAGATTTTCCCTCTCCTGGGGAGCGTCCAATGCTGTCATATCCGGGCGGTACATTGTTTTTGCTCCTCCTGTTGTGGAGTCGTCCTCTTGGGGAGCAGTAGCCCCCTGGCTAGGTGTATCCATATTGGTGGCCCCCTGGCTGAGGGTATCCATATTGGTGCCCCCCGGGCTGGGGGTGTCCGTTTTGGTTCCCTCTTCTTTTAAAAATCACTGAAAAGAGTGACGTGGAGTTGGCGTCCAAAGTGGGGAACCGACTTTGGCGCCAAAAAGAAGTGGCGCCAAAAAGAAGTGGCACCAAAAAGAAGTGGCGCCAAAAAGGCGGTAAGAGGGGAGATAGAATTGAGAGAAGGAGTGGGAAGTTAGTGGAGAGAAGAGAGAAAGTGTTTCCGATCCTCCCTCGCGGGAAGGTCGTAAATTATCAGCTCGGATCCCCCCCCATGAGTGGGGGGGAGCAGAGAAAGACAGACAAAATGGGAGCCCGGACAGAACGCTACCCAACAAGCTCGTCAGGTGTTCTGGGCACGGGAATGTGTCGCCAGAACAGCACTGCCTCGAGTGGTGTATGTATCAGAACAGATACTACACTTTGAGGTATTTATTTACTCCCCCACCGAGCAAATTAGGCACAAGGCCGATTTTTAATGTGAGGAGTGAAGGGGAAATGGGGACCAACTCCCCGGGGAGTAGGGGAGCTGGATAGTGACAATTGGTATGAAGGGTTTCCCCTACATTGACCAAGGTCTTATCTGTGGGGTCGCCCCCACATAGGGTCTTTGCTTGCAGTATCTGCCGGAACAGATGGTATTTATTTGCTCCCCCACCGAGCAAATTAGGCACAAGGCCGATTTTTAATGTGAGGAGTGAAGGGAGGGGGAAGGGAAAAAGGGGACCAGCTCCCGAGAGGTGGGAAATGGGAGCTGGTTAAAGGTCTAGCATGTGGGGTTGCCCCCACATCTGGTCTTTGCTAGTCATAGCTAGTCATAGCTTGCAGCATCTGCCGGAACAGATACTACACTTTGATCCCGGCCCGAAGGCCAGGAAGAACAGAAAAAAGGCAAGCCTCTTAATGTTGAAAATCAAATCAATGCTCATTTTTATTATGTAAGTTTAAATACGAGTGATTTAGATAGTCGCAATTATGAAATGAGTAAATAAAAATACTAAAAAAATAAGCGAATGTAATTTAATTTGGAGCGAATACATAATCAATTAAAGTTTCATTTATTTAGTTTGTTAAGCATATATGCGCGAGAGGACCTATTAAAGTAATTCAATAGGCTGTGATAGAGTCTGATAATTATATTGCAAGAGCCGTTTAATCAGATTGAATTTAATTTATTCTAAAAATTAATAGGTTATCTCTACAATTATATAAATGCAACTTTGTCTGTATTGTGAATTAGTTCCTTATAGACTCTGAAATGGCTGAACAGATTTTCTTTAAAATTTAAAGAACTTTAGTGTATAAGTCTGGGAGTGATCTTAGTTAGGTTTTGTCTCACAATATCCCCGATAATTACTGATTATCGAAACTTTGATCTATCATCGGTAAAGCCATTTTTTTCTATGTCGTCGCTAAGCAACAATGAGAGAACAACGGGCCGTGAAAATTCTACTGTGGGTAAGTTTTTTTTTTGTTTGTTTGATTTTTGTTTGCTTGTTATTTGTTTTTTTGTTTTTTTTTTCATGACGTGGTTTGTAGGTTTAAACTCCGCACTTAAATTCTTTTTTTTTTTCATTAAGTGCAAAGAATTTTATAAGACGTAGAATGTAACGTTTTTTTTTGTTTTTTTGTTTTGTTTTTTTTTTTTGTTTTTTTTTTTAGTTTTTTTTGCATGACGTGGTCTGTAGGTTACAACCCCGCATGTAAACTTCTTAATGTAGTTTTTCGTTACCTAGAGTTTATTTATAGGATTAGAAAATTTAGGTGTGTGTATGTGTATTTTTAAAATATCTATCATTTTTTAAGTATGAAACTGGAATATTACGGCATTTTAATTAAAATTTATAATATACTAGCATTTAAGCCCGGCGTTGCACGGGTGTTTGGAGGTGTATGTTGAGCAAAAAACAAAGCGGTCAATTTTTTTAACTTTGATCTCTATCATGACCCCTTAAAATATATTGTTTTGAGCTCAAATCAAGTTATTAAGTTAGATCCATATCCAAGGAACCTATATCTACAAATGCAAGTGTTTAGACCCCAAATTCTCGGAGGAGTTTGGTAGACTTCTCAAAGGTCAAATCGTTGAACTTTGACCCGTAAGCAGCCACATTTCTGGCCAACAACCGGTCATATAGATTTTCTCAAATCTCAGTACCCTGTATATCAAATTTAGAGTCTGTATACTAAAAATTGACACAGTTATTGCGTAGGGAAATGTACACACACACACACACACACAAACACACACGTTCACTTTTATAGATATACTAGCATGGGTGCCCGGCGTTGCCCGAGTGTTTGGAGGTGTATGCTGAGCAAAAAAAAACAAAAAAAAACGGTCAATTTTTTAAAACTTTGACCCTATTATGACCCCTTAACATTTATTGTTTTGGGCTCAAATCAAGTTATTAAGTTAGATCCATGTCCAAGAAACCTATATCTACAATTGCAAGCGTTTAGACCTCAAATTGCCGGAGGAGTTTGGTAGAGTTCTAAAAGGTCAAATCGTTGACAGCCAAATTTCTAGCCGACAACCGATCATATAGATTTTCCCAAATCTCAGTACTCTGTATATCAAATTTCGAGTCTGTAGACTTAAAATTGACAAAGTTATTGCGTAGGAAAATATACACACACAGACAGACACGTTCACGTTTATAGATATACTAGCATTTCAGCCCGGCGTTGCTAACCACTCTGCATATCTGTGAATGTACTGGTTACTCGGAAGGGTCTTTGGTAGGGCTAAGGAACATTCAATGCCAATTTTGCGAAAGGAAATCGAGGCAAATCGCACTCCTGCATTTGAGCTTGTTGCTTTCTCGATTTTTTTGTTTGGCAGAGAATACATTTACCTATGTATTCTTTTATCTCCTTAAATAAGCTAGGCCAGAAATATTTTTGTTTAATAGCGCGAAACGTCTTTTCCACGCCCATGTGACCATTATCGTAATAACGGGCTAACACCTTTTTGTTATATAGGTAGGTTGGAGATATTAAAACAGTTATATATTGTAATAGGGTCAAAGTTTTAAAAAATTGACCGTTTTTTTTGTTTTTTTTTTGCTCAGCATACACCTCCAAACACTCGGGCAACGCCGGGCACCCATGCTAGTATATCTATAAAAGTGAACGTGTGTGTTTGTGTGTGTGTGTGTGTACATTTCCCTACGCAATAACTGTGTCAATTTTTAGTATACAGACTCTAAATTTGATATAGATGTGCGGAGATATTTTCTCATAACATCTGTTAAAAACGTATAAATCCTATGTATTGTTGATTAGCCAAGGGATATGATATCGGCGTATAAACTGAGTCATGTTGTATCAGAGAGATATCACACGGATATATATTACAGTTCTTATTTACATAAGGTATCGTTTTTGTATAAAAAGAATAATATATGCTTAATACCTTTATTTCTTCAAGAGTTCTTCTATCTTCCTGCAGAGCTCCGTGATAAAACATGGAATGACCAACATTATTTTTTTTTACAAGGGTGTCACCACTTATCAAGGCCCAGCGGCCACTCGAGGATAAGGGTTAATAGGTATACATTAGTCATTGTGATTTTAGCATAGTAAACAGTGGGAATTTTGAAACTTGGATTATTTAGGGGGACGATTCAATTAGAACTTGTTCACATTGGACTTTTTCTTTTTTTTTTCATAGGTATCAACTCATTATCAAGGCCAAGAGGCCACTCAAGGATAAGGGTTAAAGAGTGTACAGTAGAAATTGGACAATATAATAATCATGAGTAATGAAAATTTGTTAAATTTGATAACTTATATGGAACGGCTCATCAATAACTTATTTACGTTAGACTTGAACACAACCATATTGTAGTCAGCCAGAAAGCAGGAAAACGGAAGACAATTCCACATGCGTGCAGTTCTAATAAAAAAGCTTTGTTCATGGAATCTACGTTTGGGTTTAGGCACAGATATAGAGTGGGGGGAATTATTGATAGTGTTTACAGCTAGACGAGTGTTTCTTTTGAAAGTTTGGCGAGGGGGGGACCATAGATTGAAGCTCAGTCGACCACTTTCCATGAAAATAACGATACATCAGAGACAAACTCGCAACATCTCTTCTGTGAGATAGAGGTTGCAAGGAAGAGAAAAGGACATCTCCTACGAGGCTACGAAGTCTATTTTGAACTCTATCAAGGCAGGCCAAGTCCTTTCTAGCAGCTCCTGCCCAGATGTGAGACTTCTGTTCTCCCTTCTTTTGTGAAACCACAGAACAACATTTTATATTTTTTAAATATAAATTTATTTCAGATGTCTCCAATGGTTTTCACAGGAGTCTGCATTTCGTCTACATGCTTATTCTTTACAGCCTCGCTTCTTGGCAGTCATTTCACCCTCGTGATCAAACTCCAACTCTTCTATCTGTTCACTCTTATGATAAAACTCCTCGACTCTAGACTTCACGACCTCTTGACCTCAGTTCCGGTGACGTAACCAATTAAAAGACACGTCTTCTTAACGTGACCTCCTCTGTGACGTAGTCTGTTCAACGTTATTTTGTTTATATTTAACCTAGCTAATTTATGCAAACATCTTCAGCTAAAACCCATTGCTACACTTTATTCTATAAACAATAAATAACTCACAATATAAACTATTTTAACAATATCATTGAATAGATGAATAAATAGATAGATAGACAGATAGATCGATAATAACTAATTAACTTTTAACAATGTTCATTATTTAACATATATAGATAGATATATCGATTATACACATAGATATATCGATCGACAGACAGATAAATAACCAATAATTTCTTGTGTTCAACAACTGCAAAATATTTGTCCACAATACAACGAAGTCTAAATTGTACTGTAGAGAATCTACTATTGATTTTTTAAAAATATTCTATAAACAATAAATAACTCCCAATACAAACTATTTTAAGAATATCATTGAATAGATAGATAAATAGATAAATAAATAGATCGATAGATATACAGAAAGATAGAGAGATAGAGAGAGATACAAATCGAGAGATAGATAGACAGATAGATAGATAGATAGATAGATATAAATAGATAGAGAGAGCGAGAGAGAGATAGATAGAGATCGATAGATAGATAGATAGATATACAGATTGATAGACAGAAAGATAGAGAGATAGATATAAAGATAGAGAGAGAGAGATTGATAGATAGATAGATAGATATAAAGAGATAGATAGATAGAGCGATAGATAGATAGAGATAGATAGATAGATAGATAGATAGAGATAGATAGATAGATAGATAGATAGAGAGATAGATAGATAGAGAGAGAGAGAGAGATAACTTTTAACAATGTTAATTATCTAACATTTTTCTAACATGTTACGGTACATATAATCTATTCAATGATCCGCACAAAAGTTCTCTTTCCCTTTCGGTTACAGTATGGCACAATTATAATCAGCCATACTTAAAGCCCACATCTATAGGTCTATGATCTATAAAGATGGTTAACATTGCACTATGCAAGTAGTGGTTTAATTTATTAATGGCATAGTGTATCGCATATGGTTTCTTTTCTAATGTCGACCATCTCGTCTGGATATTACTCAGCTTATGAGATAAAAAAATAAATTGTTTTTTTTTTTCTACCTCTTTATCCTTTCTCTGATAATAGACCATTCGTGACTAACATAGCGCAATGGAATGATCGGAGGCAATCTATCGATCTCTACATTGAATTCTTCAGGTACATTTATTCCTTTCAAATGTTTATCAATAATGCTACCAGCCGCGTTTTACTTGGCTATCGGACAACTCCTTCTTAAAGTGACCGTTTGATTTGTCTTATTATTTATAAGCAACGGAAACCTATTAGACTTGTTAATTTTCACCACTGCATTAGTCAATGAAATTCCACCAAGATTACTAACAAATCCGCTGCATATGTGCTCATATTCCAATCCTTGACCGTTACTAAAACCCGCATGAGATTTGCATGCATGTAGATGCTGAGGTTTTAACGTTATTTTCTCGGCCAGTCTAACTATTGTTGCAATATGGGCATCTTCTTCTAATGCTATATATTCGTTTCATAACATTATCGCACCTAAAGCTCAATACGTTCTCACTCCATTTTGCCTAAGCAATTCACGGCCTAATATTACGCTTCTGGTGAGATTTTTCACATCAAAGAATTTATGTTGTACAGACTGGTTTCCTATTTCTATTCTGAATCGTACGGGACGTTCTAGATTAAATGGAGACCCATTTGCTGTCCTTAAATCTAGAAGTGTTTAGTCTCAGAACAGTTTCAGAGAGTTCGTTGTTCTAAACAAGTTTTGAGAGGTGACTGGTTGGCAGCAAACAGAAAAGTTTCCGATGGTTCATGTTCTATACAAGTTTGGAGAGGTGACTGGTTTGTAGTGGACAGAACAGTTTCCGATGGTTCATGTTCTAAACAAGTCTTGAAAGGTGACTGATTTGCAGTAGACAGAGCAGTTTCCGATGGCTCATGTTCTAAACCAGTTTTGAGAGGTGACTGGTTTGCAGTAGACAGAAGAGTTTCCGATGGTTCATGTTCTAAACAAGTTTGGAGAGGTTACTAGTTTGCAGTAGACAGAACACTTTTAGATGGTTCATGTTCTAAACAAGTTTAAGGAGGTTACTGGTTTTAAGCAGACAGAACAGTTTCTGATGGTTCATGTTCTAAACAAGTATGGAGAGGTGATTGATTTTCAGTAGACAGAACAGTTTCCGATGGTTAATGTTCTAAAAAAGAACAGTTTCCAATGGTTCATGTTCTACACAAGTTTTGCAGTAGACGGAACACTTTCTGATGGTTCAAGTTCTTAATAAGTCTTGAGAGGTGACTGGTTTGCAGTAGACAGAAAGTTTCCGATGGTTCGTTGTTCTAAAAAAGTTTTCGGAGGTGACTGGTTATATAAAATTTTAGTCATTCAATAAATTTAAAAATTTATGATGTGAAATGGTTAAATTTCAAATCAAAAGATTTTTTATTATTCTATGTAAGACAAAGAATACATTTGAAATATTATAAATCCTTATCCTATAGGATTTCGATGTCTACCAACTCTTCAGAGGAGAAAATATTAGCAAATAGTTATAATGGTTTACATTTCATTTGCTAATATCCTCTCTCTCTCTCCCTCTCTTTCTCTCTCCCTCTCTCTCACACACACACACACACACACTCTCTCTCCCCCTCACTCCATAGCATATTTGTGCCTGTATTATTGCAAGAATAAAATTGTCACTTTCGGTGTCTTTTTGTTTTTACAAAGGAGGCAACACTTATCAAGGCCAGAGGCCACTCGAGGATAAGAATAAGTGTACAGTAGGGGAGTGGTTGAGACGTGACGGCATGAATAGCAGGCAGAAAGTGTCTTTTTTTTTACAAAGGCGTCAACACTTATCACTTTCGATGTCTATTCTTGTTTATCCGTCCCTTTGGTAAACTGTCTGTATAAATTGTCATTATACACACTGTTATAAAATATCCACAAATATGAACACAAGACTATAAATACACGTTATACGCACATTCAAGGAACTAGACAATCACATGATGCTAACACACACACACACATATATATATATATATATATATATCAAATTTTAGTGATTCAATAAATTTAAAAATTTCTAACGTGAAATGGTTAAATTAAGATTTCGATGTCTACCATCTCTTCAGAGGAGGACATATTAGCAAATAAGTATAATGGTTTACACGTTATTTGCTAAAGTCAGTTAGACATGGAAAATCACAATTAAAAGGTTGTTTTTTTTTTAAGTATTTAAATATCATAGTGTAAGCGAAGTAAATGCAATGAATATAAAAATTCACATCCAAATTGCATGATAAAATCCGAAGTAAATGTCTTTGATAGCAGTGTCGTTAAGTGATCCAAACTGTATTTTGGATAATCCACATCACAAGTTATTTCTTATTCTGAAGCATATATATATATATATATATATATATATATATATATATATAGAGAGAGAGAGAGAGAGAGAGAGAGAGAGAGATGTTTTTATTTGTTTTTGTTAGCAATACTTTCTTGAATGAATTCAAGTATTTATACGAAAGGGCATTTTTGCCTAAATGCTTGTTGGGAATAATTTTCCCATTGACCAATCTTGTACCCCCTTAAAGGGAAGCGGCATATATATTATTTTTAAAATATAATTATCCACTGACACGTGTTTCGCCGTCTACGACTCATCAGAGTGGCTGAATCTAGCGAGACTCGAAATCGGGACCCCATGATAAGAAGCCTAAACCTCTACCACGCGGCTGCCTCGCCTGACTACTAAATTATCATGTTTTTATGTAGATGTTATGTAGATGGTACCCCCTTAATGGGGAGCGGCATATATATTATTTTTGAAATATACAAAAATAATTTTTTTTAAATGTTAAAAATTATATATATATATATATATATATATATATATATATATATATATATAGTCGTATTTGTAGTATTCCGAATTATAATGGATTTATATAACTCAGTAATCGTTCATATACCAATAAATTTTAAGCCAAAAAAGAGATGACTTAAACTGTAAGCTACAAAATTATCATCTTTCATAATTGAGCAATCATATATTGTTTTAACAAAAACCAAGACTTCAAAGAATTGGTTGAAAGGACAAATAGTGTATTTCATCGTTAGTTACAATTGTTTCAAGACTATTCGGACAAATTCAAACATTATGTCATTTGAAAATTTTCACAAGAACAGCCTTTCTTCAGACTTATTGAATAAAAAGCACTTTAACAATAAAACATTATGGAAACCATTTCCCTTATAAGGAAAAGAAAACAAGCGAAAATATTTTACCTATATCGCATCCTTGCAAAGTATTTTTTAAAGATTTATATATTTACCTATTTTCGTATCTTCATTAAAAAATAAAGATTCAAACAAAATATCATACAATGATACCAGCAATTACCTATGTCCATTTAATATGTTTTATTAATACTATTCAATGATTTCGTAAATTAAATTTCTTTGTTTCTTTATTTAATTTAAATTATTTTTTTAATCCGGACTAATCAACTAAGTTATATTGTTGCGATCCTGCGTTAGTTTCGTATCTGGAATTTGCTTTGTTTATTTACAAAAATATCGGCTAACCTATTTATGTGATTTAAGAAAAGTTTTTGTTTAAAACTTATTCAATAAGGAAAGAAAGTTTTACATTACTTTATACTTAGTTCATTCTCATTCTTCATTTAAAATTAAGGATCTCAATTTATTTTTTATTTTTCATTTTCTTTCGTTCCTTCCTATTAAGATTTACGATTATCGGATATTTTAGATGTACATAGGGAGGTGACTGTACGTTCGAAATTTATATATATATATATATATATATATATATATATATATATATATATATATATATATATATATATATATTACAATAGAAAAAGATTGAAAATTAATTATATAATGCTAAACTGAATTTTTTTAAATTTAATGCTGTAATATTTTAAGTTATAAATGTATTATACTTTTTACTAAAATATCTTGTCCTTTTCTTTTCCAAAACAGCTAGTCCCTTACTTCCTCATGTTTAAGCTTAACCATATTACTTTTCATGCTCGCATTTTTCTATGTAGTCCATGATTTTCCCATGCATTCAATAAATTCACTTGTTCTTTGCTTGATTTCAGTCTTATTTTATAGGCCCCATAAGCACATATGTAATAACAATGTACGGTACTCGTCTGCTTTCAATAAAATCCCCCCCCAATTATCTCCATTTTATGCTTTCATTTTCTCTGTTTCATTTGTTACTTCTCTTTTCGCGACGGCAGTGAATTAGTAGCAACAGTAGTCGCTGGAGCGACGTGGTTGATATGGAAACCAGTCATAAAAAGCGTCGCTCACCTTCTTACTTTTTTTTACGATTTTGAACACCACTAAATCCATCATAACTTTTATTTTACTGAAGGAAAATTGAAAAAAAAAAATTCGCAATATAGCTGAGAAGCTGTAATAATTGTTTGAAATTTGGTCAGAAAATGAGTGAGCGATGAAGCTTTAAAGTGTTGAAAATCGATAATCGAAAAAAGAAATCCGATTAAAGTAAGAAAACATGATTTTAACCAAAGTTTACACTTTTATACAACCTATCATCGTAAATAAACATATTGACACACCGGTTACCGCCAGATCACCGAAGTTAAGCAACATTGGGCCTGGTTAATTCTAAAATGGGTGACTAATTTTGGAATACCAGGCGCTGTATGTAGGAGGATGTCGACACCGCCCTGCAGGAGTTGCAAAAACCTAACATCGTTATCTCCCTTTGCGGGGATATACATGCGACTGGGGACCGCTTGTGAATTTCATACTCCCATAAAACTTCCTCCTTCGGAGGAAGCCGGTTAAACCCTGAATAGGGTAAGTGCCGACCGACATATCATCGCAAGTGCATTTGAGAAGTTTTATCCCTGCACAAGCAGAAAGTCTCAGTCTATAAAATCAATTGTAGTTTTTTTTTTATAAGTCAGGGGTGCGTTCCAAATGAATGTTTCTCTTTAGAGCACAACTGAACGATGATGCTTGACTTGAAAGATAATTTTATCTTAATTTAATGTTTAAATCATAGAAAATCGGCCCAAAATACATAAGAAATGTACCATTACACTTGTAATCTAAAGGAAATGTGAGTAAAAGCATCTAAACATAATCCTGTAAAATAGGCAAAATCTCATAGGTCCGCGTACATGAGAAATTTCAATTTTTGCAATGTGTCAATTTTATCTTAATTTAATGTGTAAATCATAGAAAATCGGCCCAAAATACATAAGAAATGTACCATTACACTTGTAATCTAAAGGAAATGTGAGTAAAAGCATCTAAACATAATCCTGTAAAATAGGCAAAATCTCATAGGTCCGCGTACATGAGAAATTTCAATTTTTGCAATGTGTCAATTTTATCTTAATTTAATGTTTAAATCATTGAAAATCGGCCCAAAATACATAAGAAATGTACCATTACACTTGTAATCTAAAGGAAATGTGAGTAAAAGCATCTAAACATAATCCTGTAAAATAGGCAAAATCTCATAGGTCCGCGTACATGAGAAATTTCAATTTTTGCAATGTGTCAATTTTATCTTAATTTAATGTGTAAATCATAGAAAATCGGCCCAAAATACATAAGAAATGTACCATTACACTTGTAATCTAAAGGAAATGTGAGTAAAAGCATCTAAACATAATCCTGTAAAATAGGCAAAATCTCATAGGTCCGCGTACATGAGAAATTTCAATTTTTGCAATGTGTCAATTTTATCTTAATTTAATGTGTAAATCATAGAAAATCGGCCCAAAATACATAAGAAATGTACCATTACACTTGTAATCTAAAGGAAATGTGAGTAAAAGCATCTAAACATAATCCTGTAAAATAGGCAAAATCTCATAGGTCCGCGTACATGAGAAATTTCAATTTTTGCAATGTGTCAATTTTATCTTAATTTAATGTTTAAATCATTGAAAATCGGCCCAAAATACATAAGAAATGTACCATTACACTTGTAATCTAAAGGAAATGTGAGTAAAAGCATCTAAACATAATCCTGTAAAATAGGCAAAATCTCATAGGTCCGCGTACATGAGAAATTTCAATTTTTGCAATGTGTCAATTTTATCTTAATTTAATGTGTAAATCATTGAAAATCGGCCCAAAATACATAAGAAATGTACCATTACACTTGTAATCTAAAGGAAATGTGAGTAAAAGCATCTAAACATAATCCTGTAAAATAGGCAAAATCTCATAGGTCCGCGTACATGAGAAATTTCAATTTTTGCAATGTGTCAATTTTATCTTAATTTAATGTGTAAATCATTGAAAATCGGCCCAAAATACATAAGAAATGTACCATTACACTTGTAATCTAAAGGAAATGTGAGTAAAAGCATCTAAACATAATCCTGTAAAATAGGCAAAATCTCATAGGTCCGCGTACATGAGAAATTTCAATTTTTGCAATGTGTCAATTTTATCTTAATTTAATGTGTAAATCATTGAAAATCGGCCCAAAATACATAAGAAATGTACCATTACACTTGTAATCTAAAGGAAATGTGAGTAAAAGCATCTAAACATAATCCTGTAAAATAGGCAAAATCTCATAGGTCCGCGTACATGAGAAATTTCAATTTTTGCAATGTGTCAATTTTATCTTAATTTAATGTGTAAATCATAGAAAATCGGCCCAAAATACATAAGAAATGTACCATTACACTTGTAATCTAAAGGAAATGTGAGTAAAAGCATCTAAACATAATCCTGTAAAATAGGCAAAATCTCATAGGTCCGTGTACATGAGAAATTTCAATTTTTGCAATGTGTCAATTTTATCTTAATTTAATGTGTAAATCATTGAAAATCGGCCCAAAATACATAAGAAATGTACCATTACACTTGTAATCTAAAGGAAATGTGAGTAAAAGCATCTAAACATAATCCTGTAAAATAGGCAAAATCTCATAGGTCCGCGTACATGAGAAATTTCAATTTTTGCAATGTGTCAATTTTATCTTAATTTAATGTTTAAATCATTGAAAATCGGCCCAAAATACATAAGAAATGTACCATTACACTTGTAATCTAAAGGAAATGTGAGTAAAAGCATCTAAACATAATCCTGTAAAATAGGCAAAATCTCATAGGTCCGCGTACATGAGAAATTTCAATTTTTGCAATGTGTCAATTTTATCTTAATTTAATGTGTAAATCATTGAAAATCGGCCCAAAATACATAAGAAATGTACCATTACACTTGTAATCTAAAGGAAATGTGAGTAAAAGCATCTAAACATAATCCTGTAAAATAGGCAAAATCTCATAGGTCCGCGTACATGAGAAATTTCAATTTTTGCAATGTGTCAATTTTATCTTAATTTAATGTGTAAATCATTGAAAATCGGCCCAAAATACATAAGAAATGTACCATTACACTTGTAATCTAAAGGAAATGTGAGTAAAAGCATCTAAACATAATCCTGTAAAATAGGCAAAATCTCATAGGTCCGCGTACATGAGAAATTTCAATTTTTGCAATGTGTCAATTTTATCTTAATTTAATGTGTAAATCATTGAAAATCGGCCCAAAATACATAAGAAATGTACCATTACACTTGTAATCTAAAGGAAATGTGAGTAAAAGCATCTAAACATAATCCTGTAAAATAGGCAAAATCTCATAGGTCCGCGTACATGAGAAATTTCAATTTTTGCAATGTGTCAATTTTATCTTAATTTAATGTGTAAATCATAGAAAATCGGCCCAAAATACATAAGAAATGTACCATTACACTTGTAATCTAAAGGAAATGTGAGTAAAAGCATCTAAACATAATCCTGTAAAATAGGCAAAATCTCATAGGTCCGCGTACATGAGAAATTTCAATTTTTGCAATGTGTCAATTTTATCTTAATTTAATGTGTAAATCATAGAAAATCGGCCCAAAATACATAAGAAATGTACCATTACACTTGTAATCTAAAGGAAATGTGAGTAAAAGCATCTAAACATAATCCTGTAAAATAGGCAAAATCTCATAGGTCCGCGTACATGAGAAATTTCAATTTTTGCAATGTGTCAATTTTATCTTAATTTAATGTGTAAATCATAGAAAATCGGCCCAAAATACATAAGAAATGTACCATTACACTTGTAATCTAAAGGAAATGTGAGTAAAAGCATCTAAACATAATCCTGTAAAATAGGCAAAATCTCATAGGTCCGCGTACATGAGAAATTTCAATTTTTGCAATGTGTCAATTTTATCTTAATTTAATGTTTAAATCATAGAAAATCGGCCCAAAATACATAAGAAATGTACCATTACACTTTTAATCTAAAGGAAATGTGAGTAAAAGCATCTAAACATAATCCTGTAAAATAGGCAAAATCTCATAGGTCCGCGTACATGAGAAATTTCAATTTTTGCAATGTGTCAATTTTATCTTAATTTAATGTGTAAATCATAGAAAATCGACCCAAAATACATAAGAAATGTACCATTACACTTGTAATCTAAAGGAAATGTGAGTAAAAGCATCTAAACATAATCCTGTAAAATAGGCAAAATCTCATAGGTCCGCGTACATGAGAAATTTCAATTTTTGCAATGTGTCAATTTTATCTTAATTTAATGTTTAAATCATTGAAAATCGGCCCAAAATACATAAGAAATGTACCATTACACTTGTAATCTAAAGGAAATGTGAGTAAAAGCATCTAAACATAATCCTGTAAAATAGGCAAAATCTCATAGGTCCGCGTACATGAGAAATTTCAATTTTTGCAATGTGTCAATTTTATCTTAATTTAATGTGTAAATCATTGAAAATCGGCCCAAAATACATAAGAAATGTACCATTACACTTGTAATCTAAAGGAAATGTGAGTAAAAACATCTAAACATAATCCTGTAAAATAGGCAAAATCTCATAGGTCCGCGTACATGAGAAATTTCAATTTTTGCAATGTGTCAATTTTATCTTAATTTAATGTGTAAATCATAGAAAATCGGCCCAAAATACATAAGAAATGTACCATTACACTTGTAATCTAAAGGAAATGTGAGTAAAAGCATCTAAACATAATCCTGTAAAATAGGCAAAATCTCATAGGTCCGCGTACATGAGAAATTTCAATTTTTGCAATGTGTCAATTTTATCTTAATTTAATGTGTAAATCATAGAAAATCGGCCCAAAATACATAAGAAATGTACCATTACACTTGTAATCTAAAGGAAATGTGAGTAAAAGCATCTAAACATAATCCTGTAAAATAGGCAAAATCTCATAGGTCCGCGTACATGAGAAATTTCAATTTTTGCAATGTGTCAATTTTATCTTAATTTAATGTGTAAATCATAGAAAATCGGCCCAAAATACATAAGAAATGTACCATTACACTTGTAATCTAAAGGAAATGTGAGTAAAAGCATCTAAACATAATCCTGTAAAATAGGCAAAATCTCATAGGTCCGCGTACATGAGAAATTTCAATTTTTGCAATGTGTCAATTTTATCTTAATTTAATGTGTAAATCATTGAAAATCGGCCCAAAATACATAAGAAATGTACCATTACACTTGTAATCTAAAGGAAATGTGAGTAAAAGCATCTAAACATAATCCTGTAAAATAGGCAAAATCTCATAGGTCCGCGTACATGAGAAATTTCAATTTTTGCAATGTGTCAATTTTATCTTAATTTAATGTGTAAATCATTGAAAATCGACCCAAAATACATAAGAAATGTACCATTACACTTGTAATCTAAAGGAAATGTGAGTAAAAGCATCTAAACATAATCCTGTAAAATAGGCAAAATCTCATAGGTCCGCGTACATGAGAAATTTCAATTTTTGCAATGTGTCAATTTTATCTTAATTTAATGTGTAAATCATAGAAAATCGGCCCAAAATACATAAGAAATGTACCATTACACTTGTAATCTAAAGGAAATGTGAGTAAAAGCATCTAAACATAATCCTGTAAAATAGGCAAAATCTCATAGGTCCGCGTACATGAGAAATTTCAATTTTTGCAATGTGTCAATTTTATCTTAATTTAATGTGTAAATCATAGAAAATCGGCCCAAAATACATAAGAAATGTACCATTACACTTGTAATCTAAAGGAAATGTGAGTAAAAGCATCTAAACATAATCCTGTAAAATAGGCAAAATCTCATAGGTCCGCGTACATGAGAAATTTCAATTTTTGCAATGTGTCAATTTTATCTTAATTTAATGTGTAAATCATTGAATATCGACCCAAAATACATAAGAAATGTACCATTACACTTGTAATCTAAAGGAAATGTGAGTAAAAGCATCTAAACATAATCCTGTAAAATAGGCAAAATCTCATAGGTCCGCGTACATGAGAAATTTCAATTTTTGCAATGTGTCAATTTTATCTTAATTTAATGTGTAAATCATTGAAAATCGACCCAAAATACATAAGAAATGTACCATTACACTTGTAATCTAAAGGAAATGTGAGTAAAAGCATCTAAACATAATCCTGTAAAATAGGCAAAATCTCATAGGTCCGCGTACATGAGAAATTTCAATTTTTGCAATGTGTCAATTTTATCTTAATTTAATGTGTAAATCATAGAAAATCGGCCCAAAATACATAAGAAATGTACCATTACACTTGTAATCTAAAGGAAATGTGAGTAAAAGCATCTAAACATAATCCTGTAAAATAGGCAAAATCTCATAGGTCCGCGTACATGAGAAATTTCAATTTTTGCAATGTGTCAATTTTATCTTAATTTAATGTGTAAATCATAGAAAATCGGCCCAAAATACATAAGAAATGTACCATTACACTTGTAATCTAAAGGAAATGTGAGTAAAAGCATCTAAACATAATCCTGTAAAATAGGCAAAATCTCATAGGTCCGCGTACATGAGAAATTTCAATTTTTGCAATGTGTCAATTTTATCTTAATTTAATGTGTAAATCATAGAAAATCGGCCCAAAATACATAAGAAATGTACCATTACACTTGTAATCTAAAGGAAATGTGAGTAAAAGCATCTAAACATAATCCTGTAAAATAGGCAAAATCTCATAGGTCCGCGTACATGAGAAATTTCAATTTTTGCAATGTGTCAATTTTATCTTAATTTAATGTGTAAATCATAGAAAATCGGCCCAAAATACATAAGAAATGTACCATTACACTTGTAATCTAAAGGAAATGTTAGTAAAAGCATCTAAACATAATCCTGTAAAATAGGCAAAATCTCATAGGTCCGCGTACATGAGAAATTTCAATTTTTGCAATGTGTCAATTTTATCTTAATTTAATGTGTAAATCATAGAAAATCGGCCCAAAATACATAAGAAATGTACCATTACACTTGTAATCTAAAGGAAATGTGAGTAAAAGCATCTAAACATAATCCTGTAAAATAGGCAAAATCTCATAGGTCCGCGTACATGAGAAATTTCAATTTTTGCAATGTGTCAATTTTATCTTAATTTAATGTGTAAATCATTGAAAATCGACCCAAAATACATAAGAAATGTACCATTACACTTGTAATCTAAAGGAAATGTGAGTAAAAGCATCTAAACATAATCCTGTAAAATAGGCAAAATCTCATAGGTCCGCGTACATGAGAAATTTCAATTTTTGCAATGTGTCAATTTTATCTTAATTTAATGTGTAAATCATAGAAAATCGGCCCAAAATACATAAGAAATGTACCATTACACTTGTAATCTAAAGGAAATGTGAGTAAAAGCATCTAAACATAATCCTGTAAAATAGGCAAAATCTCATAGGTCCGCGTACATGAGAAATTTCAATTTTTGCAATGTGTCAATTTTATCTTAATTTAATGTGTAAATCATTGAAAATCGACCCAAAATACATAAGAAATGTACCATTACACTTGTAATCTAAAGGAAATGTGAGTAAAAGCATCTAAACATAATCCTGTAAAATAGGCAAAATCTCATAGGTCCGCGTACATGAGAAATTTCAATTTTTGCAATGTGTCAATTTTATCTTAATTTAATGTTTAAATCATAGAAAATCGGCCCAAAATACATAAGAAATGTACCATTACACTTGTAATCTAAAGGAAATGTGAGTAAAAGCATCTAAACATAATCCTGTAAAATAGGCAAAATCTCATAGGTCCGCGTACATGAGAAATTTCAATTTTTGCAATGTGTCAATTTTATCTTAATTTAATGTGTAAATCATAGAAAATCGGCCCAAAATACATAAGAAATGTACCATTACACTTGTAATCTAAAGGAAATGTGAGTAAAAGCATCTAAACATAATCCTGTAAAATAGGCAAAATCTCATAGGTCCGCGTACATGAGAAATTTCAATTTTTGCAATGTGTCAATTTTATCTTAATTTAATGTGTAAATCATAGAAAATCGGCCCAAAATACATAAGAAATGTACCATTACACTTGTAATCTAAAGGAAATGTGAGTAAAAGCATCTAAACATAATCCTGTAAAATAGGCAAAATCTCATAGGTCCGCGTACATGAGAAATTTCAATTTTTGCAATGTGTCAATTTTATCTTAATTTAATGTGTAAATCATTGAAAATCGACCCAAAATACATAAGAAATGTACCATTACACTTGTAATCTAAAGGAAATGTGAGTAAAAGCATCTAAACATAATCCTGTAAAATAGGCAAAATCTCATAGGTCCGCGTACATGAGAAATTTCAATTTTTGCAATGTGTCAATTTTATCTTAATTTAATGTGTAAATCATAGAAAATCGGCCCAAAATACATAAGAAATGTACCATTACACTTGTAATCTAAAGGAAATGTGAGTAAAAGCATCTAAACATAATCCTGTAAAATAGGCAAAATCTCATAGGTCCGCGTACATGAGAAATTTCAATTTTTGCAATGTGTCAATTTTATCTTAATTTAATGTGTAAATCATTGAAAATCGACCCAAAATACATAAGAAATGTACCATTACACTTGTAATCTAAAGGAAATGTGAGTAAAAGCATCTAAACATAATCCTGTAAAATAGGCAAAATCTCATAGGTCCGCGTACATGAGAAATTTCAATTTTTGCAATGTGTCAATTTTATCTTAATTTAATGTGTAAATCATTGAAAATCGACCCAAAATACATAAGAAATGTACCATTACACTTGTAATCTAAAGGAAATGTGAGTAAAAGCATCTAAACATAATCCTGTAAAATAGGCAAAATCTCATAGGTCCGCGTACATGAGAAATTTCAATTTTTGCAATGTGTCAATTTTATCTTAATTTAATGTGTAAATCATAGAAAATCGGCCCAAAATACATAAGAAATGTACCATTACACTTATAATCTAAAGGAAATGTGAGTAAAAGCATCTAAACATAATCCTGTAAAATAGGCAAAATCTCATAGGTCCGCGTACATGAGAAATTTCAATTTTTGCAATGTGTCAATTTTATCTTAATTTAATGTGTAAATCATTGAAAATCGACCCAAAATACATAAGAAATGTACCATTACACTTGTAATCTAAAGGAAATGTGAGTAAAAGCATCTAAACATAATCCTGTAAAATAGGCAAAATCTCATAGGTCCGCGTACATGAGAAATTTCAATTTTTGCAATGTGTCAATTTTATCTTAATTTAATGTGTAAATCATTGAAAATCGACCCAAAATACATAAGAAATGTACCATTACACTTGTAATCTAAAGGAAATGTGAGTAAAAGCATCTAAACATAATCCTGTAAAATAGGCAAAATCTCATAGGTCCGCGTACATGAGAAATTTCAATTTTTGCAATGTGTCAATTTTATCTTAATTTAATGTGTAAATCATTGAAAATCGACCCAAAATACATAAGAAATGTACCATTACACTTGTAATCTAAAGGAAATGTGAGTAAAAGCATCTAAACATAATCCTGTAAAATAGGCAAAATCTCATAGGTCCGCGTACATGAGAAATTTCAATTTTTGCAATGTGTCAATTTTATCTTAATTTAATGTGTAAATCATAGAAAATCGGCCCAAAATACATAAGAAATGTACCATTACACTTGTAATCTAAAGGAAATGTGAGTAAAAGCATCTAAACATAATCCTGTAAAATAGGCAAAATCTCATAGGTCCGCGTACATGAGAAATTTCAATTTTTGCAATGTGTCAATTTTATCTTAATTTAATGTGTAAATCATAGAAAATCGGCCCAAAATACATAAGAAATGTACCATTACACTTTTAATCTAAAGGAAATGTGAGTAAAAGCATCTAAACATAATCCTGTAAAATAGGCAAAATCTCATAGGTCCGCGTACATGAGAAATTTCAATTTTTGCAATGTGTCAATTTTATCTTAATTTAATGTGTAAATCATTGAAAATCGGCCCAAAATACATAAGAAATGTACCATTACACTTGTAATCTAAAGGAAATGTGAGTAAAAGCATCTAAACATAATCCTGTAAAATAGGCAAAATCTCATAGGTCCGCGTACATGAGAAATTTCAATTTTTGCAATGTGTCAATTTTATCTTAATTTAATGTGTAAATCATAGAAAATCGGCCCAAAATACATAAGAAATGTACCATTACACTTGTAATCTAAAGGAAATGTGAGTAAAAGCATCTAAACATAATCCTGTAAAATAGGCAAAATCTCATAGGTCCGCGTACATGAGAAATTTCAATTTTTGCAATGTGTCAATTTTATCTTAATTTAATGTGTAAATCATAGAAAATCGGCCCAAAATACATAAGAAATGTACCATTACACTTGTAATCTAAAGGAAATGTGAGTAAAAGCATCTAAACATAATCCTGTAAAATAGGCAAAATCTCATAGGTCCGCGTACATGAGAAATTTCAATTTTTGCAATGTGTCAATTTTATCTTAATTTAATGTGTAAATCATAGAAAATCGGCCCAAAATACATAAGAAATGTACCATTACACTTGTAATCTAAAGGAAATGTGAGTAAAAGCATCTAAACATAATCCTGTAAAATAGGCAAAATCTCATAGGTCCGCGTACATGAGAAATTTCAATTTTTGCAATGTGTCAATTTTATCTTAATTTAATGTGTAAATCATAGAAAATCGGCCCAAAATACATAAGAAATGTACCATTACACTTGTAATCTAAAGGAAATGTGAGTAAAAGCATCTAAACATAATCCTGTAAAATAGGCAAAATCTCATAGGTCCGCGTACATGAGAAATTTCAATTTTTGCAATGTGTCAATTTTATCTTAATTTAATGTGTAAATCATTGAAAATCGGCCCAAAATACATAAGAAATGTACCATTACACTTGTAATCTAAAGGAAATGTGAGTAAAAGCATCTAAACATAATCCTGTAAAATAGGCAAAATCTCATAGGTCCGCGTACATGAGAAATTTCAATTTTTGCAATGTGTCAATTTTATCTTAATTTAATGTGTAAATCATTGAAAATCGACCCAAAATACATAAGAAATGTACCATTACACTTGTAATCTAAAGGAAATGTGAGTAAAAGCATCTAAACATAATCCTGTAAAATAGGCAAAATCTCATAGGTCCGCGTACATGAGAAATTTCAATTTTTGCAATGTGTCAATTTTATCTTAATTTAATGTGTAAATCATAGAAAATCGGCCCAAAATACATAAGAAATGTACCATTACACTTGTAATCTAAAGGAAATGTGAGTAAAAGCATCTAAACATAATCCTGTAAAATAGGCAAAATCTCATAGGTCCGCGTACATGAGAAATTTCAATTTTTGCAATGTGTCAATTTTATCTTAATTTAATGTGTAAATCATAGAAAATCGGCCCAAAATACATAAGAAATGTACCATTACACTTGTAATCTAAAGGAAATGTGAGTAAAAGCATCTAAACATAATCCTGTAAAATAGGCAAAATCTCATAGGTCCGCGTACATGAGAAATTTCAATTTTTGCAATGTGTCAATTTTATCTTAATTTAATGTGTAAATCATTGAATATCGACCCAAAATACATAAGAAATGTACCATTACACTTGTAATCTAAAGGAAATGTGAGTAAAAGCATCTAAACATAATCCTGTAAAATAGGCAA
>NC_136527.1:105654784-105708722 GCF_053919585.1 Euprymna scolopes | reverse complement strand
ATTACACTTTTAATCTAAAGGAAATGTGAGTAAAAGAATTAATAATCATCCTGTAAAATAGGCAAAATCTCATAGGTCCGCGTACATGAGAAATTTCAATTTTATCTTAATTTAATGTGTAAATCATAGAAAATCAGCCAAAATACATAAGAAATGTACCATTACACTTGTAATCTAAAGGAAATGTGAGTAAAAGAATTAATAATCATCCTGTAAAATAGGCAAAATCTCATAGGTCCGCGTACATGAGAAATTTCAATTTTATCTTAATTTAATGTGTAAATCATTGAAAATCAGCCAAAATACATAAGAAATGTACCATTACACTTGTAATCTAAAGGAAATGTGAGTAAAAGAATTAATAATCATCCTGTAAAATAGGCAAAATCTCATAGGTCCGAGTACATGAGAAATTTCAATTTTATCTTAATTTAATGTGTAAATCATTGAAAATCAGCCAAAATACATAAGAAATGTACCATTACACTTGTAATCTAAAGGAAATGTGAGTAAAAGAATTAATAATCATCCTGTAAAATAGGCAAAATCTCATAGGTCCGCGTACATGAGAAATTTCAATTTTTGCAATGTGTCAATTTTATCTTAATTTAATGTGTAAATCATTGAAAATCAGCCAAAATACATAAGAAATGTACCATTACACTTGTAATCTAAAGGAAATGTGAGTAAAAGAATTAATAATCATCCTGTAAAATAGGCAAAATCTCATAGGTCTGCGTACATGAGAAATTTCAATTTTTGCAATGTGTCAATTTTATCTTAATTTAATGTGTAAATCATTGAAAATCAGCCAAAATACATAAGAAATGTACCATTACACTTGTAATCTAAAGGAAATGTGAGTAAAAGAATTAATAATCATCCTGTAAAATAGGCAAAATCTCATAGGTCCGAGTACATGAGAAATTTCAATTTTTGCAATGTGTCAATTTTATCTTAATTTAATGTTTAAATCATTGAAAATCAGCCAAAATACATAAGAAATGTACCATTACACTTGTAATCTAAAGGAAATGTGAGTAAAAGAATTAATAATCATCCTGTAAAATAGGCAAAATCTCATAGGTCTGCGTACATGAGAAATTTCAATTTTTGCAATGTGTCAATTTTATCTTAATTTAATGTTTAAATCATTGAAAATCAGCCAAAATACATAAGAAATGTACCATTACACTTGTAATCTAAAGGAAATGTGAGTAAAAGAATTAATAATCATCCTGTAAAATAGGCAAAATCTCATAGGTCTGCGTACATGAGAAATTTCAATTTTTGCAATGTGTCAATTTTATCTTAATTTAATGTGTAAATCATTGAAAATCAGCCAAAATACATAAGAAATGTACCATTACACTTGTAATCTAAAGGAAATGTGAGTAAAAGAATTAATAATCATCCTGTAAAATAGGCAAAATCTCATAGGTCTGCGTACATGAGAAATTTCAATTTTTGCAATGTGTCAATTTTATCTTAATTTAATGTGTAAATCATTGAAAATCAGCCAAAATACATAAGAAATGTACCATTACACTTGTAATCTAAAGGAAATGTGAGTAAAAGAATTAATAATCATCCTGTAAAATAGGCAAAATCTCATAGGTCTGCGTACATGAGAAATTTCAATTTTTGCAATGTGTCAATTTTATCTTAATTTAATGTGTAAATCATTGAAAATCAGCCAAAATACATAAGAAATGTACCATTACACTTGTAATCTAAAGGAAATGTGAGTAAAAGAATTAATAATCATCCTGTAAAATAGGCAAAATCTCATAGGTCTGCGTACATGAGAAATTTCAATTTTTGCAATGTGTCAATTTTATCTTAATTTAATGTTTAAATCATTGAAAATCAGCCAAAATACATAAGAAATGTACCATTACACTTGTAATCTAAAGGAAATGTGAGTAAAAGAATTAATAATCATCCTGTAAAATAGGCAAAATCTCATAGGTCTGCGTACATGAGAAATTTCAATTTTTGCAATGTGTCAATTTTATCTTAATTTAATGTGTAAATCATTGAAAATCAGCCAAAATACATAAGAAATGTACCATTACACTTGTAATCTAAAGGAAATGTGAGTAAAAGAATTAATAATCATCCTGTAAAATAGGCAAAATCTCATAGGTCCGAGTACATGAGAAATTTCAATTTTTGCAATGTGTCAATTTTATCTTAATTTAATGTTTAAATCATTGAAAATCAGCCAAAATACATAAGAAATGTACCATTACACTTGTAATCTAAAGGAAATGTGAGTAAAAGAATTAATAATCATCCTGTAAAATAGGCAAAATCTCATAGGTCTGCGTACATGAGAAATTTCAATTTTTGCAATGTGTCAATTTTATCTTAATTTAATGTTTAAATCATTGAAAATCAGCCAAAATACATAAGAAATGTACCATTACACTTGTAATCTAAAGGAAATGTGAGTAAAAGAATTAATAATCATCCTGTAAAATAGGCAAAATCTCATAGGTCTGCGTACATGAGAAATTTCAATTTTTGCAATGTGTCAATTTTATCTTAATTTAATGTTTAAATCATTGAAAATCAGCCAAAATACATAAGAAATGTACCATTACACTTGTAATCTAAAGGAAATGTGAGTAAAAGAATTAATAATCATCCTGTAAAATAGGCAAAATCTCATAGGTCTGCGTACATGAGAAATTTCAATTTTTGCAATGTGTCAATTTTATCTTAATTTAATGTTTAAATCATTGAAAATCAGCCAAAATACATAAGAAATGTACCATTACACTTGTAATCTAAAGGAAATGTGAGTAAAAGAATTAATAATCATCCTGTAAAATAGGCAAAATCTCATAGGTCTGCGTACATGAGAAATTTCAATTTTTGCAATGTGTCAATTTTATCTTAATTTAATGTTTAAATCATTGAAAATCAGCCAAAATACATAAGAAATGTACCATTACACTTGTAATCTAAAGGAAATGTGAGTAAAAGAATTAATAATCATCCTGTAAAATAGGCAAAATCTCATAGGTCTGCGTACATGAGAAATTTCAATTTTTGCAATGTGTCAATTTTATCTTAATTTAATGTTTAAATCATTGAAAATCAGCCAAAATACATAAGAAATGTACCATTACACTTGTAATCTAAAGGAAATGTGAGTAAAAGAATTAATAATCATCCTGTAAAATAGGCAAAATCTCATAGGTCTGCGTACATGAGAAATTTCAATTTTTGCAATGTGTCAATTTTATCTTAATTTAATGTTTAAATCATTGAAAATCAGCCAAAATACATAAGAAATGTACCATTACACTTGTAATCTAAAGGAAATGTGAGTAAAAGAATTAATAATCATCCTGTAAAATAGGCAAAATCTCATAGGTCTGCGTACATGAGAAATTTCAATTTTTGCAATGTGTCAATTTTATCTTAATTTAATGTTTAAATCATTGAAAATCAGCCAAAATACATAAGAAATGTACCATTACACTTGTAATCTAAAGGAAATGTGAGTAAAAGAATTAATAATCATCCTGTAAAATAGGCAAAATCTCATAGGTCTGCGTACATGAGAAATTTCAATTTTTGCAATGTGTCAATTTTATCTTAATTTAATGTTTAAATCATTGAAAATCAGCCAAAATACATAAGAAATGTACCATTACACTTGTAATCTAAAGGAAATGTGAGTAAAAGAATTAATAATCATCCTGTAAAATAGGCAAAATCTCATAGGTCTGCGTACATGAGAAATTTCAATTTTTGCAATGTGTCAATTTTATCTTAATTTAATGTGTAAATCATTGAAAATCAGCCAAAATACATAAGAAATGTACCATTACACTTGTAATCTAAAGGAAATGTGAGTAAAAGAATTAATAATCATCCTGTAAAATAGGCAAAATCTCATAGGTCTGCGTACATGAGAAATTTCAATTTTTGCAATGTGTCAATTTTATCTTAATTTAATGTTTAAATCATTGAAAATCAGCCAAAATACATAAGAAATGTACCATTACACTTGTAATCTAAAGGAAATGTGAGTAAAAGAATTAATAATCATCCTGTAAAATAGGCAAAATCTCATAGGTCTGCGTACATGAGAAATTTCAATTTTTGCAATGTGTCAATTTTATCTTAATTTAATGTTTAAATCATTGAAAATCAGCCAAAATACATAAGAAATGTACCATTACACTTGTAATCTAAAGGAAATGTGAGTAAAAGAATTAATAATCATCCTGTAAAATAGGCAAAATCTCATAGGTCTGCGTACATGAGAAATTTCAATTTTTGCAATGTGTCAATTTTATCTTAATTTAATGTGTAAATCATTGAAAATCAGCCAAAATACATAAGAAATGTACCATTACACTTGTAATCTAAAGGAAATGTGAGTAAAAGAATTAATAATAATCCTGTAAAATAGGCAAAATCTCATAGGTCCGCGTACATGAGAAATTTCAATTTTTGCAATGTGTCAATTTTATCTTAATTTAATGTGTAAATCATTGAAAATCAGCCAAAATACATAAGAAATGTACCATTACACTTGTAATCTAAAGGAAATGTGAGTAAAAGAATTAATAATCATCCTGTAAAATAGGCAAAATCTCATAGGTCTGCGTACATGAGAAATTTCAATTTTTGCAATGTGTCAATTTTATCTTAATTTAATGTGTAAATCATTGAAAATCAGCCAAAATACATAAGAAATGTACCATTACACTTGTAATCTAAAGGAAATGTGAGTAAAAGAATTAATAATCATCCTGTAAAATAGGCAAAATCTCATAGGTCCGAGTACATGAGAAATTTCAATTTTTGCAATGTGTCAATTTTATCTTAATTTAATGTGTAAATCATAGAAAATCAGCCAAAATACATAAGAAATGTACCATTACACTTGTAATCTAAAGGAAATGTGAGTAAAAGAATTAATAATCATCCTGTAAAATAGGCAAAATCTCATAGGTCCGCGTACATGAGAAATTTCAATTTTTGCAATGTGTCAATTTTATCTTAATTTAATGTGTAAATCATAGAAAATCGGCCCAAAATACATAAGAAATGTACCATTACACTTGTAATCTAAAGGAAATGTGAGTAAAAGAATTAATAATCATCCTGTAAAATAGGCAAAATCTCATAGGTCTGCGTACATGAGAAATTTCAATTTTTGCAATGTGTCAATTTTATCTTAATTTAATGTGTAAATCATTGAAAATCAGCCAAAATACATAAGAAATGTACCATTACACTTGTAATCTAAAGGAAATGTGAGTAAAAGAATTAATAATCATCCTGTAAAATAGGCAAAATCTCATAGGTCCGAGTACATGAGAAATTTCAATTTTTGCAATGTGTCAATTTTATCTTAATTTAATGTGTAAATCATAGAAAATCAGCCAAAATACATAAGAAATGTACCATTACACTTGTAATCTAAAGGAAATGTGAGTAAAAGAATTAATAATCATCCTGTAAAATAGGCAAAATCTCATAGGTCCGCGTACATGAGAAATTTCAATTTTTGCAATGTGTCAATTTTATCTTAATTTAATGTGTAAATCATAGAAAATCAGCCAAAATACATAAGAAATGTACCATTACACTTGTAATCTAAAGGAAATGTGAGTAAAAGAATTAATAATCATCCTGTAAAATAGGCAAAATCTCATAGGTCCGCGTACATGAGAAATTTCAATTTTTGCAATGTGTCAATTTTATCTTAATTTAATGTGTAAATCATAGAAAATCAGCCAAAATACATAAGAAATGTACCATTACACTTGTAATCTAAAGGAAATGTGAGT
The DNA here is from genome assembly GCF_053919585.1 of Euprymna scolopes. Taxonomy (NCBI): domain Eukaryota; kingdom Metazoa; phylum Mollusca; class Cephalopoda; order Sepiida; family Sepiolidae; genus Euprymna; species Euprymna scolopes. The sequence goes on along the minus strand of NC_136527.1, from coordinate 105,702,900 downwards.
AAAAGAATTAATAATCATCCTGTAAAATAGGCAAAATCTCATAGGTCCGCGTACATGAGAAATTTCAATTTTTGCAATGTGTCAATTTTATCTTAATTTAATGTGTAAATCATAGAAAATCAGCCCAAAATACATAAGAAATGTACCATTACACTTGTAATCTAAAGGAAATGTGAGTAAAAGAATTAATAATCATCCTGTAAAATAGGCAAAATCTCATAGGTCCGTGTACATGAGAAATTTCAATTTTTGCAATGTGTCAATTTTATCTTAATTTAATGTGTAAATCATAGAAAATCAGCCAAAATACATAAGAAATGTACCATTACACTTGTAATCTAAAGGAAATGTGAGTAAAAGAATTAATAATCATCCTGTAAAATAGGCAAAATCTCATAGGTCTGCGTACATGAGAAATTTCAATTTTTGCAATGTGTCAATTTTATCTTAATTTAATGTGTAAATCATTGAAAATCAGCCAAAATACATAAGAAATGTACCATTACACTTGTAATCTAAAGGAAATGTGAGTAAAAGAATTAATAATCATCCTGTAAAATAGGCAAAATCTCATAGGTCCGAGTACATGAGAAATTTCAATTTTTGCAATGTGTCAATTTTATCTTAATTTAATGTGTAAATCATAGAAAATCAGCCAAAATACATAAGAAATGTACCATTACACTTGTAATCTAAAGGAAATGTGAGTAAAAGAATTAATAATCATCCTGTAAAATAGGCAAAATCTCATAGGTCCGCGTACATGAGAAATTTCAATTTTTGCAATGTGTCAATTTTATCTTAATTTAATGTGTAAATCATTGAAAATCAGCCAAAATACATAAGAAATGTACCATTACACTTGTAATCTAAAGGAAATGTGAGTAAAAGAATTAATAATCATCCTGTAAAATAGGCAAAATCTCATAGGTCCGAGTACATGAGAAATTTCAATTTTTGCAATGTGTCAATTTTATCTTAATTTAATGTGTAAAATCATAGAAAATCAGCCAAAATACATAAGAAATGTACCATTACACTTGTAATCTAAAGGAAATGTGAGTAAAAGAATTAATAATCATCCTGTAAAATAGGCAAAATCTCATAGGTCCGCGTACATGAGAAATTTCAATTTTATCTTAATTTAATGTGTAAATCATAGAAAATCAGCCAAAATACATAAGAAATGTACCATTACACTTGTAATCTAAAGGAAATGTGAGTAAAAGAATTAATAATCATCCTGTAAAATAGGCAAAATCTCATAGGTCCGCATACATGAGAAATTTCAATTTTTGCAATGTGTCAATTTTATCTTAATTTAATGTGTAAATCATTGAAAATCAGCCAAAATACATAAGAAATGTACCATTACACTTGTAATCTAAAGGAAATGTGAGTAAAAGAATTAATAATCATCCTGTAAAATAGGCAAAATCTCATAGGTCCGAGTACATGAGAAATTTCAATTTTTGCAATGTGTCAATTTTATCTTAATTTAATGTGTAAATCATAGAAAATCAGCCAAAATACATAAGAAATGTACCATTACACTTGTAATCTAAAGGAAATGTGAGTAAAAGAATTAATAATCATCCTGTAAAATAGGCAAAATCTCATAGGTCCGCGTACATGAGAAATTTCAATTTTATCTTAATTTAATGTGTAAATCATAGAAAATCAGCCAAAATACATAAGAAATGTACCATTACACTTGTAATCTAAAGGAAATGTGAGTAAAAGAATTAATAATCATCCTGTAAAATAGGCAAAATCTCATAGGTCCGCATACATGAGAAATTTCAATTTTTGCAATGTGTCAATTTTATCTTAATTTAATGTGTAAATCATTGAAAATCAGCCAAAATACATAAGAAATGTACCATTACACTTGTAATCTAAAGGAAATGTGAGTAAAAGAATTAATAATCATCCTGTAAAATAGGCAAAATCTCATAGGTCCGTGTACATGAGAAATTTCAATTTTTGCAATGTGTCAATTTTATCTTAATTTAATGTGTAAATCATAGAAAATCAGCCAAAATACATAAGAAATGTACCATTACACTTGTAATCTAAAGGAAATGTGAGTAAAAGAATTAATAATCATCCTGTAAAATAGGCAAAATCTCATAGGTCCGTGTACATGAGAAATTTCAATTTTTGCAATGTGTCAATTTTATCTTAATTTAATGTGTAAATCATAGAAAATCAGCCAAAATACATAAGAAATGTACCATTACACTTGTAATCTAAAGGAAATGTGAGTAAAAGAATTAATAATCATCCTGTAAAATAGGCAAAATCTCATAGGTCCGCGTACATGAGAAATTTCAATTTTTGCAATGTGTCAATTTTATCTTAATTTAATGTGTAAATCATTGAAAATCAGCCAAAATACATAAGAAATGTACCATTACACTTGTAATCTAAAGGAAATGTGAGTAAAAGAATTAATAATCATCCTGTAAAATAGGCAAAATCTCATAGGTCCGTGTACATGAGAAATTTCAATTTTTGCAATGTTTCAATTTTATCTTAATTTAATGTGTAAATCATTGAAAATCAGCCAAAATACATAAGAAATGTACCATTACACTTGTAATCTAAAGGAAATGTGAGTAAAAGAATTAATAATCATCCTGTAAAATAGGCAAAATCTCATAGGTCCGCGTACATGAGAAATTTCAATTTTTGCAATGTGTCAATTTTATCTTAATTTAATGTGTAAATCATTGAAAATCAGCCAAAATACATAAGAAATGTACCATTACACTTGTAATCTAAAGGAAATGTGAGTAAAAGAATTAATAATCATCCTGTAAAATAGGCAAAATCTCATAGGTCCGTGTACATGAGAAATTTCAATTTTTGCAATGTGTCAATTTTATCTTAATTTAATGTGTAAATCATTGAAAATCGACCCAAAATACATAAGAAATGTACCATTACACTTGTAATCTAAAGGAAATGTGAGTAAAAGAATTAATAATCATCCTGTAAAATAGGCAAAATCTCATAGGTCTGCGTACATGAGAAATTTCAATTTTATCTTAATTTAATGTGTAAATCATTGAAAATCAGCCAAAATACATAAGAAATGTACCATTACACTTGTAATCTAAAGGAAATGTGAGTAAAAGAATTAATAATCATCCTGTAAAATAGGCAAAATCTCATAGGTCCGCGTACATGAGAAATTTCAATTTTATCTTAATTTAATGTGTAAATCATTGAAAATCAGCCAAAATACATAAGAAATGTACCATTACACTTGTAATCTAAAGGAAATGTGAGTAAAAGAATTAATAATCATCCTGTAAAATAGGCAAAATCTCATAGGTCCGCGTACATGAGAAATTTCAATTTTATCTTAATTTAATGTGTAAATCATTGAAAATCAGCCAAAATACATAAGAAATGTACCATTACACTTGTAATCTAAAGGAAATGTGAGTAAAAGAATTAATAATCATCCTGTAAAATAGGCAAAATCTCATAGGTCCGCGTACATGAGAAATTTCAATTTTATCTTAATTTAATGTGTAAATCATTGAAAATCAGCCAAAATACATAAGAAATGTACCATTACACTTGTAATCTAAAGGAAATGTGAGTAAAAGAATTAATAATCATCCTGTAAAATAGGCAAAATCTCATAGGTCCGTGTACATGAGAAATTTCAATTTTATCTTAATTTAATGTGTAAATCATTGAAAATCAGCCAAAATACATAAGAAATGTACCATTACACTTGTAATCTAAAGGAAATGTGAGTAAAAGAATTAATAATCATCCTGTAAAATAGGCAAAATCTCATAGGTCCGCGTACATGAGAAATTTCAATTTTATCTTAATTTAATGTGTAAATCATTGAAAATCAGCCAAAATACATAAGAAATGTACCATTACACTTGTAATCTAAAGGAAATGTGAGTAAAAGAATTAATAATCATCCTGTAAAATAGGCAAAATCTCATAGGTCCGCGTACATGAGAAATTTCAATTTTATCTTAATTTAATGTGTAAATCATTGAAAATCAGCCAAAATACATAAGAAATGTACCATTACACTTGTAATCTAAAGGAAATGTGAGTAAAAGAATTAATAATCATCCTGTAAAATAGGCAAAATCTCATAGGTCCGTGTACATGAGAAATTTCAATTTTATCTTAATTTAATGTGTAAATCATTGAAAATCAGCCAAAATACATAAGAAATGTACCATTACACTTGTAATCTAAAGGAAATGTGAGTAAAAGAATTAATAATCATCCTGTAAAATAGGCAAAATCTCATAGGTCCGCGTACATGAGAAATTTCAATTTTATCTTAATTTAATGTGTAAATCATTGAAAATCAGCCAAAATACATAAGAAATGTACCATTACACTTGTAATCTAAAGGAAATGTGAGTAAAAGAATTAATAATCATCCTGTAAAATAGGCAAAATCTCATAGGTCCGTGTACATGAGAAATTTCAATTTTATCTTAATTTAATGTGTAAATCATTGAAAATCAGCCAAAATACATAAGAAATGTACCATTACACTTGTAATCTAAAGGAAATGTGAGTAAAAGAATTAATAATCATCCTGTAAAATAGGCAAAATCTCATAGGTCCGTGTACATGAGAAATTTCAATTTTATCTTAATTTAATGTGTAAATCATTGAAAATCAGCCAAAATACATAAGAAATGTACCATTACACTTGTAATCTAAAGGAAATGTGAGTAAAAGAATTAATAATCATCCTGTAAAATAGGCAAAATCTCATAGGTCCGTGTACATGAGAAATTTCAATTTTATCTTAATTTAATGTGTAAATCATTGAAAATCAGCCAAAATACATAAGAAATGTACCATTACACTTGTAATCTAAAGGAAATGTGAGTAAAAGAATTAATAATCATCCTGTAAAATAGGCAAAATCTCATAGGTCCGCGTACATGAGAAATTTCAATTTTATCTTAATTTAATGTGTAAATCATTGAAAATCAGCCAAAATACATAAGAAATGTACCATTACACTTGTAATCTAAAGGAAATGTGAGTAAAAGAATTAATAATCATCCTGTAAAATAGGCAAAATCTCATAGGTCCGCGTACATGAGAAATTTCAATTTTATCTTAATTTAATGTGTAAATCATTGAAAATCAGCCAAAATACATAAGAAATGTACCATTACACTTGTAATCTAAAGGAAATGTGAGTAAAAGAATTAATAATCATCCTGTAAAATAGGCAAAATCTCATAGGTCCGTGTACATGAGAAATTTCAATTTTATCTTAATTTAATGTGTAAATCATTGAAAATCAGCCAAAATACATAAGAAATGTACCATTACACTTGTAATCTAAAGGAAATGTGAGTAAAAGAATTAATAATCATCCTGTAAAATAGGCAAAATCTCATAGGTCCGCGTACATGAGAAATTTCAATTTTATCTTAATTTAATGTGTAAATCATTGAAAATCAGCCAAAATACATAAGAAATGTACCATTACACTTGTAATCTAAAGGAAATGTGAGTAAAAGAATTAATAATCATCCTGTAAAATAGGCAAAATCTCATAGGTCCGCGTACATGAGAAATTTCAATTTTATCTTAATTTAATGTTTAAATCATAGAAAATCAGCCAAAATACATAAGAAATGTACCATTACACTTGTAATCTAAAGGAAATGTGAGTAAAAGAATTAATAATCATCCTGTAAAATAGGCAAAATCTCATAGGTCCGTGTACATGAGAAATTTCAATTTTATCTTAATTTAATGTGTAAATCATTGAAAATCAGCCAAAATACATAAGAAATGTACCATTACACTTGTAATCTAAAGGAAATGTGAGTAAAAGAATTAATAATCATCCTGTAAAATAGGCAAAATCTCATAGGTCCGTGTACATGAGAAATTTCAATTTTATCTTAATTTAATGTGTAAATCATTGAAAATCAGCCAAAATACATAAGAAATGTACCATTACACTTGTAATCTAAAGGAAATGTGAGTAAAAGAATTAATAATCATCCTGTAAAATAGGCAAAATCTCATAGGTCCGCGTACATGAGAAATTTCAATTTTATCTTAATTTAATGTGTAAATCATTGAAAATCAGCCAAAATACATAAGAAATGTACCATTACACTTGTAATCTAAAGGAAATGTGAGTAAAAGAATTAATAATCATCCTGTAAAATAGGCAAAATCTCATAGGTCCGTGTACATGAGAAATTTCAATTTTATCTTAATTTAATGTGTAAATCATTGAAAATCAGCCAAAATACATAAGAAATGTACCATTACACTTGTAATCTAAAGGAAATGTGAGTAAAAGAATTAATAATCATCCTGTAAAATAGGCAAAATCTCATAGGTCCGCGTACATGAGAAATTTCAATTTTATCTTAATTTAATGTTTAAATCATTGAAAATCAGCCAAAATACATAAGAAATGTACCATTACACTTGTAATCTAAAGGAAATGTGAGTAAAAGAATTAATAATCATCCTGTAAAATAGGCAAAATCTCATAGGTCCGCGTACATGAGAAATTTCAATTTTATCTTAATTTAATGTGTAAATCATTGAAAATCAGCCAAAATACATAAGAAATGTACCATTACACTTGTAATCTAAAGGAAATGTGAGTAAAAGAATTAATAATCATCCTGTAAAATAGGCAAAATCTCATAGGTCCGCGTACATGAGAAATTTCAATTTTATCTTAATTTAATGTGTAAATCATTGAAAATCAGCCAAAATACATAAGAAATGTACCATTACACTTGTAATCTAAAGGAAATGTGAGTAAAAGAATTAATAATCATCCTGTAAAATAGGCAAAATCTCATAGGTCCGTGTACATGAGAAATTTCAATTTTATCTTAATTTAATGTGTAAATCATTGAAAATCAGCCAAAATACATAAGAAATGTACCATTACACTTGTAATCTAAAGGAAATGTGAGTAAAAGAATTAATAATCATCCTGTAAAATAGGCAAAATCTCATAGGTCCGCGTACATGAGAAATTTCAATTTTATCTTAATTTAATGTGTAAATCATTGAAAATCAGCCAAAATACATAAGAAATGTACCATTACACTTGTAATCTAAAGGAAATGTGAGTAAAAGAATTAATAATCATCCTGTAAAATAGGCAAAATCTCATAGGTCCGTGTACATGAGAAATTTCAATTTTATCTTAATTTAATGTGTAAATCATTGAAAATCAGCCAAAATACATAAGAAATGTACCATTACACTTGTAATCTAAAGGAAATGTGAGTAAAAGAATTAATAATCATCCTGTAAAATAGGCAAAATCTCATAGGTCCGCGTACATGAGAAATTTCAATTTTTGCAATGTGTCAATTTTATCTTAATTTAATGTGTAAATCATTGAAAATCGGCCCAAAATACATAAGAAATGTACCATTACACTTGTAATCTAAAGGAAATGTGAGTAAAAGAATTAATAATCATCCTGTAAAATAGGCAAAATCTCATAGGTCCGCGTACATGAGAAATTTCAATTTTTGCAATGTGTCAATTTTATCTTAATTTAATGTGTAAATCATAGAAAATCAGCCAAAATACATAAGAAATGTACCATTACACTTGTAATCTAAAGGAAATGTGAGTAAAAGAATTAATAATCATCCTGTAAAATAGGCAAAATCTCATAGGTCCGCGTACATGAGAAATTTCAATTTTATCTTAATTTAATGTTTAAATCATAGAAAATCAGCCAAAATACATAAGAAATGTACCATTACACTTGTAATCTAAAGGAAATGTGAGTAAAAGAATTAATAATCATCCTGTAAAATAGGCAAAATCTCATAGGTCCGCGTACATGAGAAATTTCAATTTTATCTTAATTTAATGTTTAAATCATAGAAAATCAGCCAAAATACATAAGAAATGTACCATTACACTTGTAATCTAAAGGAAATGTGAGTAAAAGAATTAATAATCATCCTGTAAAATAGGCAAAATCTCATAGGTCCGTGTACATGAGAAATTTCAATTTTATCTTAATTTAATGTGTAAATCATTGAAAATCAGCCAAAATACATAAGAAATGTACCATTACACTTGTAATCTAAAGGAAATGTGAGTAAAAGAATTAATAATCATCCTGTAAAATAGGCAAAATCTCATAGGTCCGTGTACATGAGAAATTTCAATTTTATCTTAATTTAATGTGTAAATCATTGAAAATCAGCCAAAATACATAAGAAATGTACCATTACACTTGTAATCTAAAGGAAATGTGAGTAAAAGAATTAATAATCATCCTGTAAAATAGGCAAAATCTCATAGGTCCGTGTACATGAGAAATTTCAATTTTATCTTAATTTAATGTGTAAATCATTGAAAATCAGCCAAAATACATAAGAAATGTACCATTACACTTGTAATCTAAAGGAAATGTGAGTAAAAGAATTAATAATCATCCTGTAAAATAGGCAAAATCTCATAGGTCCGTGTACATGAGAAATTTCAATTTTATCTTAATTTAATGTGTAAATCATTGAAAATCAGCCAAAATACATAAGAAATGTACCATTACACTTGTAATCTAAAGGAAATGTGAGTAAAAGAATTAATAATCATCCTGTAAAATAGGCAAAATCTCATAGGTCCGCGTACATGAGAAATTTCAATTTTTGCAATGTGTCAATTTTATCTTAATTTAATGTGTAAATCATTGAAAATCAGCCAAAATACATAAGAAATGTACCATTACACTTGTAATCTAAAGGAAATGTGAGTAAAAGAATTAATAATCATCCTGTAAAATAGGCAAAATCTCATAGGTCCGCGTACATGAGAAATTTCAATTTTTGCAATGTGTCAATTTTATCTTAATTTAATGTGTAAATCATTGAAAATCAGCCAAAATACATAAGAAATGTACCATTACACTTGTAATCTAAAGGAAATGTGAGTAAAAGAATTAATAATCATCCTGTAAAATAGGCAAAATCTCATAGGTCCGCGTACATGAGAAATTTCAATTTTTGCAATGTGTCAATTTTATCTTAATTTAATGTGTAAATCATTGAAAATCAGCCAAAATACATAAGAAATGTACCATTACACTTGTAATCTAAAGGAAATGTGAGTAAAAGAATTAATAATCATCCTGTAAAATAGGCAAAATCTCATAGGTCCGAGTACATGAGAAATTTCAATTTTTGCAATGTGTCAATTTTATCTTAATTTAATGTGTAAATCATAGAAAATCTACCCAAAATACATAAGAAATGTACCATTACACTTGTAATCTAAAGGAAATGTGAGTAAAAGAATTAATAATCATCCTGTAAAATAGGCAAAATCTCATAGGTCCGAGTACATGAGAAATTTCAATTTTTGCAATGTGTCAATTTTATCTTAATTTAATGTGTAAATCATAGAAAATCTACCCAAAATACATAAGAAATGTACCATTACACTTGTAATCTAAAGGAAATGTGAGTAAAAGAATTAATAATCATCCTGTAAAATAGGCAAAATCTCATAGGTCCGAGTACATGAGAAATTTCAATTTTTGCAATGTGTCAATTTTATCTTAATTTAATGTGTAAATCATAGAAAATCTACCCAAAATACATAAGAAATGTACCATTACACTTGTAATCTAAAGGAAATGTGAGTAAAAGAATTAATAATCATCCTGTAAAATAGGCAAAATCTCATAGGTCCGAGTACATGAGAAATTTCAATTTTATCTTAATTTAATGTGTAAATCATTGAAAATCAGCCAAAATACATAAGAAATGTACCATTACACTTGTAATCTAAAGGAAATGTGAGTAAAAGAATTAATAATCATCCTGTAAAATAGGCAAAATCTCATAGGTCCGTGTACATGAGAAATTTCAATTTTATCTTAATTTAATGTGTAAATCATTGAAAATCAGCCAAAATACATAAGAAATGTACCATTACACTTGTAATCTAAAGGAAATGTGAGTAAAAGAATTAATAATCATCCTGTAAAATAGGCAAAATCTCATAGGTCCGTGTACATGAGAAATTTCAATTTTATCTTAATTTAATGTGTAAATCATTGAAAATCAGCCAAAATACATAAGAAATGTACCATTACACTTGTAATCTAAAGGAAATGTGAGTAAAAGAATTAATAATCATCCTGTAAAATAGGCAAAATCTCATAGGTCCGTGTACATGAGAAATTTCAATTTTATCTTAATTTAATGTGTAAATCATTGAAAATCAGCCAAAATACATAAGAAATGTACCATTACACTTGTAATCTAAAGGAAATGTGAGTAAAAGAATTAATAATCATCCTGTAAAATAGGCAAAATCTCATAGGTCCGTGTACATGAGAAATTTCAATTTTATCTTAATTTAATGTGTAAATCATTGAAAATCAGCCAAAATACATAAGAAATGTACCATTACACTTGTAATCTAAAGGAAATGTGAGTAAAAGAATTAATAATCATCCTGTAAAATAGGCAAAATCTCATAGGTCCGTGTACATGAGAAATTTCAATTTTATCTTAATTTAATGTGTAAATCATTGAAAATCAGCCAAAATACATAAGAAATGTACCATTACACTTGTAATCTAAAGGAAATGTGAGTAAAAGAATTAATAATCATCCTGTAAAATAGGCAAAATCTCATAGGTCCGAGTACATGAGAAATTTCAATTTTTGCAATGTGTCAATTTTATCTTAATTTAATGTGTAAATCATAGAAAATCTACCCAAAATACATAAGAAATGTACCATTACACTTGTAATCTAAAGGAAATGTGAGTAAAAGAATTAATAATCATCCTGTAAAATAGGCAAAATCTCATAGGTCCGAGTACATGAGAAATTTCAATTTTATCTTAATTTAATGTGTAAATCATTGAAAATCAGCCAAAATACATAAGAAATGTACCATTACACTTGTAATCTAAAGGAAATGTGAGTAAAAGAATTAATAATCATCCTGTAAAATAGGCAAAATCTCATAGGTCCGAGTACATGAGAAATTTCAATTTTTGCAATGTGTCAATTTTATCTTAATTTAATGTGTAAATCATAGAAAATCAGCCAAAATACATAAGAAATGTACCATTACACTTGTAATCTAAAGGAAATGTGAGTAAAAGAATTAATAATCATCCTGTAAAATAGGCAAAATCTCATAGGTCCGAGTACATGAGAAATTTCAATTTTTGCAATGTGTCAATTTTATCTTAATTTAATGTGTAAATCATAGAAAATCTACCCAAAATACATAAGAAATGTACCATTACACTTGTAATCTAAAGGAAATGTGAGTAAAAGAATTAATAATCATCCTGTAAAATAGGCAAAATCTCATAGGTCCGTGTACATGAGAAATTTCAATTTTTGCAATGTGTCAATTTTATCTTAATTTAATGTGTAAATCATTGAAAATCAGCCAAAATACATAAGAAATGTACCATTACACTTGTAATCTAAAGGAAATGTGAGTAAAAGAATTAATAATCATCCTGTAAAATAGGCAAAATCTCATAGGTCCGAGTACATGAGAAATTTCAATTTTATCTTAATTTAATGTGTAAATCATTGAAAATCAGCCAAAATACATAAGAAATGTACCATTACACTTGTAATCTAAAGGAAATGTGAGTAAAAGAATTAATAATCATCCTGTAAAATAGGCAAAATCTCATAGGTCCGTGTACATGAGAAATTTCAATTTTATCTTAATTTAATGTGTAAATCATTGAAAATCAGCCAAAATACATAAGAAATGTACCATTACACTTGTAATCTAAAGGAAATGTGAGTAAAAGAATTAATAATCATCCTGTAAAATAGGCAAAATCTCATAGGTCCGAGTACATGAGAAATTTCAATTTTATCTTAATTTAATGTGTAAATCATTGAAAATCAGCCAAAATACATAAGAAATGTACCATTACACTTGTAATCTAAAGGAAATGTGAGTAAAAGAATTAATAATCATCCTGTAAAATAGGCAAAATCTCATAGGTCCGTGTACATGAGAAATTTCAATTTTATCTTAATTTAATGTGTAAATCATTGAAAATCAGCCAAAATACATAAGAAATGTACCATTACACTTGTAATCTAAAGGAAATGTGAGTAAAAGAATTAATAATCATCCTGTAAAATAGGCAAAATCTCATAGGTCCGAGTACATGAGAAATTTCAATTTTTGCAATGTGTCAATTTTATCTTAATTTAATGTGTAAATCATAGAAAATCTACCCAAAATACATAAGAAATGTACCATTACACTTGTAATCTAAAGGAAATGTGAGTAAAAGAATTAATAATCATCCTGTAAAATAGGCAAAATCTCATAGGTCCGTGTACATGAGAAATTTCAATTTTTGCAATGTGTCAATTTTATCTTAATTTAATGTGTAAATCATTGAAAATCAGCCAAAATACATAAGAAATGTACCATTACACTTGTAATCTAAAGGAAATGTGAGTAAAAGAATTAATAATCATCCTGTAAAATAGGCAAAATCTCATAGGTCCGAGTACATGAGAAATTTCAATTTTATCTTAATTTAATGTGTAAATCATTGAAAATCAGCCAAAATACATAAGAAATGTACCATTACACTTGTAATCTAAAGGAAATGTGAGTAAAAGAATTAATAATCATCCTGTAAAATAGGCAAAATCTCATAGGTCCGAGTACATGAGAAATTTCAATTTTATCTTAATTTAATGTGTAAATCATTGAAAATCAGCCAAAATACATAAGAAATGTACCATTACACTTGTAATCTAAAGGAAATGTGAGTAAAAGAATTAATAATCATCCTGTAAAATAGGCAAAATCTCATAGGTCCGAGTACATGAGAAATTTCAATTTTTGCAATGTGTCAATTTTATCTTAATTTAATGTGTAAATCATAGAAAATCTACCCAAAATACATAAGAAATGTACCATTACACTTGTAATCTAAAGGAAATGTGAGTAAAAGAATTAATAATCATCCTGTAAAATAGGCAAAATCTCATAGGTCCGCGTACATGAGAAATTTCAATTTTTGCAATGTGTCAATTTTATCTTAATTTAATGTGTAAATCATTGAAAATCAGCCAAAATACATAAGAAATGTACCATTACACTTGTAATCTAAAGGAAATGTGAGTAAAAGAATTAATAATCATCCTGTAAAATAGGCAAAATCTCATAGGTCCGAGTACATGAGAAATTTCAATTTTATCTTAATTTAATGTGTAAATCATTGAAAATCAGCCAAAATACATAAGAAATGTACCATTACACTTGTAATCTAAAGGAAATGTGAGTAAAAGAATTAATAATCATCCTGTAAAATAGGCAAAATCTCATAGGTCCGTGTACATGAGAAATTTCAATTTTATCTTAATTTAATGTGTAAATCATTGAAAATCAGCCAAAATACATAAGAAATGTACCATTACACTTGTAATCTAAAGGAAATGTGAGTAAAAGAATTAATAATCATCCTGTAAAATAGGCAAAATCTCATAGGTCCGAGTACATGAGAAATTTCAATTTTTGCAATGTGTCAATTTTATCTTAATTTAATGTGTAAATCATAGAAAATCTACCCAAAATACATAAGAAATGTACCATTACACTTGTAATCTAAAGGAAATGTGAGTAAAAGAATTAATAATCATCCTGTAAAATAGGCAAAATCTCATAGGTCCGAGTACATGAGAAATTTCAATTTTTGCAATGTGTCAATTTTATCTTAATTTAATGTGTAAATCATAGAAAATCTACCCAAAATACATAAGAAATGTACCATTACACTTGTAATCTAAAGGAAATGTGAGTAAAAGAATTAATAATCATCCTGTAAAATAGGCAAAATCTCATAGGTCCGCGTACATGAGAAATTTCAATTTTTGCAATGTGTCAATTTTATCTTAATTTAATGTGTAAATCATTGAAAATCAGCCAAAATACATAAGAAATGTACCATTACACTTGTAATCTAAAGGAAATGTGAGTAAAAGAATTAATAATCATCCTGTAAAATAGGCAAAATCTCATAGGTCCGCGTACATGAGAAATTTCAATTTTTGCAATGTGTCAATTTTATCTTAATTTAATGTGTAAATCATTGAAAATCAGCCAAAATACATAAGAAATGTACCATTACACTTGTAATCTAAAGGAAATGTGAGTAAAAGAATTAATAATCATCCTGTAAAATAGGCAAAATCTCATAGGTCCGCGTACATGAGAAATTTCAATTTTTGCAATGTGTCAATTTTATCTTAATTTAATGTGTAAATCATTGAAAATCGACCCAAAATACATAAGAAATGTACCATTACACTTGTAATCTAAAGGAAATGTGAGTAAAAGAATTAATAATCATCCTGTAAAATAGGCAAAATCTCATAGGTCCGTGTACATGAGAAATTTCAATTTTTGCAATGTGTCAATTTTATCTTAATTTAATGTGTAAATCATTGAAAATCAGCCAAAATACATAAGAAATGTACCATTACACTTGTAATCTAAAGGAAATGTGAGTAAAAGAATTAATAATCATCCTGTAAAATAGGCAAAATCTCATAGGTCCGCGTACATGAGAAATTTCAATTTTTGCAATGTGTCAATTTTATCTTAATTTAATGTGTAAATCATTGAAAATCAGCCAAAATACATAAGAAATGTACCATTACACTTGTAATCTAAAGGAAATGTGAGTAAAAGAATTAATAATCATCCTGTAAAATAGGCAAAATCTCATAGGTCCGCGTACATGAGAAATTTCAATTTTTGCAATGTGTCAATTTTATCTTAATTTAATGTGTAAATCATTGAAAATCGACCCAAAATACATAAGAAATGTACCATTACACTTTTAATCTAAAGGAAATGTGAGTAAAAGAATTAATAATCATCCTGTAAAATAGGCAAAATCTCATAGGTCCGTGTACATGAGAAATTTCAATTTTTGCAATGTGTCAATTTTATCTTAATTTAATGTGTAAATCATTGAAAATCAGCCAAAATACATAAGAAATGTACCATTACACTTGTAATCTAAAGGAAATGTGAGTAAAAGAATTAATAATCATCCTGTAAAATAGGCAAAATCTCATAGGTCCGTGTACATGAGAAATTTCAATTTTTGCAATGTGTCAATTTTATCTTAATTTAATGTGTAAATCATTGAAAATCAGCCAAAATACATAAGAAATGTACCATTACACTTGTAATCTAAAGGAAATGTGAGTAAAAGAATTAATAATCATCCTGTAAAATAGGCAAAATCTCATAGGTCCGTGTACATGAGAAATTTCAATTTTTGCAATGTGTCAATTTTATCTTAATTTAATGTGTAAATCATTGAAAATCAGCCAAAATACATAAGAAATGTACCATTACACTTGTAATCTAAAGGAAATGTGAGTAAAAGAATTAATAATCATCCTGTAAAATAGGCAAAATCTCATAGGTCCGTGTACATGAGAAATTTCAATTTTTGCAATGTGTCAATTTTATCTTAATTTAATGTGTAAATCATTGAAAATCAGCCAAAATACATAAGAAATGTACCATTACACTTGTAATCTAAAGGAAATGTGAGTAAAAGAATTAATAATCATCCTGTAAAATAGGCAAAATCTCATAGGTCCGTGTACATGAGAAATTTCAATTTTTGCAATGTGTCAATTTTATCTTAATTTAATGTGTAAATCATTGAAAATCAGCCAAAATACATAAGAAATGTACCATTACACTTGTAATCTAAAGGAAATGTGAGTAAAAGAATTAATAATCATCCTGTAAAATAGGCAAAATCTCATAGGTCCGTGTACATGAGAAATTTCAATTTTTGCAATGTGTCAATTTTATCTTAATTTAATGTGTAAATCATTGAAAATCAGCCAAAATACATAAGAAATGTACCATTACACTTGTAATCTAAAGGAAATGTGAGTAAAAGAATTAATAATCATCCTGTAAAATAGGCAAAATCTCATAGGTCCGTGTACATGAGAAATTTCAATTTTTGCAATGTGTCAATTTTATCTTAATTTAATGTGTAAATCATTGAAAATCAGCCAAAATACATAAGAAATGTACCATTACACTTGTAATCTAAAGGAAATGTGAGTAAAAGAATTAATAATCATCCTGTAAAATAGGCAAAATCTCATAGGTCCGTGTACATGAGAAATTTCAATTTTTGCAATGTGTCAATTTTATCTTAATTTAATGTGTAAATCATTGAAAATCAGCCAAAATACATAAGAAATGTACCATTACACTTGTAATCTAAAGGAAATGTGAGTAAAAGAATTAATAATCATCCTGTAAAATAGGCAAAATCTCATAGGTCCGTGTACATGAGAAATTTCAATTTTTGCAATGTGTCAATTTTATCTTAATTTAATGTGTAAATCATTGAAAATCAGCCAAAATACATAAGAAATGTACCATTACACTTGTAATCTAAAGGAAATGTGAGTAAAAGAATTAATAATCATCCTGTAAAATAGGCAAAATCTCATAGGTCCGTGTACATGAGAAATTTCAATTTTTGCAATGTGTCAATTTTATCTTAATTTAATGTGTAAATCATTGAAAATCAGCCAAAATACATAAGAAATGTACCATTACACTTGTAATCTAAAGGAAATGTGAGTAAAAGAATTAATAATCATCCTGTAAAATAGGCAAAATCTCATAGGTCCGTGTACATGAGAAATTTCAATTTTTGCAATGTGTCAATTTTATCTTAATTTAATGTGTAAATCATTGAAAATCAGCCAAAATACATAAGAAATGTACCATTACACTTGTAATCTAAAGGAAATGTGAGTAAAAGAATTAATAATCATCCTGTAAAATAGGCAAAATCTCATAGGTCCGCGTACATGAGAAATTTCAATTTTTGCAATGTGTCAATTTTATCTTAATTTAATGTGTAAATCATTGAAAATCGACCCAAAATACATAAGAAATGTACCATTACACTTGTAATCTAAAGGAAATGTGAGTAAAAGAATTAATAATCATCCTGTAAAATAGGCAAAATCTCATAGGTCCGTGTACATGAGAAATTTCAATTTTTGCAATGTGTCAATTTTATCTTAATTTAATGTGTAAATCATTGAAAATCAGCCAAAATACATAAGAAATGTACCATTACACTTGTAATCTAAAGGAAATGTGAGTAAAAGAATTAATAATCATCCTGTAAAATAGGCAAAATCTCATAGGTCCGTGTACATGAGAAATTTCAATTTTTGCAATGTGTCAATTTTATCTTAATTTAATGTGTAAATCATTGAAAATCAGCCAAAATACATAAGAAATGTACCATTACACTTGTAATCTAAAGGAAATGTGAGTAAAAGAATTAATAATCATCCTGTAAAATAGGCAAAATCTCATAGGTCCGTGTACATGAGAAATTTCAATTTTTGCAATGTGTCAATTTTATCTTAATTTAATGTGTAAATCATTGAAAATCAGCCAAAATACATAAGAAATGTACCATTACACTTGTAATCTAAAGGAAATGTGAGTAAAAGAATTAATAATCATCCTGTAAAATAGGCAAAATCTCATAGGTCCGTGTACATGAGAAATTTCAATTTTTGCAATGTGTCAATTTTATCTTAATTTAATGTGTAAATCATTGAAAATCAGCCAAAATACATAAGAAATGTACCATTACACTTGTAATCTAAAGGAAATGTGAGTAAAAGAATTAATAATCATCCTGTAAAATAGGCAAAATCTCATAGGTCCGTGTACATGAGAAATTTCAATTTTTGCAATGTGTCAATTTTATCTTAATTTAATGTGTAAATCATTGAAAATCAGCCAAAATACATAAGAAATGTACCATTACACTTGTAATCTAAAGGAAATGTGAGTAAAAGAATTAATAATCATCCTGTAAAATAGGCAAAATCTCATAGGTCCGTGTACATGAGAAATTTCAATTTTTGCAATGTGTCAATTTTATCTTAATTTAATGTGTAAATCATTGAAAATCAGCCAAAATACATAAGAAATGTACCATTACACTTGTAATCTAAAGGAAATGTGAGTAAAAGAATTAATAATCATCCTGTAAAATAGGCAAAATCTCATAGGTCCGTGTACATGAGAAATTTCAATTTTTGCAATGTGTCAATTTTATCTTAATTTAATGTGTAAATCATTGAAAATCAGCCAAAATACATAAGAAATGTACCATTACACTTGTAATCTAAAGGAAATGTGAGTAAAAGAATTAATAATCATCCTGTAAAATAGGCAAAATCTCATAGGTCCGCGTACATGAGAAATTTCAATTTTTGCAATGTGTCAATTTTATCTTAATTTAATGTGTAAATCATTGAAAATCGACCCAAAATACATAAGAAATGTACCATTACACTTGTAATCTAAAGGAAATGTGAGTAAAAGAATTAATAATCATCCTGTAAAATAGGCAAAATCTCATAGGTCCGTGTACATGAGAAATTTCAATTTTTGCAATGTGTCAATTTTATCTTAATTTAATGTGTAAATCATTGAAAATCAGCCAAAATACATAAGAAATGTACCATTACACTTGTAATCTAAAGGAAATGTGAGTAAAAGAATTAATAATCATCCTGTAAAATAGGCAAAATCTCATAGGTCCGTGTACATGAGAAATTTCAATTTTTGCAATGTGTCAATTTTATCTTAATTTAATGTGTAAATCATTGAAAATCAGCCAAAATACATAAGAAATGTACCATTACACTTGTAATCTAAAGGAAATGTGAGTAAAAGAATTAATAATCATCCTGTAAAATAGGCAAAATCTCATAGGTCCGTGTACATGAGAAATTTCAATTTTTGCAATGTGTCAATTTTATCTTAATTTAATGTGTAAATCATTGAAAATCAGCCAAAATACATAAGAAATGTACCATTACACTTGTAATCTAAAGGAAATGTGAGTAAAAGAATTAATAATCATCCTGTAAAATAGGCAAAATCTCATAGGTCCGTGTACATGAGAAATTTCAATTTTTGCAATGTGTCAATTTTATCTTAATTTAATGTGTAAATCATTGAAAATCAGCCAAAATACATAAGAAATGTACCATTACACTTGTAATCTAAAGGAAATGTGAGTAAAAGAATTAATAATCATCCTGTAAAATAGGCAAAATCTCATAGGTCCGTGTACATGAGAAATTTCAATTTTTGCAATGTGTCAATTTTATCTTAATTTAATGTGTAAATCATTGAAAATCAGCCAAAATACATAAGAAATGTACCATTACACTTGTAATCTAAAGGAAATGTGAGTAAAAGAATTAATAATCATCCTGTAAAATAGGCAAAATCTCATAGGTCCGTGTACATGAGAAATTTCAATTTTTGCAATGTGTCAATTTTATCTTAATTTAATGTGTAAATCATTGAAAATCAGCCAAAATACATAAGAAATGTACCATTACACTTGTAATCTAAAGGAAATGTGAGTAAAAGAATTAATAATCATCCTGTAAAATAGGCAAAATCTCATAGGTCCGTGTACATGAGAAATTTCAATTTTTGCAATGTGTCAATTTTATCTTAATTTAATGTGTAAATCATTGAAAATCAGCCAAAATACATAAGAAATGTACCATTACACTTGTAATCTAAAGGAAATGTGAGTAAAAGAATTAATAATCATCCTGTAAAATAGGCAAAATCTCATAGGTCCGTGTACATGAGAAATTTCAATTTTTGCAATGTGTCAATTTTATCTTAATTTAATGTGTAAATCATTGAAAATCAGCCAAAATACATAAGAAATGTACCATTACACTTGTAATCTAAAGGAAATGTGAGTAAAAGAATTAATAATCATCCTGTAAAATAGGCAAAATCTCATAGGTCCGAGTACATGAGAAATTTCAATTTTATCTTAATTTAATGTGTAAATCATTGAAAATCAGCCAAAATACATAAGAAATGTACCATTACACTTGTAATCTAAAGGAAATGTGAGTAAAAGAATTAATAATCATCCTGTAAAATAGGCAAAATCTCATAGGTCCGAGTACATGAGAAATTTCAATTTTATCTTAATTTAATGTGTAAATCATTGAAAATCAGCCAAAATACATAAGAAATGTACCATTACACTTGTAATCTAAAGGAAATGTGAGTAAAAGAATTAATAATCATCCTGTAAAATAGGCAAAATCTCATAGGTCCGAGTACATGAGAAATTTCAATTTTTGCAATGTGTCAATTTTATCTTAATTTAATGTGTAAATCATTGAAAATCAGCCAAAATACATAAGAAATGTACCATTACACTTGTAATCTAAAGGAAATGTGAGTAAAAGAATTAATAATCATCCTGTAAAATAGGCAAAATCTCATAGGTCCGCGTACATGAGAAATTTCAATTTTTGCAATGTGTCAATTTTATCTTAATTTAATGTGTAAATCATTGAAAATCAGCCAAAATACATAAGAAATGTACCATTACACTTGTAATCTAAAGGAAATGTGAGTAAAAGAATTAATAATCATCCTGTAAAATAGGCAAAATCTCATAGGTCCGAGTACATGAGAAATTTCAATTTTTGCAATGTGTCAATTTTATCTTAATTTAATGTGTAAATCATAGAAAATCTACCCAAAATACATAAGAAATGTACCATTACACTTGTAATCTAAAGGAAATGTGAGTAAAAGAATTAATAATCATCCTGTAAAATAGGCAAAATCTCATAGGTCCGCGTACATGAGAAATTTCAATTTTTGCAATGTGTCAATTTTATCTTAATTTAATGTGTAAATCATTGAAAATCGACCCAAAATACATAAGAAATGTACCATTACACTTGTAATCTAAAGGAAATGTGAGTAAAAGAATTAATAATCATCCTGTAAAATAGGCAAAATCTCATAGGTCCGTGTACATGAGAAATTTCAATTTTTGCAATGTGTCAATTTTATCTTAATTTAATGTGTAAATCATTGAAAATCAGCCAAAATACATAAGAAATGTACCATTACACTTGTAATCTAAAGGAAATGTGAGTAAAAGAATTAATAATCATCCTGTAAAATAGGCAAAATCTCATAGGTCCGTGTACATGAGAAATTTCAATTTTTGCAATGTGTCAATTTTATCTTAATTTAATGTGTAAATCATTGAAAATCAGCCAAAATACATAAGAAATGTACCATTACACTTGTAATCTAAAGGAAATGTGAGTAAAAGAATTAATAATCATCCTGTAAAATAGGCAAAATCTCATAGGTCCGTGTACATGAGAAATTTCAATTTTTGCAATGTGTCAATTTTATCTTAATTTAATGTGTAAATCATTGAAAATCAGCCAAAATACATAAGAAATGTACCATTACACTTGTAATCTAAAGGAAATGTGAGTAAAAGAATTAATAATCATCCTGTAAAATAGGCAAAATCTCATAGGTCCGAGTACATGAGAAATTTCAATTTTTGCAATGTGTCAATTTTATCTTAATTTAATGTGTAAATCATTGAAAATCAGCCAAAATACATAAGAAATGTACCATTACACTTGTAATCTAAAGGAAATGTGAGTAAAAGAATTAATAATCATCCTGTAAAATAGGCAAAATCTCATAGGTCCGAGTACATGAGAAATTTCAATTTTTGCAATGTGTCAATTTTATCTTAATTTAATGTGTAAATCATTGAAAATCAGCCAAAATACATAAGAAATGTACCATTACACTTGTAATCTAAAGGAAATGTGAGTAAAAGAATTAATAATCATCCTGTAAAATAGGCAAAATCTCATAGGTCCGCGTACATGAGAAATTTCAATTTTTGCAATGTGTCAATTTTATCTTAATTTAATGTGTAAATCATTGAAAATCAGCCAAAATACATAAGAAATGTACCATTACACTTGTAATCTAAAGGAAATGTGAGTAAAAGAATTAATAATCATCCTGTAAAATAGGCAAAATCTCATAGGTCCGTGTACATGAGAAATTTCAATTTTTGCAATGTGTCAATTTTATCTTAATTTAATGTGTAAATCATAGAAAATCGACCCAAAATACATAAGAAATGTACCATTACACTTGTAATCTAAAGGAAATGTGAGTAAAAGAATTAATAATCATCCTGTAAAATAGGCAAAATCTCATAGGTCCGTGTACATGAGAAATTTCAATTTTTGCAATGTGTCAATTTTATCTTAATTTAATGTGTAAATCATTGAAAATCGGCCCAAAATACATAAGAAATGTACCATTACACTTGTAATCTAAAGGAAATGTGAGTAAAAGAATTAATAATCATCCTGTAAAATAGGCAAAATCTCATAGGTCCGTGTACATGAGAAATTTCAATTTTTGCAATGTGTCAATTTTATCTTAATTTAATGTGTAAATCATTGAAAATCGGCCCAAAATACATAAGAAATGTACCATTACACTTGTAATCTAAAGGAAATGTGAGTAAAAGAATTAATAATCATCCTGTAAAATAGGCAAAATCTCATAGGTCCGCGTACATGAGAAATTTCAATTTTTGCAATGTGTCAATTTTATCTTAATTTAATGTGTAAATCATAGAAAATCGGCCCAAAATACATAAGAAATGTACCATTACACTTGTAATCTAAAGGAAATGTGAGTAAAAGAATTAATAATCATCCTGTAAAATAGGCAAAATCTCATAGGTCCGTGTACATGAGAAATTTCAATTTTTGCAATGTGTCAATTTTATCTTAATTTAATGTGTAAATCATAGAAAATCAGCCAAAATACATAAGAAATGTACCATTACACTTGTAATCTAAAGGAAATGTGAGTAAAAGAATTAATAATCATCCTGTAAAATAGGCAAAATCTCATAGGTCCGCGTACATGAGAAATTTCAATTTTTGCAATGTGTCAATTTTATCTTAATTTAATGTGTAAATCATTGAAAATCAGCCAAAATACATAAGAAATGTACCATTACACTTGTAATCTAAAGGAAATGTGAGTAAAAGAATTAATAATCATCCTGTAAAATAGGCAAAATCTCATAGGTCCGTGTACATGAGAAATTTCAATTTTTGCAATGTGTCAATTTTATCTTAATTTAATGTGTAAATCATTGAAAATCAGCCAAAATACATAAGAAATGTACCATTACACTTGTAATCTAAAGGAAATGTGAGTAAAAGAATTAATAATCATCCTGTAAAATAGGCAAAATCTCATAGGTCCGTGTACATGAGAAATTTCAATTTTTGCAATGTGTCAATTTTATCTTAATTTAATGTGTAAATCATTGAAAATCAGCCAAAATACATAAGAAATGTACCATTACACTTGTAATCTAAAGGAAATGTGAGTAAAAGAATTAATAATCATCCTGTAAAATAGGCAAAATCTCATAGGTCCGTGTACATGAGAAATTTCAATTTTTGCAATGTGTCAATTTTATCTTAATTTAATGTGTAAATCATTGAAAATCAGCCAAAATACATAAGAAATGTACCATTACACTTGTAATCTAAAGGAAATGTGAGTAAAAGAATTAATAATCATCCTGTAAAATAGGCAAAATCTCATAGGTCCGTGTACATGAGAAATTTCAATTTTTGCAATGTGTCAATTTTATCTTAATTTAATGTGTAAATCATTGAAAATCAGCCAAAATACATAAGAAATGTACCATTACACTTGTAATCTAAAGGAAATGTGAGTAAAAGAATTAATAATCATCCTGTAAAATAGGCAAAATCTCATAGGTCCGTGTACATGAGAAATTTCAATTTTTGCAATGTGTCAATTTTATCTTAATTTAATGTGTAAATCATAGAAAATCGGCCCAAAATACATAAGAAATGTACCATTACACTTGTAATCTAAAGGAAATGTGAGTAAAAGAATTAATAATCATCCTGTAAAATAGGCAAAATCTCATAGGTCCGCGTACATGAGAAATTTCAATTTTTGCAATGTGTCAATTTTATCTTAATTTAATGTGTAAATCATTGAAAATCAGCCAAAATACATAAGAAATGTACCATTACACTTGTAATCTAAAGGAAATGTGAGTAAAAGAATTAATAATCATCCTGTAAAATAGGCAAAATCTCATAGGTCCGTGTACATGAGAAATTTCAATTTTTGCAATGTGTCAATTTTATCTTAATTTAATGTGTAAATCATTGAAAATCAGCCAAAATACATAAGAAATGTACCATTACACTTGTAATCTAAAGGAAATGTGAGTAAAAGAATTAATAATTATCCTGTAAAATAGGCAAAATCTCATAGGTCCGTGTACATGAGAAATTTCAATTTTTGCAATGTGTCAATTTTATCTTAATTTAATGTGTAAATCATTGAAAATCGGCCCAAAATACATAAGAAATGTACCATTACACTTGTAATCTAAAGGAAATGTGAGTAAAAGAATTAATAATCATCCTGTAAAATAGGCAAAATCTCATAGGTCCGCGTACATGAGAAATTTCAATTTTTGCAATGTGTCAATTTTATCTTAATTTAATGTGTAAATCATTGAAAATCAGCCAAAATACATAAGAAATGTACCATTACACTTGTAATCTAAAGGAAATGTGAGTAAAAGAATTAATAATCATCCTGTAAAATAGGCAAAATCTCATAGGTCCGCGTACATGAGAAATTTCAATTTTTGCAATGTGTCAATTTTATCTTAATTTAATGTGTAAATCATTGAAAATCAGCCAAAATACATAAGAAATGTACCATTACACTTGTAATCTAAAGGAAATGTGAGTAAAAGAATTAATAATCATCCTGTAAAATAGGCAAAATCTCATAGGTCCGTGTACATGAGAAATTTCAATTTTTGCAATGTGTCAATTTTATCTTAATTTAATGTGTAAATCATTGAAAATCAGCCAAAATACATAAGAAATGTACCATTACACTTGTAATCTAAAGGAAATGTGAGTAAAAGAATTAATAATCATCCTGTAAAATAGGCAAAATCTCATAGGTCCGTGTACATGAGAAATTTCAATTTTTGCAATGTGTCAATTTTATCTTAATTTAATGTGTAAATCATAGAAAATCGGCCCAAAATACATAAGAAATGTACCATTACACTTGTAATCTAAAGGAAATGTGAGTAAAAGAATTAATAATCATCCTGTAAAATAGGCAAAATCTCATAGGTCCGCGTACATGAGAAATTTCAATTTTTGCAATGTGTCAATTTTATCTTAATTTAATGTGTAAATCATAGAAAATCGGCCCAAAATACATAAGAAATGTACCATTACACTTGTAATCTAAAGGAAATGTGAGTAAAAGAATTAATAATCATCCTGTAAAATAGGCAAAATCTCATAGGTCCGCGTACATGAGAAATTTCAATTTTTGCAATGTGTCAATTTTATCTTAATTTAATGTGTAAATCATAGAAAATCGGCCCAAAATACATAAGAAATGTACCATTACACTTGTAATCTAAAGGAAATGTGAGTAAAAGAATTAATAATCATCCTGTAAAATAGGCAAAATCTCATAGGTCCGCGTACATGAGAAATTTCAATTTTTGCAATGTGTCAATTTTATCTTAATTTAATGTGTAAATCATAGAAAATCGGCCCAAAATACATAAGAAATGTACCATTACACTTGTAATCTAAAGGAAATGTGAGTAAAAGAATTAATAATCATCCTGTAAAATAGGCAAAATCTCATAGGTCCGCGTACATGAGAAATTTCAATTTTTGCAATGTGTCAATTTTATCTTAATTTAATGTTTAAATCATAGAAAATCGGCCCAAAATACATAAGAAATGTACCATTACACTTGTAATCTAAAGGAAATGTGAGTAAAAGAATTAATAATCATCCTGTAAAATAGGCAAAATCTCATAGGTCCGCGTACATGAGAAATTTCAATTTTTGCAATGTGTCAATTTTATCTTAATTTAATGTTTAAATCATAGAAAATCGGCCCAAAATACATAAGAAATGTACCATTACACTTTTAATCTAAAGGAAATGTGAGTAAAAGAATTAATAATCATCCTGTAAAATAGGCAAAATCTCATAGGTCCGTGTACATGAGAAATTTCAATTTTTGCAATGTGTCAATTTTATCTTAATTTAATGTGTAAATCATAGAAAATCGGCCCAAAATACATAAGAAATGTACCATTACACTTGTAATCTAAAGGAAATGTGAGTAAAAGAATTAATAATCATCCTGTAAAATAGGCAAAATCTCATAGGTCCGCGTACATGAGAAATTTCAATTTTTGCAATGTGTCAATTTTATCTTAATTTAATGTGTAAATCATAGAAAATCGGCCCAAAATACATAAGAAATGTACCATTACACTTGTAATCTAAAGGAAATGTGAGTAAAAGCATCTAAACATAATCCTGTAAAATAGGCAAAATCTCATAGGTCCGCGTAGATGAGAAATTTCAATTTTTGCAATGTGTCAATTTTATCTTAATTTAATGTGTAAATCATTGAAAATCGGCCCAAAATACATAAGAAATGTACCATTACACTTTTAATCTAAAGGAAATGTGAGTAAAAGAATTAATAATCATCCTGTAAAATAGGCAAAATCTCATAGGTCCGCGTACATGAGAAATTTCAATTTTTGCAATGTGTCAATTTTATCTTAATTTAATGTGTAAATCATAGAAAATCGGCCCAAAATACATAAGAAATGTACCATTACACTTGTAATCTAAAGGAAATGTGAGTAAAAGAATTAATAATCATCCTGTAAAATAGGCAAAATCTCATAGGTCCGCGTACATGAGAAATTTCAATTTTTGCAATGTGTCAATTTTATCTTAATTTAATGTGTAAATCATAGAAAATCGGCCCAAAATACATAAGAAATGTACCATTACACTTGTAATCTAAAGGAAATGTGAGTAAAAGAATTAATAATCATCCTGTAAAATAGGCAAAATCTCATAGGTCCGCGTACATGAGAAATTTCAATTTTTGCAATGTGTCAATTTTATCTTAATTTAATGTTTAAATCATAGAAAATCGGCCCAAAATACATAAGAAATGTACCATTACACTTGTAATCTAAAGGAAATGTGAGTAAAAGAATTAATAATCATCCTGTAAAATAGGCAAAATCTCATAGGTCCGCGTACATGAGAAATTTCAATTTTTGCAATGTGTCAATTTTATCTTAATTTAATGTTTAAATCATAGAAAATCGGCCCAAAATACATAAGAAATGTACCATTACACTTGTAATCTAAAGGAAATGTGAGTAAAAGAATTAATAATCATCCTGTAAAATAGGCAAAATCTCATAGGTCCGCGTACATGAGAAATTTCAATTTTTGCAATGTGTCAATTTTATCTTAATTTAATGTGTAAATCATAGAAAATCGGCCCAAAATACATAAGAAATGTACCATTACACTTTTAATCTAAAGGAAATGTGAGTAAAAGAATTAATAATCATCCTGTAAAATAGGCAAAATCTCATAGGTCCGTGTACATGAGAAATTTCAATTTTTGCAATGTGTCAATTTTATCTTAATTTAATGTGTAAATCATAGAAAATCGGCCCAAAATACATAAGAAATGTACCATTACACTTGTAATCTAAAGGAAATGTGAGTAAAAGAATTAATAATCATCCTGTAAAATAGGCAAAATCTCATAGGTCCGCGTACATGAGAAATTTCAATTTTTGCAATGTGTCAATTTTATCTTAATTTAATGTGTAAATCATAGAAAATCGGCCCAAAATACATAAGAAATGTACCATTACACTTGTAATCTAAAGGAAATGTGAGTAAAAGCATCTAAACATAATCCTGTAAAATAGGCAAAATCTCATAGGTCCGCGTAGATGAGAAAATTTCAATTTTTGCAATGTGTCAATTTTATCTTAATTTAATGTGTAAATCATTGAAAATCGGCCCAAAATACATAAGAAATGTACCATTACACTTGTAATCTAAAGGAAATGTGAGTAAAAGAATTAATAATCATCCTGTAAAATAGGCAAAATCTCATAGGTCCGCGTACATGAGAAATTTCAATTTTTGCAATGTGTCAATTTTATCTTAATTTAATGTGTAAATCATAGAAAATCGGCCCAAAATACATAAGAAATGTACCATTACACTTGTAATCTAAAGGAAATGTGAGTAAAAGAATTAATAATCATCCTGTAAAATAGGCAAAATCTCATAGGTCCGCGTACATGAGAAATTTCAATTTTTGCAATGTGTCAATTTTATCTTAATTTAATGTGTAAATCATAGAAAATCGGCCCAAAATACATAAGAAATGTACCATTACACTTGTAATCTAAAGGAAATGTGAGTAAAAGCATCTAATATCATACTGTAAAATAGGCAAAATCTCATAGGTCCGCGTACATGAGAAATTTCAATTTTTGCAATGTGTCAATTTTATCTTAATTTAATGTGTAAATCATAGAAAATCGGCCCAAAATACATAAGAAATGTACCATTACACTTGTAATCTAAAGGAAATGTGAGTAAAAGAATTAATAATCATCCTGTAAAATAGGCAAAATCTCATAGGTCTGCGTACATGAGAAATTTCAATTTTTGCAATGTGTCAATTTTATCTTAATTTAATGTGTAAATCATAGAAAATCGGCCCAAAATACATAAGAAATGTACCATTACACTTGTAATCTAAAGGAAATGTGAGTAAAAGCATCTAATATCATACTGTAAAATAGGCAAAATCTCATAGGTCCGCGTACATGAGAAATTTCAATTTTTGCAATGTGTCAATTTTATCTTAATTTAATGTGTAAATCATAGAAAATCGGCCCAAAATACATAAGAAATGTACCATTACACTTGTAATCTAAAGGAAATGTGAGTAAAAGAATTAATAATCATCCTGTAAAATAGGCAAAATCTCATAGGTCTGCGTACATGAGAAATTTCAATTTTTGCAATGTGTCAATTTTATCTTAATTTAATGTGTAAATCATAGAAAATCGGCCCAAAATACATAAGAAATGTACCATTACACTTGTAATCTAAAGGAAATGTGAGTAAAAGCATCTAATATCATACTGTAAAATAGGCAAAATCTCATAGGTCCGCGTACATGAGAAATTTCAATTTTTGCAATGTGTCAATTTTATCTTAATTTAATGTGTAAATCATAGAAAATCGGCCCAAAATACATAAGAAATGTACCATTACACTTGTAATCTAAAGGAAATGTGAGTAAAAGAATTAATAATCATCCTGTAAAATAGGCAAAATCTCATAGGTCCGCGTACATGAGAAATTTCAATTTTTGCAATGTGTCAATTTTATCTTAATTTAATGTTTAAATCATAGAAAATCGGCCCAAAATACATAAGAAATGTACCATTACACTTTTAATCTAAAGGAAATGTGAGTAAAAGCATCTAATATCATCCTGTAAAATAGGCAAAATCTCATAGGTCCGCGTACATGAGAAATTTCAATTTTTGCAATGTGTCAATTTTATCTTAATTTAATGTGTAAATCATAGAAAATCGGCCCAAAATACATAAGAAATGTACCATTACACTTGTAATCTAAAGGAAATGTGAGTAAAAGAATTAATAATCATCCTGTAAAATAGGCAAAATCTCATAGGTCCGCGTACATGAGAAATTTCAATTTTTGCAATGTGTCAATTTTATCTTAATTTAATGTTTAAATCATAGAAAATCGGCCCAAAATACATAAGAAATGTACCATTACACTTTTAATCTAAAGGAAATGTGAGTAAAAGAATTAATAATCATCCTGTAAAATAGGCAAAATCTCATAGGTCCGCGTACATGAGAAATTTCAATTTTTGCAATGTGTCAATTTTATCTTAATTTAATGTGTAAATCATAGAAAATCGGCCCAAAATACATAAGAAATGTACCATTACACTTGTAATCTAAAGGAAATGTGAGTAAAAGAATTAATAATCATCCTGTAAAATAGGCAAAATCTCATAGGTCCGCGTACATGAGAAATTTCAATTTTTGCAATGTGTCAATTTTATCTTAATTTAATGTTTAAATCATAGAAAATCGGCCCAAAATACATAAGAAATGTACCATTACACTTTTAATCTAAAGGAAATGTGAGTAAAAGCATCTAATATCATCCTGTAAAATAGGCAAAATCTCATAGGTCCGCGTACATGAGAAATTTCAATTTTTGCAATGTGTCAATTTTATCTTAATTTAATGTGTAAATCATAGAAAATCGGCCCAAAATACATAAGAAATGTACCATTACACTTGTAATCTAAAGGAAATGTGAGTAAAAGAATTAATAATCATCCTGTAAAATAGGCAAAATCTCATAGGTCCGCGTACATGAGAAATTTCAATTTTTGCAATGTGTCAATTTTATCTTAATTTAATGTTTAAATCATAGAAAATCGGCCCAAAATACATAAGAAATGTACCATTACACTTTTAATCTAAAGGAAATGTGAGTAAAAGAATTAATAATCATCCTGTAAAATAGGCAAAATCTCATAGGTCCGCGTACATGAGAAATTTCAATTTTTGCAATGTGTCAATTTTATCTTAATTTAATGTGTAAATCATAGAAAATCGGCCCAAAATACATAAGAAATGTACCATTACACTTGTAATCTAAAGGAAATGTGAGTAAAAGAATTAATAATCATCCTGTAAAATAGGCAAAATCTCATAGGTCCGCGTACATGAGAAATTTCAATTTTTGCAATGTGTCAATTTTATCTTAATTTAATGTGTAAATCATAGAAAATCGGCCCAAAATACATAAGAAATGTACCATTACACTTGTAATCTAAAGGAAATGTGAGTAAAAGAATTAATAATCATCCTGTAAAATAGGCAAAATCTCATAGGTCCGCGTACATGAGAAATTTCAATTTTTGCAATGTGTCAATTTTATCTTAATTTAATGTGTAAATCATAGAAAATCGGCCCAAAATACATAAGAAATGTACCATTACACTTGTAATCTAAAGGAAATGTGAGTAAAAGCATCTAATATCATACTGTAAAATAGGCAAAATCTCATAGGTCCGCGTACATGAGAAATTTCAATTTTTGCAATGTGTCAATTTTATCTTAATTTAATGTGTAAATCATAGAAAATCGGCCCAAAATACATAAGAAATGTACCATTACACTTGTAATCTAAAGGAAATGTGAGTAAAAGAATTAATAATCATCCTGTAAAATAGGCAAAATCTCATAGGTCCGCGTACATGAGAAATTTCAATTTTTGCAATGTGTCAATTTTATCTTAATTTAATGTTTAAATCATAGAAAATCGGCCCAAAATACATAAGAAATGTACCATTACACTTTTAATCTAAAGGAAATGTGAGTAAAAGCATCTAATATCATCCTGTAAAATAGGCAAAATCTCATAGGTCCGCGTACATGAGAAATTTCAATTTTTGCAATGTGTCAATTTTATCTTAATTTAATGTTTAAATCATAGAAAATCGGCCCAAAATACATAAGAAATGTACCATTACACTTTTAATCTAAAGGAAATGTGAGTAAAAGAATTAATAATCATCCTGTAAAATAGGCAAAATCTCATAGGTCCGCGTACATGAGAAATTTCAATTTTTGCAATGTGTCAATTTTATCTTAATTTAATGTTTAAATCATAGAAAATCGGCCCAAAATACATAAGAAATGTACCATTACACTTTTAATCTAAAGGAAATGTGAGTAAAAGAATTAATAATCATCCTGTAAAATAGGCAAAATCTCATAGGTCCGCGTACATGAGAAATTTCAATTTTTGCAATGTGTCAATTTTATCTTAATTTAATGTTTAAATCATAGAAAATCGGCCCAAAATACATAAGAAATGTACCATTACACTTTTAATCTAAAGGAAATGTGAGTAAAAGAATTAATAATCATCCTGTAAAATAGGCAAAATCTCATAGGTCCGCGTACATGAGAAATTTCAATTTTTGCAATGTGTCAATTTTATCTTAATTTAATGTGTAAATCATAGAAAATCGGCCCAAAATACATAAGAAATGTACCATTACACTTGTAATCTAAAGGAAATGTGAGTAAAAGAATTAATAATCATCCTGTAAAATAGGCAAAATCTCATAGGTCCGCGTACATGAGAAATTTCAATTTTTGCAATGTGTCAATTTTATCTTAATTTAATGTTTAAATCATAGAAAATCGGCCCAAAATACATAAGAAATGTACCATTACACTTTTAATCTAAAGGAAATGTGAGTAAAAGCATCTAATATCATCCTGTAAAATAGGCAAAATCTCATAGGTCCGCGTACATGAGAAATTTCAATTTTTGCAATGTGTCAATTTTATCTTAATTTAATGTGTAAATCATAGAAAATCGGCCCAAAATACATAAGAAATGTACCATTACACTTGTAATCTAAAGGAAATGTGAGTAAAAGAATTAATAATCATCCTGTAAAATAGGCAAAATCTCATAGGTCCGCGTACATGAGAAATTTCAATTTTTGCAATGTGTCAATTTTATCTTAATTTAATGTGTAAATCATAGAAAATCGGCCCAAAATACATAAGAAATGTACCATTACACTTGTAATCTAAAGGAAATGTGAGTAAAAGAATTAATAATCATCCTGTAAAATAGGCAAAATCTCATAGGTCCGCGTACATGAGAAATTTCAATTTTTGCAATGTGTCAATTTTATCTTAATTTAATGTGTAAATCATAGAAAATCAGCCAAAATACATAAGAAATGTACCATTACACTTTTAATCTAAAGGAAATGTGAGTAAAAGAATTAATAATCATCCTGTAAAATAGGCAAAATCTCATAGGTCCGCGTACATGAGAAATTTCAATTTTTGCAATGTGTCAATTTTATCTTAATTTAATGTTTAAATCATAGAAAATCGGCCCAAAATACATAAGAAATGTACCATTACACTTTTAATCTAAAGGAAATGTGAGTAAAAGCATCTAATATCATCCTGTAAAATAGGCAAAATCTCATAGGTCCGCGTACATGAGAAATTTCAATTTTTGCAATGTGTCAATTTTATCTTAATTTAATGTGTAAATCATAGAAAATCGGCCCAAAATACATAAGAAATGTACCATTACACTTGTAATCTAAAGGAAATGTGAGTAAAAGAATTAATAATCATCCTGTAAAATAGGCAAAATCTCATAGGTCCGCGTACATGAGAAATTTCAATTTTTGCAATGTGTCAATTTTATCTTAATTTAATGTGTAAATCATAGAAAATCGGCCCAAAATACATAAGAAATGTACCATTACACTTTTAATCTAAAGGAAATGTGAGTAAAAGCATCTAAACATAATCCTGTAAAATAGGCAAAATCTCATAGGTCCGCGTACATGAGAAATTTCAATTTTTGCAATGTGTCAATTTTATCTTAATTTAATGTTTAAATCATTGAAATCAGCCAAAATACATAAGAAATGTACCATTACACTTGTAATCTAAAGGAAATGTGAGTAAAAGAATTAATAATCATCCTGTAAAATAGGCAAAATCTCATAGGTCCGCGTACATGAGAAATTTCAATTTTTGCAATGTGTCAATTTTATCTTAATTTAATGTGTAAATCATAGAAAATCGGCCCAAAATACATAAGAAATGTACCATTACACTTTTAATCTAAAGGAAATGTGAGTAAAAGCATCTAAACATAATCCTGTAAAATAGGCAAAATCTCATAGGTCCGCGTACATGAGAAATTTCAATTTTTGCAATGTGTCAATTTTATCTTAATTTAATGTGTAAATCATAGAAAATCGGCCCAAAATACATAAGAAATGTACCATTACACTTGTAATCTAAAGGAAATGTGAGTAAAAGCATCTAAACATAATCCTGTAAAATAGGCAAAATCTCATAGGTCCGCGTACATGAGAAATTTCAATTTTTGCAATGTGTCAATTTTATCTTAATTTAATGTGTAAATCATAGAAAATCGGCCCAAAATACATAAGAAATGTACCATTACACTTGTAATCTAAAGGAAATGTGAGTAAAAGAATTAATAATCATCCTGTAAAATAGGCAAAATCTCATAGGTCCGCGTACATGAGAAATTTCAATTTTTGCAATGTGTCAATTTTATCTTAATTTAATGTGTAAATCATAGAAAATCGGCCCAAAATACATAAGAAATGTACCATTACACTTTTAATCTAAAGGAAATGTGAGTAAAAGCATCTAAACATAATCCTGTAAAATAGGCAAAATCTCATAGGTCCGCGTACATGAGAAATTTCAATTTTTGCAATGTGTCAATTTTATCTTAATTTAATGTGTAAATCATTGAAAATCGGCCCAAAATACATAAAGAAATGTACCATTACACTTGTAATCTAAAGGAAATGTGAGTAAAAGCATCTAAACATAATCCTGTAAAATAGGCAAAATCTCATAGGTCCGCGTACATGAGAAATTTCAATTTTTGCAATGTGTCAATTTTATCTTAATTTAATGTGTAAATCATTGAAAATCGGCCCAAAATACATAAGAAATGTACCATTACACTTGTAATCTAAAGGAAATGTGAGTAAAAGCATCTAAACATAATCCTGTAAAATAGGCAAAATCTCATAGGTCCGCGTACATGAGAAATTTCAATTTTTGCAATGTGTCAATTTTATCTTAATTTAATGTGTAAATCATTGAAAATCGGCCCAAAATACATAAGAAATGTACCATTACACTTGTAATCTAAAGGAAATGTGAGTAAAAGCATCTAAACATAATCCTGTAAAATAGGCAAAATCTCATAGGTCCGCGTACATGAGAAATTTCAATTTTTGCAATGTGTCAATTTTATCTTAATTTAATGTGTAAATCATTGAAAATCGGCCCAAAATACATAAGAAATGTACCATTACACTTGTAATCTAAAGGAAATGTGAGTAAAAGCATCTAAACATAATCCTGTAAAATAGGCAAAATCTCATAGGTCCGCGTACATGAGAAATTTCAATTTTTGCAATGTGTCAATTTTATCTTAATTTAATGTGTAAATCATTGAAAATCGGCCCAAAATACATAAGAAATGTACCATTACACTTGTAATCTAAAGGAAATGTGAGTAAAAGCATCTAAACATAATCCTGTAAAATAGGCAAAATCTCATAGGTCCGCGTACATGAGAAATTTCAATTTTTGCAATGTGTCAATTTTATCTTAATTTAATGTGTAAATCATTGAAAATCGGCCCAAAATACATAAGAAATGTACCATTACACTTGTAATCTAAAGGAAATGTGAGTAAAAGCATCTAAACATAATCCTGTAAAATAGGCAAAATCTCATAGGTCCGCGTACATGAGAAATTTCAATTTTTGCAATGTGTCAATTTTATCTTAATTTAATGTGTAAATCATTGAAAATCGGCCCAAAATACATAAGAAATGTACCATTACACTTGTAATCTAAAGGAAATGTGAGTAAAAGCATCTAAACATAATCCTGTAAAATAGGCAAAATCTCATAGGTCCGCGTACATGAGAAATTTCAATTTTTGCAATGTGTCAATTTTATCTTAATTTAATGTGTAAATCATTGAAAATCGGCCCAAAATACATAAGAAATGTACCATTACACTTGTAATCTAAAGGAAATGTGAGTAAAAGCATCTAAACATAATCCTGTAAAATAGGCAAAATCTCATAGGTCCGCGTACATGAGAAATTTCAATTTTTGCAATGTGTCAATTTTATCTTAATTTAATGTGTAAATCATTGAAAATCGGCCCAAAATACATAAGAAATGTACCATTACACTTGTAATCTAAAGGAAATGTGAGTAAAAGCATCTAAACATAATCCTGTAAAATAGGCAAAATCTCATAGGTCCGCGTACATGAGAAATTTCAATTTTTGCAATGTGTCAATTTTATCTTAATTTAATGTGTAAATCATAGAAAATCGGCCCAAAATACATAAGAAATGTACCATTACACTTGTAATCTAAAGGAAATGTGAGTAAAAGCATCTAAACATAATCCTGTAAAATAGGCAAAATCTCATAGGTCCGCGTACATGAGAAATTTCAATTTTTGCAATGTGTCAATTTTATCTTAATTTAATGTGTAAATCATTGAAAATCGGCCCAAAATACATAAGAAATGTACCATTACACTTGTAATCTAAAGGAAATGTGAGTAAAAGCATCTAAACATAATCCTGTAAAATAGGCAAAATCTCATAGGTCCGCGTACATGAGAAATTTCAATTTTTGCAATGTGTCAATTTTATCTTAATTTAATGTGTAAATCATTGAAAATCGGCCCAAAATACATAAGAAATGTACCATTACACTTGTAATCTAAAGGAAATGTGAGTAAAAGCATCTAAACATAATCCTGTAAAATAGGCAAAATCTCATAGGTCCGCGTACATGAGAAATTTCAATTTTTGCAATGTGTCAATTTTATCTTAATTTAATGTGTAAATCATTGAAAATCGGCCCAAAATACATAAGAAATGTACCATTACACTTGTAATCTAAAGGAAATGTGAGTAAAAGCATCTAAACATAATCCTGTAAAATAGGCAAAATCTCATAGGTCCGCGTACATGAGAAATTTCAATTTTTGCAATGTGTCAATTTTATCTTAATTTAATGTGTAAATCATTGAAAATCGGCCCAAAATACATAAGAAATGTACCATTACACTTGTAATCTAAAGGAAATGTGAGTAAAAGCATCTAAACATAATCCTGTAAAATAGGCAAAATCTCATAGGTCCGCGTACATGAGAAATTTCAATTTTTGCAATGTGTCAATTTTATCTTAATTTAATGTGTAAATCATTGAAAATCGGCCCAAAATACATAAGAAATGTACCATTACACTTGTAATCTAAAGGAAATGTGAGTAAAAGCATCTAAACATAATCCTGTAAAATAGGCAAAATCTCATAGGTCCGCGTACATGAGAAATTTCAATTTTTGCAATGTGTCAATTTTATCTTAATTTAATGTGTAAATCATTGAAAATCGGCCCAAAATACATAAGAAATGTACCATTACACTTGTAATCTAAAGGAAATGTGAGTAAAAGCATCTAAACATAATCCTGTAAAATAGGCAAAATCTCATAGGTCCGCGTACATGAGAAATTTCAATTTTTGCAATGTGTCAATTTTATCTTAATTTAATGTGTAAATCATTGAAAATCGGCCCAAAATACATAAGAAATGTACCATTACACTTGTAATCTAAAGGAAATGTGAGTAAAAGCATCTAAACATAATCCTGTAAAATAGGCAAAATCTCATAGGTCCGCGTACATGAGAAATTTCAATTTTTGCAATGTGTCAATTTTATCTTAATTTAATGTGTAAATCATTGAAAATCGGCCCAAAATACATAAGAAATGTACCATTACACTTGTAATCTAAAGGAAATGTGAGTAAAAGCATCTAAACATAATCCTGTAAAATAGGCAAAATCTCATAGGTCCGCGTACATGAGAAATTTCAATTTTTGCAATGTGTCAATTTTATCTTAATTTAATGTGTAAATCATTGAAAATCGGCCCAAAATACATAAGAAATGTACCATTACACTTGTAATCTAAAGGAAATGTGAGTAAAAGCATCTAAACATAATCCTGTAAAATAGGCAAAATCTCATAGGTCCGCGTACATGAGAAATTTCAATTTTTGCAATGTGTCAATTTTATCTTAATTTAATGTGTAAATCATTGAAAATCGGCCCAAAATACATAAGAAATGTACCATTACACTTGTAATCTAAAGGAAATGTGAGTAAAAGCATCTAAACATAATCCTGTAAAATAGGCAAAATCTCATAGGTCCGCGTACATGAGAAATTTCAATTTTTGCAATGTGTCAATTTTATCTTAATTTAATGTGTAAATCATTGAAAATCGGCCCAAAATACATAAGAAATGTACCATTACACTTGTAATCTAAAGGAAATGTGAGTAAAAGCATCTAAACATAATCCTGTAAAATAGGCAAAATCTCATAGGTCCGCGTACATGAGAAATTTCAATTTTTGCAATGTGTCAATTTTATCTTAATTTAATGTGTAAATCATAGAAAATCGGCCCAAAATACATAAGAAATGTACCATTACACTTGTAATCTAAAGGAAATGTGAGTAAAAGCATCTAAACATAATCCTGTAAAATAGGCAAAATCTCATAGGTCCGCGTACATGAGAAATTTCAATTTTTGCAATGTGTCAATTTTATCTTAATTTAATGTGTAAATCATAGAAAATCGGCCCAAAATACATAAGAAATGTACCATTACACTTGTAATCTAAAGGAAATGTGAGTAAAAGCATCTAAACATAATCCTGTAAAATAGGCAAAATCTCATAGGTCCGCGTACATGAGAAATTTCAATTTTTGCAATGTGTCAATTTTATCTTAATTTAATGTGTAAATCATTGAAAATCGGCCCAAAATACATAAGAAATGTACCATTACACTTGTAATCTAAAGGAAATGTGAGTAAAAGCATCTAAACATAATCCTGTAAAATAGGCAAAATCTCATAGGTCCGCGTACATGAGAAATTTCAATTTTTGCAATGTGTCAATTTTATCTTAATTTAATGTGTAAATCATAGAAAATCGGCCCAAAATACATAAGAAATGTACCATTACACTTGTAATCTAAAGGAAATGTGAGTAAAAGCATCTAAACATAATCCTGTAAAATAGGCAAAATCTCATAGGTCCGCGTACATGAGAAATTTCAATTTTTGCAATGTGTCAATTTTATCTTAATTTAATGTGTAAATCATTGAAAATCGGCCCAAAATACATAAGAAATGTACCATTACACTTGTAATCTAAAGGAAATGTGAGTAAAAGCATCTAAACATAATCCTGTAAAATAGGCAAAATCTCATAGGTCCGCGTACATGAGAAATTTCAATTTTTGCAATGTGTCAATTTTATCTTAATTTAATGTGTAAATCATTGAAAATCGGCCCAAAATACATAAGAAATGTACCATTACACTTGTAATCTAAAGGAAATGTGAGTAAAAGCATCTAAACATAATCCTGTAAAATAGGCAAAATCTCATAGGTCCGCGTACATGAGAAATTTCAATTTTTGCAATGTGTCAATTTTATCTTAATTTAATGTGTAAATCATTGAAAATCGGCCCAAAATACATAAGAAATGTACCATTACACTTGTAATCTAAAGGAAATGTGAGTAAAAGCATCTAAACATAATCCTGTAAAATAGGCAAAATCTCATAGGTCCGCGTACATGAGAAATTTCAATTTTTGCAATGTGTCAATTTTATCTTAATTTAATGTGTAAATCATAGAAAATCGGCCCAAAATACATAAGAAATGTACCATTACACTTGTAATCTAAAGGAAATGTGAGTAAAAGCATCTAAACATAATCCTGTAAAATAGGCAAAATCTCATAGGTCCGCGTACATGAGAAATTTCAATTTTTGCAATGTGTCAATTTTATCTTAATTTAATGTGTAAATCATTGAAAATCGGCCCAAAATACATAAGAAATGTACCATTACACTTGTAATCTAAAGGAAATGTGAGTAAAAGCATCTAAACATAATCCTGTAAAATAGGCAAAATCTCATAGGTCCGCGTACATGAGAAATTTCAATTTTTGCAATGTGTCAATTTTATCTTAATTTAATGTGTAAATCATAGAAAATCGGCCCAAAATACATAAGAAATGTACCATTACACTTGTAATCTAAAGGAAATGTGAGTAAAAGCATCTAAACATAATCCTGTAAAATAGGCAAAATCTCATAGGTCCGCGTACATGAGAAATTTCAATTTTTGCAATGTGTCAATTTTATCTTAATTTAATGTGTAAATCATAGAAAATCGGCCCAAAATACATAAGAAATGTACCATTACACTTGTAATCTAAAGGAAATGTGAGTAAAAGCATCTAAACATAATCCTGTAAAATAGGCAAAATCTCATAGGTCCGCGTACATGAGAAATTTCAATTTTTGCAATGTGTCAATTTTATCTTAATTTAATGTGTAAATCATAGAAAATCGGCCCAAAATACATAAGAAATGTACCATTACACTTGTAATCTAAAGGAAATGTGAGTAAAAGCATCTAAACATAATCCTGTAAAATAGGCAAAATCTCATAGGTCCGCGTACATGAGAAATTTCAATTTTTGCAATGTGTCAATTTTATCTTAATTTAATGTGTAAATCATAGAAAATCGGCCCAAAATACATAAGAAATGTACCATTACACTTGTAATCTAAAGGAAATGTGAGTAAAAGCATCTAAACATAATCCTGTAAAATAGGCAAAATCTCATAGGTCCGCGTACATGAGAAATTTCAATTTTTGCAATGTGTCAATTTTATCTTAATTTAATGTGTAAATCATTGAAAATCGGCCCAAAATACATAAGAAATGTACCATTACACTTGTAATCTAAAGGAAATGTGAGTAAAAGCATCTAAACATAATCCTGTAAAATAGGCAAAATCTCATAGGTCCGCGTACATG
The DNA here is from genome assembly GCF_053919585.1 of Euprymna scolopes. Lineage (NCBI taxonomy): Eukaryota > Metazoa > Mollusca > Cephalopoda > Sepiida > Sepiolidae > Euprymna > Euprymna scolopes. The sequence goes on along the minus strand of NC_136527.1, from coordinate 105,662,334 downwards.
AGAAATTTCAATTTTTGCAATGTGTCAATTTTATCTTAATTTAATGTGTAAATCATTGAAAATCGGCCCAAAATACATAAGAAATGTACCATTACACTTGTAATCTAAAGAAATGTGAGTAAAAGCATCTAAACATAATCCTGTAAAATAGGCAAAATCTCATAGGTCCGCGTACATGAGAAATTTCAATTTTTGCAATGTGTCAATTTTATCTTAATTTAATGTGTAAATCATTGAAAATCGGCCCAAAATACATAAGAAATGTACCATTACACTTGTAATCTAAAGGAAATGTGAGTAAAAGCATCTAAACATAATCCTGTAAAATAGGCAAAATCTCATAGGTCCGCGTACATGAGAAATTTCAATTTTTGCAATGTGTCAATTTTATCTTAATTTAATGTGTAAATCATTGAAAATCGGCCCAAAATACATAAGAAATGTACCATTACACTTGTAATCTAAAGGAAATGTGAGTAAAAGCATCTAAACATAATCCTGTAAAATAGGCAAAATCTCATAGGTCCGCGTACATGAGAAATTTCAATTTTTGCAATGTGTCAATTTTATCTTAATTTAATGTTTAAATCATTGAAAATCGGCCCAAAATACATAAGAAATGTACCATTACACTTGTAATCTAAAGGAAATGTGAGTAAAAGCATCTAAACATAATCCTGTAAAATAGGCAAAATCTCATAGGTCCGCGTACATGAGAAATTTCAATTTTTGCAATGTGTCAATTTTATCTTAATTTAATGTGTAAATCATTGAAAATCGGCCCAAAATACATAAGAAATGTACCATTACACTTGTAATCTAAAGGAAATGTGAGTAAAAGCATCTAAACATAATCCTGTAAAATAGGCAAAATCTCATAGGTCCGCGTACATGAGAAATTTCAATTTTTGCAATGTGTCAATTTTATCTTAATTTAATGTGTAAATCATAGAAAATCGGCCCAAAATACATAAGAAATGTACCATTACACTTGTAATCTAAAGGAAATGTGAGTAAAAGCATCTAAACATAATCCTGTAAAATAGGCAAAATCTCATAGGTCCGCGTACATGAGAAATTTCAATTTTTGCAATGTGTCAATTTTATCTTAATTTAATGTGTAAATCATAGAAAATCGGCCCAAAATACATAAGAAATGTACCATTACACTTGTAATCTAAAGGAAATGTGAGTAAAAGCATCTAAACATAATCCTGTAAAATAGGCAAAATCTCATAGGTCCGCGTACATGAGAAATTTCAATTTTTGCAATGTGTCAATTTTATCTTAATTTAATGTGTAAATCATTGAAAATCGGCCCAAAATACATAAGAAATGTACCATTACACTTGTAATCTAAAGGAAATGTGAGTAAAAGCATCTAAACATAATCCTGTAAAATAGGCAAAATCTCATAGGTCCGCGTACATGAGAAATTTCAATTTTTGCAATGTGTCAATTTTATCTTAATTTAATGTGTAAATCATAGAAAATCGGCCCAAAATACATAAGAAATGTACCATTACACTTGTAATCTAAAGGAAATGTGAGTAAAAGCATCTAAACATAATCCTGTAAAATAGGCAAAATCTCATAGGTCCGCGTACATGAGAAATTTCAATTTTTGCAATGTGTCAATTTTATCTTAATTTAATGTGTAAATCATAGAAAATCGGCCCAAAATACATAAGAAATGTACCATTACACTTGTAATCTAAAGGAAATGTGAGTAAAAGCATCTAAACATAATCCTGTAAAATAGGCAAAATCTCATAGGTCCGCGTACATGAGAAATTTCAATTTTTGCAATGTGTCAATTTTATCTTAATTTAATGTGTAAATCATTGAAAATCGGCCCAAAATACATAAGAAATGTACCATTACACTTTTAATCTAAAGGAAATGTGAGTAAAAGCATCTAAACATAATCCTGTAAAATAGGCAAAATCTCATAGGTCCGCGTACATGAGAAATTTCAATTTTTGCAATGTGTCAATTTTATCTTAATTTAATGTGTAAATCATTGAAAATCGGCCCAAAATACATAAGAAATGTACCATTACACTTGTAATCTAAAGGAAATGTGAGTAAAAGCATCTAAACATAATCCTGTAAAATAGGCAAAATCTCATAGGTCCGCGTACATGAGAAATTTCAATTTTTGCAATGTGTCAATTTTATCTTAATTTAATGTGTAAATCATTGAAAATCGGCCCAAAATACATAAGAAATGTACCATTACACTTGTAATCTAAAGGAAATGTGAGTAAAAGCATCTAAACATAATCCTGTAAAATAGGCAAAATCTCATAGGTCCGCGTACATGAGAAATTTCAATTTTTGCAATGTGTCAATTTTATCTTAATTTAATGTGTAAATCATAGAAAATCGGCCCAAAATACATAAGAAATGTACCATTACACTTGTAATCTAAAGGAAATATCATCGCAAGTGCATTTGAGAAGTTTTATCCCTGCACAAGCAGAAAGTCTCAGTCTATAAAATCAATTGTAGTTTTTTTTTTATAAGTCAGGGGTGCGTTCCAAATGAATGTTTCTCTTTAGAGCACAACTGAACGATGATGCTTGACTTGAAAGATAATTTTATCAAATCAACAGTAGATTCTCTACAGTGTAATGTAGATAACAATGTATTGTGGACTAATTCAATACAATGAGGCATGTGAATTTTCCCTCATTACACTTAAGTAGGACCCCTAACAAGAGCAGTCAATCAATCGTCCTCATTGTATGTGAATGGATATATTGAATGGTAGAAAGATTGAAAAAATGACGACGAAAACATTAATAATCAGCGAAAGAAGTGCATTGCATTTGCATAAATATACATGAGATGCCACCGAAGCGGTATTTATTACATCTTGACTGCTTGAGGGTCCAGCGCGAAAGAGAAAGAAATATCAGAAACAGGAAGTGACGTAGCCAGGTCGCTCTCTGAGTTAAAGGGCGACAATCGAGTTAGCCTGGGAGTTTTCAACTCCCACAAAAGCAGTTCTAAATGACTAAAACTGCAACTTAACCATACGTGTTTGAATATATATTTTTATTTCCTTTATTTACCTACTTTTATTTTTTAGTCGCTATCTATTTTCCTTTTCTCCTCGGTCTTTTTTTTTATATAAAATGAATTCCGAAGGAATACGTATTCCCTTCATGCTTGCCTTAATAAAGTTTTGTACCCCCCCAAGAAAATCATGAAATATATATACATATATATATATATATATATATATATATATAAGTTTAATGATTAAAGTTAAATTCTGTAAATCAAAATATATACACATATATTTAGTTTGAATATATATATATATATATTCAACTTAAAAACATGTAATATATACGCATATATTTAGTTTGAACATATATATATATATATATATTCAAATTTAAATATATTTTATTTTATTGTTTTATGTTCTATCTTGTTGTTGTTATGGGTAACCGTATTGTTTATTAATTTTATATACTTCAATTTATATATATGCGTATTTCTTTTTTATAGTATTCGTATATTTTTATTTTATCCTATTTATTTTTTTAATAGAATTTATGTATTGTCGTTGCTCTGGTTCGCTTATAATAAGGACAAAGGGAGAGCTCAGTTCTAGTCTGTTATTCAAGGAGGGTTTGTGTTTCGAGATGAGGAGAGATTCTGCAATTCTAAGGTTTACAACGTTTCTGAATGAGGCGAGGATATAAACGCGAATATTATGTTTAGTGCTGTTGTATGAGATTATATGTTTGTGGAATGATGAGATTCTGGTGTTTATATGTTCTTTAATGCGTTGGTGTAGTCGTCTAGTGGTACTCCCTATGTATGATTTGTTGCATTTAGTTGCGTGGGTGTGCAAGCATATGTCTGTATCTTTTATGGGACAGTTAGGTAGGGGGTAAGAAAAAAATTAAGTCCGATAGAGTTATCCCCCTTGCACTAAGTTAAACAGAATTATCTTCCATAGACCATAATCTAGCCGGCACTACATATTTCAATAAAAAATACATAAATAAGCGCTTATACACGTAACATAGACAGAGGATCACAACTATCATATTATAACTGAGTATTATCACCTTCTCAACACACGAATACAGATACATAAAAGGTAAAACAAAATAAAAACATTAATAAAACAACTTAAAACAGAACACAAAAAAATGAATAAATATAAACTTCAACAACAGCACCGGATAAACGAGAAAAAAAACAAAAAAACAACAGTAACAATAATAATAACAAATTATGCAATATTGTATAAAACAAAATAAAAAAAACACATATATATAAATATATAACCAAAGCTTACAACAGAAATAATGTAATAAATATACAAGTAAAACAAAATAGTTCTGCAAGACTGCCACGCTCTCTCCGCTATCTTGAATCCACTTTTGTCTTCTATTTTGAAAAAGAGATGTACCTTTCTCTCGAAATTAATCAAAGTTCCACACCACCCACGGACTTTACATACACCGGACATACCAGCAACTTGGTTATAAATAATTATACATTGAAGTGAAGAATGATAGTCAAATAAAGGTTAGACACTCCTCTACTCAACCATACTCGTCTACATCTGTTTGTTTTTCTTTTTTACTTCATCTTTTCCGGTCTTCCTCCGCATTGGTTTTGGCTGTAATATACATATATATATATATATATATATATATATATATATATATATATATATATATATATATATATATATATATATAATAGCTTGCCTAATTGTAAAATAGGTTTAAATATCATATATTTTTTTCGTGCAAATTTCGTGTTTATTATTATTTTCTATTGATTATTATATTGTGCCTAATATAGATTATAATAACGTTGTAATGATGTATTTTTGTTGGTTTACAATTTGATTAATGTATACAAAAGGTAGAATATATCATAAATAAAGCTGATTCTATTCACCTTTATTTTCCCATATATATATATATATATATATATATATATGTATATATATATATATATATATATATATATATATATATATATATATATATATATATATATATATATATATATGAGAACAAGTAGTTAATAAAACATGTTAAAAGCACTGTGAGAAGAGTTAAAAACATATTTAATTTTAAAAAGGAAGCAAAAAATAAGTGGATAGTCCTTAATCAATGGAGTTTCAAATTAATACTTTCCTTCTCATCAGAGGGTAGGGTTTAGCAAAATGCGAGATCGGATTTTGCATACAAAAGTATTTGATTAAACTATAAGTAAGTTATAAATCTTACTTGGTAACAAATAGTGAAGCAGAAGGAATAGGGTGATGAAAAAGGTGATTTCATGTGAATTATATTATTTTAAGATTTAAGCATACCAAACTTTGTACATTTACCCCGTATCTAAAATTATGTTATTCTTCTGCAATATATATATATATATATATATATATATATATATATATATATATATATATATATATACTCTGATTTATGAAAGTATGATAGGTTATGAAGAGGAAGGGTTGTAAAGAGATAGCTTCGAATTTGGGGGTATCAAAACCAAAGCAAAATATGATGAAAGTAAATATAAAATCGATAAATCCCATAATTTATTATACTATACCTGTTCATGCTGAAACACTTATCACAATATTCTGTGGATCTATATTAAAACAACCTTGTTAAACTTTGTGACATATTTCCATTCTATGGAGGTCAGGCGCGAACGAACGCCCCATAATTTTATTATACCATATTTCTTCAAACTGAAACATATTTATCAAAGTATACTTACGCAGATACATGTGAAAAGTCTTTATTAAAGTTTGTGCCTATTCCCATTCTATGGAGGCCAGGCGCGAACGCAGAACCCCTCAATTTTATTATACCATCCCTATTTAAGTTAAAACATACTTATCAAAGTATTATTATGTACATCTATATCAAAAACACTTGTAAACGTTTTTTTTTTTAATTTTTAAATTTTTTATTTCCATACTTTGTGGACCAGGCACGTATGCAGACCCCGCAAGTTTTATGAATCATCATTATGCCAGATCAAGCGTACCCATTCCTGTGTCTCGATACATCTTCTATCATTATATGTGATCAGGTTTCTATAATAGTCAACCATATAGGAGCCTATTCGTGACCAGACACACACACAGACGTTCAGCTTTATATATATATATATATATATATATATATATATATATATATATATATATATATATATATATATATAAAGAAAATAGAATCCTTTCAAAATGTCCTTCAAATTTCTAAAATGAGTTGTTTGTTTTAATATCTGCCGGCGTTTCTGAGCTTTGGAAACTAGAACATAGTTTTAATTATAGATCGTTAAATATATACATTGTATTTTTGAAAAAGAAGCCAAACTTATGGTTCTCTTTGTAGATTCCGTAAAAGTTATCACTTCAAGTTCCTTGGAGTCGAATCTTCGAAATCAGATCACAACATCGCCTCTGAATATATCACCTGAAAGAAAAGCTGGAAAAAGTCCTACTACAGCGCCACCTGTGAGGTACTTTCAATGAGTTTCATTTGCAAGGTTGTTTAAAAAAGCCTTCAACAAGTTTCCAGATACTGTTCATTGATAATGCACACATGAAAATCTAGTCCTCTTCGAAGTAATCTCCTCCGGCTGCAATGTACTTCCAACAACTTCTGGAAGGCTCCATGAATGTCCTCTTGTGTGAGCGTGTCATCACAGGCTTTTCTATTTCCTAAATTGTCGCATAACGACAGCTTCTAAGCTTTTTCTTGAGCTCATGGAATAACCAAAAGTCACAGGGAGCAAGGTCTGGATTATAGGGAGGGTGAGGAACTGTCTTGATGCCCATATTGGTCAAATAGTCTGTTTCAAGTATGGACCGCATCTTCAGTTCCTCGTGAATAACATCAAACTGTGCAACTATTGTCCTATAGACACACGACGGTGCTTTCTATGAAATTCTTTATTTGGCCAATCAACTCTGTGTTCTGACTTACTTACTCCTCCCACACCTCTCATCATCCCTCAAAGACCCCTGCCTTCCTTGAATCTCTTATGCCATTCAAAAACTGATGCTCGATTCATACAAGATGCTCCAAAAGCAGTCCGAAACATTCCATACGTTTCTGTGGCATATTTTTTTCAAGTTTAAAGCAGAATTTTATTGCATATCGTATCTACACGTTTATAAACAAAAATCAAACCTCAATATCATTTTCTTGTTTTTATTTTTGTTTCTTTTTGTTTTGTTGTTGTTTTCTTTTAGTTTTTTTTGTATTTTTTTTTTTTTTTTTTTCAAATTACAAAAATGTGAAGTGAAAACTCTTTCTTTGTTTTTCTGTAAAGAAAATTAATTGCTGCCCTTGGGGCAGATAATTTTTTCCTACTCTAATACACACACACACACATATATATATATATATATATACATACATATATATATATATATATATATATATATATATATATATATATATATATAAAAGTGAACGTGTCTGTTTGTCTGTGTGTGTGTGTGTACATTTTCCTACGCAATAACTCTGTCAATT